>NC_092392.1:25008829-25312525 GCF_030028105.1 Mobula birostris | reverse complement strand
GCTGCTCGACTTGCTGAGAGCAGATTGTGTGTTGCTCCAGATTTTAGCATCTGCAGTCCCTTCAGTTTCCTGATCGTAGACCATCGACTCTTGATACATTTTATTTGGGTGTCAACAGCACAGATGTTTGAGCTTATTTAGTTCATTTTTTAGAGATACAGCACAATAATAGGCCCTTCTGGACAATGAGCCTCGTGTGTCCAATTACACCTATGTGACCAATTAACCTGTGCCTTTGGAATGTGGGAGGAAACCAGAACACCCGGAGGAAACCCATGTGGTCACAGGGGAGGAAGTACAAACTCCTTACTGTGCCTCCCTGTGACTGTGCACAGTCAATGGCACACAGGCACTCACCATTTATCTTGGTGAGCTTTGAAATCATCCCCGCCTTCTCAGTCCATCAGAAAAAAAAAGGGACAGTACTTTGAGAGGGCACAAAAATAAACTGAACAGTCATGAAAACCCGGCTCCCATCGGTCAGTGCACATGCTTTACTTACCATTTGACTTTTCACTGTCGGCAGGTTTCATTTGAATAGGATGATGCATCTGAAACGAGAGACAGAGAAATCAAATTATTCTTTGAAAACACAAAGCAAAATGAGTGCACCATCCCGACACAATTTTGAATATTCCCAGCTGAGTACTGCTGCAAAATAGCATCAGTTCTCTATTATTTAAAATTGCTAAACCATGAAAAGGCAATGGTTTAAATAAAAATGAACATTTTTTTAAAATATGAAATTTTCCCATCGTAATATGTTGCTTATCTGCACATTCTTTTACTTCACTATAAGGGTTTGCACTGAGTTACTCTCAGGCATTGGCTTCATTCAGTCTTGGCGCATTTATAGGATGATTATCGTTCAGACAGGGTTGCTCTGTGCATGACACTATTAATGCAGGTGATAGTGAACTGGTGGCACGTTTTAGATCTCTCCCAATTTTTGTATCAAGTTCAATACCCTGTTCTCAATAAATTCAATTTAAAATCATCGTCCCTGCCTTCTCTTTTGTAGTCTTGCCCCATTCAATCTTTGCAATTTTCTCCATTTCTGTACGCCAGGGCAGAAGAGCGAAAGAGGGTTGCAAACTCAGCCGCTCCATCATGGCACCAGCCTCACCAGCATCCAGGACAGCTTCAAAAGGTGATGCCTCAGAAAGGTGGCATCCATGATTAAGGATGACTATCACCCAGGACATGCCCTCTTCTCATTGCTAGCATCAAGGAGGAAGTACAATGGCCTAAAGACTCACACTCAATGTATTAGAAACAGCTTCTTCCACTTTGCCATTAGATTTCTGAATGGACAAAGAACCAACCCATGAACACTACCTCACTACTGTTGTTCTCTTTTTACACTATTATTTAATTTATATTTTTTAAAATTATAATTTATAGTTTTTTATGTATTCCATTGTTCTGCTGTTGCAAAACAACAAATTTCACAACGTAAGTCAGTGATAAAAAACATGATACTGATTTTCCTTTCATTCTTTAACTCCATTCATTACTCTTTTTGCTTTCCGCCAGCAGTTGATATTGATGTCCACAGCCATCATTATCTTACTTTTTCCACAGTAACACACACAAAGTGCCAGAGGAATTCAGCAGGTTAGGCAAGGTCTAAGCAGGGGAATTAGCAGTCGACATTTCAGGCTGAGGCCCTTCGTCAGGACTGGAAAGCAAGAGGAAGAACTCAGAATAAGAAGGTTGGGCAGGAGAAGGAGGTAGTTAAAGCCAGGTGAGGGGGAAGGTAGGTGGCGGAAGGGGGGTGAAGTGAGAAGCTGGGAGATGATAGGTGGAAAAGGTCCTACTTCTTCCATAGTTCTTCCGTAAATCCCTACTTGGAAACATAAAAAGGAATGGTTTCTTTCATGGGTGACCAATCAACGCTTAAAGATAAAGCCTTATTTGTCACATATATCAAAATATACAGTAAGATGTGTTGTTCAACAAGCAACACAGTCTGAAGGTGCTCTGGTGCAAGTGTCGCCACAACAACAGAGCGTGCCCAAAACTTACTATCTCGTATGTCTTTGGAATGTGGGAGGAAACCAGAGAACCTGGTGTAGTCTCAGGGGGAACATACAATCTCCTTACAGGCAGTGCCGGGAATTGAACTCTGCATTCTGGTGCTGTAAAGCATTACACTACTCTGCCAACCTAATAATTGGAGATGGCTGAGGAGAATGGATTCAAATGTTTGAATATTCTTCCCTTGGAGAGACACTGGAATATTTCAACATTTTCTGCTGCGATTTCCCATTTCCAGCGTTTGAATTAATGTATTTTTCCCCCTATTATTTATATATTGTACTGGAAGGTCCCAAGGCAATCTTGTCAGATGAAGGTTATGCTGAAAGAATATAAAACAATTCTGTTGTGCTTTTTTTAAACAAAAGCAAACATTTCTATTAGATTCAATATTGACCTATAACTATTCTGTACCTCACGCCCATTTGTTTCACTGTTGTAAATAATGAGCAATAAATCTAAGAAGGAAAATGTGTGAACCGTCCACCTCTATAAATCAGAGTTTTAAAAAAATCAATATTTTAGTGCAGACAGTAAACAGCAGTCATTTTGTCACAAGTGAATAAAGTTAATGGCTGGCAGCTCACAAAGGAACAAAAAGTAGAAAGTAAAACACTATTAACAGGGCATTAATATTAAATGGTGAGCAGCCAAGCATTGCCAAGACTTGCAAACCATTTCAGCTCTAGGACTAGAAGAACACTTTCCCTTACTACAGCTCAACTCTCCCAGGAGTAGTCTTTTATTGCTCCCTTCCCCTTACAAAGAAAAAGCTGCTTTCATAAGGATACAAGGATAAATGAGATGAGAGAGAAATGCAATGGAAAAGGTCAAGTAATACTGGTAGAAAAAAAACTTAGGCATAGATGTGCTAACTCATGGAAGGCTTCCCCTGTGATGAATAGTGCTGGGTGACTTCATCCTTGAAGAAAATGGCTCCAAAGGTACAAAGGAACACTTAACCTGGGAACTCTAAGGGTCAGAAGCAGCAGCAACTAATAATTCTGTTTTAGAGCTGTCTTTGCATCCTGTGGTGAATTACTGACTGTCTTTCAACAGAATGATTCCCAATGCAATCCAAGATCTCCAGTCTGAATTCATTGGGTGAGTGGTGTACAAAGTACATATTCAGCCCACAGGCACTGATCCTTGTCATTCTGTGATGGGGGTATGTCTGTATACCCAAAGTACTTTGTGGCAATGGTGGTTACCACATGGCTTTACAGAGCCGGCAACAATATGTTACAGTAATAAACCAATGCTAATTCCAATGTGACCCACCATGATGTGAGAGCAGACTGAAACATCCCTGGCAAACCCATGTGGTCACACAGAGGGTCACAGGGGTGGGGCGGTAGAATGGCAGTTAAATCCGCACTGCTGCCTGAAAGGAGTATGTTTGTTCTTCCTGTGACTGTGTGGGTTTCCTCTGGGTGCTCCAGCTTCCTCCCGCATCTCAAAGAGACTTGTGAGGATTAGCGAGTAATGGGCGTGCTATGTTAGCACCAGGAGCATGATGACACTTGCAGTTTGCATAGAACAATCCTGATTTGAACTGATGCAAACTACACTATATGTTTCAATGTACGTGACAAATAAAACTAATCTTTATCTTTTGTGTGTGCAATTCTGTGTTTTTTTATTATTAATAATACAATAGAAAGACACATCTACGTATTGTACTTACAACACAGGATTCAACAATATCAGAAAACTAACAGTATAAAGTTCATCTCCAAAAATCTCATGATTCAGTACAGCAGGAATGGTGAATACATGAGGATCAGGCCTTTTGGATGTGTTCAGACCTTGGATATTCGGATAAGAGACCTTTAACATAATTTTAAATTGGATTAATGTTAAAACTGAGCAATGTGGTAGAAAAGGGATGAAATAGTTGGCAGGGTCCATCACTAATAGTAATTTCAGTGCCAAAAACATGTTAACCACTGTTCGAGGACTTAATGTTGTGCTAGATGTTGGAGGTACAACTCTCCTGTCAGTACTGAGAAGTGAGACAAAAATAGAAAATAAAGGAGGATTTTGGATCCAAATTAGAAACAGCTTCTCTTTTTAAGATGCTGCTTAACCTACTAAGTCAGAGTTATACAGTGCAGAAATGAAGGTCCTTAGTGATGGATGCGGTGGTATCTAGGTCCTTACGTTGCTGGAAAAGCATGCAGAGACTTGGACCAGTGAATCAAAGGGATGAATAATGACAACTCGAGAACTTAACTTCAATTAAATAAATCTCAATGATCAAATAGATCATTATGAACACCCATCTGGTTAGCTATTAGCTTTCAAGGAAATGTGCCACCCTGACTCAGTTAGCTCCAGTTATGTGACTGACTATTAACTGCCTCTGAAATGCAGGGGAAATTAAGCATGGACATTAAAATGCCAGCCTTGCAAACAAAGTCAACTTCTCATGAATAAATAAAATAAGCATTTTGCAATCGATGCATTGGAAATTGGTTGGGCAGATCTGGTAGGTGAATTCAGCTGTGAATTATGTATTTCTGTGAGTGGAGGTTCTTTCAAAGCAACTGATGTTCCCGTGGAACTTAAAAAAAAGATTGTTTTTATTCAGCTGTAGAACAGCGTGCCCTTAAAGAGATATTCTTCAGAACTTAAGGTTTTATTCAGTTAAGAACACATGAAGGAAAATGTTCTCTTGAAAAATGGGGCAAGGATCAGTATTAGGTGGACTTTTGTACCAAAGAGTGGAAAAGAGAAGACAAATCTGGCAAGTTTTTCCATTTATCAGGCTCTTCACAATTTTAGAGGAAACAAAAACATCATGGTGTAATTATATTGCTCCACAGAGCTCAATCAATAATCCACATTTGATTCAATAAATCATCTAGCCTGGAAGCCTTTAAGAGTTCTACAGAGTTATCCTTTTGCATCTCATTAAGAGCATCCAGTGATGGCCTCTTAGACCGGGATTCGTGATGGCCCATTCTAATGAAGCAGGTGCCCATGAAACATTTAGCATCTGACAAACGAAGATTTAATGGGAGTGTGAGCGGAATAAAAAAAAATCTGAAATGCACAAACTCATTTCCCACTTTTACTGAAATGGAGAAGATTAGAAATTAAATCTTTGGTTTGATACAACACAGAAACAGGTCCTTTGGCCCACTAAGTCTGCACTGGCCATCAACCACTAATCTTATTTTATTCTTTCCACATACCTGTCAACTCTCTTCCAGATTCTACCACTCCGCTATAAAACTAAGGGCAATTCACAGTGGACAATTAATTAACCCACCAACCTGCATATTGTTGGGACATGGGAGGAAATCGAAGCACTTGAGGGACAACCTACATGATCACATGGAATCGCCACACAGTCAGCACCAGAGTACATGGGATATATTACTGACAATCATAGTCATACTTTATTGATCCTGGGGGAAATTGGTTTTCATTACAGTTGCACCATAAATAATAAATAGTAATAAAACCATATAGTTAAATAGTAATATGTAAATTATGCCAGGAAATAAGTCCAGGACCAGCCTATTGGCTCAGGGTGTCTGACCCTCCAAGGGAGGGGTTGTAAAGTCTGATGGCCACAGGCAGGAATGACTTACTATGACGCTCTGTGTTGCATCTCGGTGGAATGAGCCTCTGGCTGAATGTACTCCTGTGCCCACCCAGTACATTATGTAGTGGATGGGAGACATTGTCCAAGATGGCATGCAACTTGGACAGCATCCTCTTTTCAGACACCACCGTCAGAGAGTCCAGTTTCATCCCCGTAACATCACTGGCCTTACGAATGAGTTTGTTGATTCTGTTGGTGTCTGCTACCCTCAGCCCGCTGCCCCAGCACACAACAGCAAACATGATAGTACTGGCCACCACAGACTCGTAGAACATCCTCAACATCGTCCGGCAGATGTTAAAGGACCTCAGTCTCCTCAGGAAATAGAGACGGCTCTGACCCTTCTTGTAGACAACCTCAGTGTTCTTTGACCAGTCCAGTTTATTGTCAATCATAAATGATGACTTAGTGAAAATGTATTCCAAATTAACTGCAAACTAACTTGAAACTTTTCACCTTCATTATTACTCACCTCTCTCTGGTGCCCCCCCCCCTTCCCTTTCTTCCACTCTTCTCTCCTATCAGATTTCCCCTTTTTCAGCCCTTTACCTTTACCACCTATCACCTCCCAGCTTCTTACTTCATTTCGCCCCTCCACCCAACCACCTTATCTCTCAACTGGCTTCACCTATCACCTACCAGCTTGCATTCCTCCCCTCACCCCCTCTTTCTTATTCTGGCTTTTTCCTCCTTTTCTTTCCAGTCCTCAGGAAGGGTCTCAGGCTGAAATGCCGAGTATTTATTCCGCTCCATGGATAATGCCTGACCTACTGAGTTCTCCAATAATTTGGGGGTGTGTGGCTCCGGATTTCCAGCATCTACTGAATCTCTCATGTTTAACATTTTTATTGCTCACTTTCACTTACAGGAACATCATTTTACAACTGTACAACACGTTGGTTAGGCCAAATTTGGAGTACTGTGTACAGTTCTGGTTGCTCAGTAAGGGAAAGATGTCAATAAACTGGAGAGGGTACAAAAAAGTTTTCCAGAGATATTTCTGGGACTGGAGGGCTTGGGTAAAAAGTGAAACGAGATAAGGTAGCACTCTAGGGTGACACTTGTGGGCTGTTCAGCATAATCCTCACTTATTTGATTTGATGCAAACGACAAAATTCACTGTATGCTTCAATGTTAATGTGACAAATAAAGGAAAAATGAGTCGTCAAGGCCTTATCTGCAGGGTAAAGGAGTCAAAACTCGGGTGATTAGGTTTAAAGGGAGAAGGGAAAGATTGAAAGGGGTAAATTTTCCAGACAGAGGATGGTGAGTATACAGAATGAGCTGCCAAAGAAAGTGGTAGAGGCGTGCATAATTGCAACATATAAAAGACATTCGGACAGGCACATGAATTGGAATGGTTCAGAGGGATATGAGCCAAACACAAGGTAATGGGTTGGCAGGGATGTGTTGGGCCGAAGAGCCTGTATCCATGCTGTTTGGTCTGTGATTCTACATAACTTCTAGAGGATAGCAAGAGGCAAAGCAATGGACTTGGCAATGAAACCTGAGTGCATGTGTGACAGGAATAGAATGGAAGAAACACAAGGATTGGGACCTGGGGAGAAAGATCACTGGAGGCCACTTCTCCTCCTGACCCTCTACCACCATTCAGATATCAGATATCTGTGATCCTTCTGCAAGGTCACAAAACCCTTCCCAAGGCGTGGGGTCCAGAACTAATCATGACTTTGCACCCTGCACCATTATACCTACTCTTGTCCTCTAGACACAAGGCTATCACTTGACTATACTTTCTTCTTACTGTCTGAGCCTGTTCAGGACATTTTAACAATGCAAGTACCACCAATTTGTATAATGTTTCAGCATGCAGGAAGCTCACTATGCCCTCCACTTTGTAAACCTCACATTTGACTCCGCTGAAATCTACTCTTCACGTCCATTCACTCTATGCATTAATAGCTCCTTGTAATGCTTACACTGCTTACAATATGGCATATTGGTGTGTCACTGGCAAACCTGGGTGCATAACATTCTCCTTCATTAGCAACGTTGGTCATAAAATGATGAATATTTTAAGGCTCTAACACTGATCACCGGGGACACCATTTGTCACAATCTGCCGTTTTGCGAATCAACCCTGTCTTTTATTCAGTCCCTTGCCAATCAGCTGATTTTTAGGAAATCAACAATGTGCCTTCAGGTCCATTAGCGTCAACGTGACTTAATATTATGACAGGAGTAGACATAATAAGTGCTAGCAGGCGTCTGCCACTGAGATTGGGTAAGATTAGAACTAGAGGTCATGAGTTAAAGTGCGAATGGTGAAGTATTTAAGGGGAACCTGAGGAGGAGCTTCTTAACTCAGAGGGCGGTGTGTGTGGAATAAGCTGCCAGTGGGTGTGGTAATGCTAGTTTGATTGCAAACTTTAAGAGAAATTTGGATAAAACCATTGGCGGGTGGGATATGGAGAGCTATGGTCTAGGTGCAGATCAGTGGGACTAGGCAGAATAACAGTTCAGCATTGACAAGGTGGCCTGTTTCGGGGTTGTAGTTCTCTATGACCCTAATGTCACTTATAAGAAATTTTATCAAATGCTCCATGCATGTACAATTGTGTGCAGTTCTGGTCACCTGCCAACAGGGAAGATATCAGTAAGATTGAAAGGGTGCAGAGAAAATTTACAAGGATGTTTCCAGAACTTGAGAACCAAATTTACAGGGAAAGATTGAAAAGAAGATTGACCCTTTGACTCACATTGTTATGCCGAACCAATTAAATTAGTCTTCAAATGCCTAACTGAACTAATTTTTTCTGCCTGCACAACGTCCATATCCTTCCATTTTGCCTCATATTCATGTGCCTATGTAAATGTCTCTCAAAAGTCTCTCATGCTTCTCCCTCTTGCAACCACATCAGGCAGTGCAACCCAGGCACCCACCACTCTGTGTAAAAATCTTGCCCCTCACATCTCCTTTAAAATGACCCCCTCTCACCTTAAATGCATGCCATCTGGTAGTAGAGATTTCAACCCTTCTAAAAAGCCATTGTCTGCTTACTCTTTCTATCCCTCTTATAAACCTCTACCAAATCTTCCCTGAGCCCCCGCTGCTCCAGAGAGAACAACCCAAGTTTGTCCAACCCCTCGTTATAGCACATGCCCTCTAATTCAGGCAACATCCTGGTAAACCTCTTCTGCACCTTCTCCAAAGCCTCAACATCCTTCTGATAATGGGGAGACTGACCAGAACTAATACTCCAGATGCAGTTTTATAAAGCTGCAACGTAACTTGCTGACTTTTTAATTCAATGCCTCGACTAACAAAGGCAAGCATGCCATATGCTTCCTTAACCACCCTACCAATCTGTGTAGCCACTGTCAGAGAGCTTTGAACTTGACCCCCAAGATCCCTCTGTTCATTAACACTGTTTAGAATTTTGCCCTTAACAGGGTATTTTCTCTTTGCCTTTGACCTATAAAGATGCAACACCACATTTGGCTGGATTAAACTCCATATCTGCAACTGATCTACATCCTGTTGTATTATTTGCCAGTCAGCTATGCTATCCACAACACCATCAATCTTTGTATCATCTGTAAACTTACTAACCCACTCATCTACATTTTCATCTAGATCATTTATATACCTCACAGATAGCAGAGGTCCAAGTACAAACCCCTATGAAACACACTAATCACAAACCTCCAGCTAGAATAAGTCCCTTAGACCACTACCCTGACTTCTATGGGCAAGCCAGTTCTGACTTCAAATGGCAAATTCACCATGGATCCCATGCATCTTAATCTTCTCGCATGAGCCTCCCATGAAGGACCTTGTCAAACGCCTTGCTAAAATCTATGTATACAACATCCATAGCTCTACCCTCATCACCTCATCAATAAACTTAGTTAAGTTAGCCCTGCAAAAAGCCGTGCTGGCTCTGCCTAATTAGTCCATGGTGTTCCAAATGCTCATAAATCCTAACCCTAAGAATTCTCTCCAGTAACTTCCCTGCCAGTGACCTGAGACTCACTGGTCTATAGTTTCCAGGATTATTCCTGCTTCCCTTCTTGGTTAAGTTAAGACTTTATTCCCTAAAGTGTAGGAGAATGAATGGAAATTTGATAGAGTGTACAAAATTACAAAGGGCATAGATAGGGTAAACGTAAGCAGGCTTTTTCCACTGAGGTTGGATGAGACTGGAACTAGAGGTCACGGGTTAAGGGTGAAAGGTGAAATATTTAAGGGGAAAATGAGGGGGAACTTCTTCACTCAGAGGGTGGTGAGAGTGTGGTACGAGCTGCCAGCACAAGTGGTGGATACAGATTCGATGTCAACATTTAAGAGAAATTTGGATAGGTACATGGATGGGAGGGATGTGGAGGGCTTTGATCCAGGTGTTAGGCAAGGTAATAGTTCGGCATGGACTAGATAAGCCCAACAGGCCTGTTTCTGTGCTGCAGTACTCTTTGGCTATGACTATTTTGCAAGCTTTACTTTGGATTTCTAGCACCTGCAGAAACTCTTGTGTTTAATACTGTGCTGTCTCTTTGGCAGCTTTTGGTTTTTGTCAGATATACTGTACCTCTTGCACTTAGTGGGAC
Source organism: Mobula birostris (assembly GCF_030028105.1). Taxonomy (NCBI): domain Eukaryota; kingdom Metazoa; phylum Chordata; class Chondrichthyes; order Myliobatiformes; family Myliobatidae; genus Mobula; species Mobula birostris. Next base: position 25,302,300 of record NC_092392.1, on the reverse strand, counting down.
AAAGGTTCTTCTTGAACATTTCCCATTAACTCTTAGTCATTTAATCAACTGAAAGCTCAACACAGACCATCTCCACCTCATCACGTTGCAGTCAGCATTTCCTGTGTCTAAATTAAAGACATTAGTTGGTCTTTATCCCTTGCAAGCACAGGGCCACACTCAATCTTAACATCATCCTGACTGGATAAATGGTAATTCAACTTTCAACTGTGAATAAAATTCAAATCAAAAATCATTACCAGTAACATCTGCTGCATTCTATTTTCTAGATAGTCGCAGAAAAATATCCTGCTCCAAACTGATCTCAGTTTGACAGAACTGTTTATCACAAACTATGTGACTGTCAAAATTCCATCATTAAATGTATTATTCCTTTACTATATACTTGCCTAATCTCTGCATTTATACATTCTGCCACCTCATAACTGCTGCCAGGGCTGTTCCCAAGTTCAATTGTCTGCTAACCTTCATTATAACATCTTCTATCAATACAATGATTTTATTGATAGAAGATCACTCCCATCCAGTTTTTTCTATCTTTATTGTATACCATTCAATTCCCATTTCCAATCCCGTCCATCTTGCAGGAATATCTCAAGGAATGCCAGGACAGTGACAAGAGGGTAGATGGCAAAAGCAACACTATCAGTGAGGGAGGGGATGGCAAGAAGTGATGACAGTATTCGAGATTCAGGTGAGATGACCTCTTGTAACTGAGAGAAAAACTCTACAAGTTATTATTCTGTTAACTCTTTAACTTGTGCATGCAACATTCACAGCTTGTAAAGCTGACAATTGGCCAATTGTAATCACCTCAATGGCTTGTCACCTTCTCACAGGGAAGATTCCACTATATTATTAGATCAGGAGTCACATATAGGCCTGAACAAATGAGAATGTACACAGATCAACTACTCTGAGGGACTCTAAGCCTGAAGTCCCACACCATCAAATTCATGAATTTCCTTTTAACCATTTAGTTCTTGAATCAACCAGCAAAAGCTTAATAACTATCTCAGTACAGCAACACCATGCTGAAGGAACTCAGCAGGTCAGGCAGAATATGTGGACAGGAATAAAGAATTGACATATTGGACCGAGTCTCGTCATCAGGAATGGAAAGGAAGGGGGAAGAAGCCAGAATAAAGGAAGTGGGGTGGGGGGGGGGGGGAGGAGAGAGGAGAAGGAGTACAAGCTGGCAGATGATAGATGAAGCCAGGTGAGTAGGAAGCTGGGTGGATGGGGAGAGGGGATGAAGTAAGAAGCTGAGAGGTTACAGGTGGAGAAGGTAAAGGGCTGAAGAAGAAGGAATCTGATAGGAGGGAAAGTGGATCATAGGAGAAAGGGAGGGAGGAGGGACACCAGGGGGAGTTGATGGGCAGGTATGGAGAAGAGAAAGGGTAAGCAGAGAGCCAGAATATTGAATGCAAAAGGGGAAGTGGGGTGGGGGGGTGGTGGTGGAAGAAATGACTGTAAGGTGGAGAAATTGATGTTCATGCTGTCGGGTTGGAGGTTACCCAAATGTGAATATGACTTGTTGCTCTTCCAACCTGAGAGGGGCCTCATCTTGTCAGTAGAGGCGGCAATGGACCGTTATGTCGGAATGGGAATGGGGAGTGGAAGTGAAAAGACATGTAAAGTCTGTGTACAATTTATGCTAACATTTTTCTTATGAATACTACTTATATGTTGCCTATGATGCTGCAGCAAGTTTTTCATTGGACCTGTGCATACTTGTGCATATGACAAGAAACTCATCTTTGATATTAGGAAATCTATTAGCTTCCTTGCAATATGTACCAATATTTAATAATTTTACTTTCCCCAGCTTTCACTGTGGATTTCAAAGTCTCTCCATTTCAGTATCTATTACCCTGGTTACTAAAGATAAAGATTAGCTTTATTTGTCACATTTACATCGAAACATACAGTGAAATGCATCATTTGCATCAAATCAAGACAAGGATTTTGCTGGGCAGATGCAAGTGATCTTTTGGACACCAACACAGCATGCCCCTAACTGTACAACTTTGGAATGTGGTTGGAAATCTGAGCACCCTGAGGAAGTCCAAATGGTCACGGTGAGAACGCACAAACTTCTTACAGACAGTGACAGGAATTGAACCCTGGTCTTTCAGTTAGTGCAGTAAAGCATTGTGCACACTGCTATTAGTCTCATAACTTGACCAGGAACAAACAATCCACTTAGGTGCGAGTGTCAGCGAGATCCTGTGCATGGAGGGCACCACAGTCAATCTCACACTAGCCACACTGAGCATCCAAACACATTAATAAGGAATGGGGATGGTAGTGACAGACCTTTGTTTTGGCACCTTGGTCCCTCAGGACCGTTGTTTCATTTAGTTGTATACACCTGAATAGCTGAATAACAATAAACCTGAACTTGATCTTGAACTCTTCAACCACCCAGAAATGCTGAAACTGATGTCAGTACTTTATTATTAATCTGTTGAGTTCACCTAATTGCAGGCTGGGCAATAAATCCAAAAATCCTGCGTCTTCCATAAGACACAGGAGAACATTCAGGCCACTTGGCCCATCAAGTCTGCTCTGCCAATCCATCATGACTGATATATTATCTCTCTCACAGTAACCTTCAATACCCTCATTGATCAATACCCTATGAACTTCCGCTTTAAATTTACCCAATGACTTTGCCTTTGGCTAAGAAACTCTTCATCATCTCTGTTCTAAAGGGATGTCCTTGCAGTCTGAGGCTGTGTCCTCTGATCCTAGACTTCCCCACCATAGGAAGCATCCTCTAACTGGGCCTTCAATATTTGATAGGTTTCAATGAGATTCCCCCCTTTCTTCTATACTCCAGCAAGTTCCTGGCTCAGCTTTGCATTGCATCAATTCAAGAGCTCTTTTATTTAATTATGAGGTCTGAGATAAAGAGAGGAAAGACAACTCATCACTCTCTACTGTAATCCTGATTAATAGATTAGCATAAGAGATCAGCAGTGTGACAGTGGAAAACACTGGATTTCTAATGCTGTATAAGTCTCCTATCTGCTCGTTATTTTACACGTGTGCTTACATCCCTCGATTCCTATGCAATTCAATATACACCATGTCAAAACCACATTGTTAGCTAATAAAGTACTCCCAGTGAGGTATTTGCACTGGGAGTTGTAACTACTCCACCCTAGATGAATTCAGAATTATTAACACAGCCATACATTATGGCTGTTGACTGCAGGAATTACATTCTCTTGAAGACTGAACAATGATAAACACATCACACAGGAGACTTGAGACCAGAACGTTTTGGCAGTAAATATGATCTGCTCAACTGGGCTTCCTGGAACTCTGAACATTAAAAATCTGCAGATAGAAAGAAACCGGATGTAGAAACAGAAGGTGCTGGTAACACTCAGCAGGTCAGGAAGCATTTGTAGAAAGAGAAATGAAGTTAATGTTTTATGGTTGAAGAATCTTTGACCTGAAATGGTGACTGTTTCTCTTTCTACAGATCTGCTGAGAGTGTTTCTAGACATGGGACAGAAAACAGTACTACACAATACATGGCATCAGCCCATGATGTTATGCTGACCTTTTTAAATTCTCCAAGATCAATCTAATCCTTTTCAGATTGCCCTCCACTTTTCTTTTATCAGTGTGCAATCTAAAAGTCTCTTAGTGTCCCTAATATATCTGCGTCTACCAGCAGCCCCATAGTGCACTCTATGCAGCTACCACTCTCTATTAAAGACCTACCTCAGACATCTCTTCTACACTTTCCTCCCAACGGCTTAAAGTTATGCCCCCTTGTAATAGCCATTTTCACCCTGATAAAAAGTCTCCGGCTGCCCACTCAATCTATAGCACTTATCAACCTGGAGATCTTTTTCAAGTTACCTGTCATCTTCCCTCTCTTCAAAGAGTAAAGCACTAGCTTGCTCAACCTGTCCTCATAAGACATGCTCTCCAATCCGCGTAGCATCCTGGTAAATCTCCTCTTCACCCCCTCTAAAGCTTCCACATCCTTCCCATGATGAGGTGACCAGAACTGAATATAATATTCCAAGAATTCCAGCATCTGGTGAATTTTTGTTCTGTATAATCCAGCACGTTTAGTTTGGAATTTGTGTCTTTCATTAGCCTACTTACAACAAAAGAGAATTGCTTGGTTATGTTCTTAAAAAGACCGATAGTCTTAAAGGACTGAACAGCGACACGATAGTAAGTTCTACCACAGCGGAAACACAAATGCAGTGAGGAAGATTTACAGACACATTTTATTTTATTGAAGCCATCAGTAGATGTGACTCACATTACAGTGAATCAACTGTTCAGTTAATACAAACTGAGTATCTTTTTTTTATTAACTGTAGCACATTCTTAAAGACATTGATATCAATCAGCTTTCGTTGTCAGTATGAAGGCAAAAATAGCTGGTGGCTCGTTTGAAGCTTACGTATGTAGTATAGTATATGGAACAAATGCACCCTCTCTGGACTCTATAGGATCTATAACTGTAGTGAATTTTCCTTTCTCCAACCCACTCATACACAGGCATTTGCTCAATCTGACATGACTGGACAAAGCATAGATGCCTATAGACCTTACGTGGGTCAAAGGGATTCATGCAGGTAGACAGAAGAGATTCTGCAGATGCTGAAAATCTTGAGAATTCCCCTCCATAGATGCTGCCTGACCTACTGAGTTTCTCTAACACATTGTGTGGAGATACAATGGGTGCCGAGGATATACTGCGCTGAGGGGTGTGCTTCCGTGTTCTATGACAAGTGGTCTTGGGCAGCACAATGGCTCAGCCAATGCCTCATCATTTTGGTGATCTGGGTTCAATTCTGACTTCTGGTGTTATCGATGTACAGTTTGCATGTTCTCCCTGTGACTGCATGGGTTTTCTCATGCATCCCAATAGTGTGCGAGTTGGCCATTGTAAATTGTCCAGAGTGTGTAGATGAGCAGTAGAACCTTGGGGGGAGCTGATGGGACCGTGGAGAGAATAGAATATGTTAGGGCAGGATTAGTGTAGAAATGGGCGTTTGATGGCTAGTGCAGACTCGTGGCCATCTTTCCACAACTACATGATTGTTTTTTATGAGACCAAGCATGCTGGCTATCTAACTCACTCCTAACCCTGAGTAACCACACATAGTGACCATCTGAGCTTGACAGAACCCATTGGTTGCTGAGTTCTCAACTGACTGCCAATCTAAGAATATTACTACAAAGGTGAAGTCCACCATCCAATGGACTCAAACCAGACTGAGACCAGCTCTTTCACACCAAAGCAGAGTCCAGATTGTACTGTGTCGCATTGAACCACACCACAAGGAAAATCTTCCACTAAAGAGAGCTCAAGGGGCTTTTCTTGCAACAACTACACTGGAGTTCACTTTAGATAGTGGATATGGAAAGTATGTTTCCTATTGGGGAGAGTCTAGGACCTGAGGGCACAGTCTCTGAATAGAAGGATGTCCCTTTAGAACAGAGACGAGGAGGAATTTCTTCAGCCAGAACGTGGCAAATGTGTGGAATTCATTGCCACAGACAGCTGTGAAGACCAAGTCATTGGGCATATTTAAAGCAGAGGAAGATAGGTTCTTGGCCTGAAGAATCAACTACTTTTTTCCATAGATGCTGCCTGGCCTGCTGAGGTCCTCCAGCATTTTGTGTGTGTTGCTTGGATTTCCAGCATCTGCAGATTTTGTTTAGTTTGTAGATAGGTTCTTGATTAGTAAGGACATAAAAGGTTACAGAGAAAAGGCAAGAGAATGGGATTGAAAAAGATAATAAATCAGCATTGATGGAATGGCAGAACAGACTCGACGGGCCAAATGGTCTAATTCTCCTATGACTTATGGTCTTAAGTTATTCATCAGATTGAGAGAGGATGAAGGCAGACCAGCCACTCATTTCGCACATATTTTCTTAGACTTTGCCATAAAGTAATGTAAATTCCCAATAAGTTATTTGACACCAGTGAAGGAAACACTTTCCCAGATAATTCTACAAAGAGATGAAACAAGTATGCCTTGTATTCATTGACACCTAGATGAATGAGAGCTTATAAGAATCTGAGAATTGGGAGCAGGGAGAAGCTATCTGGCATTTGGAGCCCAATTCATCAAGATGATGCCTTAATCTTCTACCATTTTCTAGCATTGTCCCAATATCCCTTGACTCCTTTAATAACCAGGTACGTATCAATCCCTGCTTTGCATTAACTCGATGATGGAGCCTCCTTGACTATCAAAGTAGAGCATTCTAAAGACTCAACACCCTTTGAGTGAAGCAGTTTTTAAAATTCATTCAGGGGATGTGGGCTTCATAAGCTGATCCAAAATGGAATAGCCCATCCCAATGAATTAGAACATAGAATATAGATGATTACAGGAAAGAACAGGCCCTTTGGCCCATGATGTTATGCCAACTTTTTAACCCACTGTAAGATCAACCTAACTGTTCCCTCCTATATAGCCCTCCATTTTCTATTATCCATATGCTTATCTAAGAATTTCTTAAATGCTTTTAATGTATTTACCTCTACCACCACCCCAGCAGGGTGTTCCACACATCCACCATTCTCTGCGTAAAGAACTTACCTCTGACATCTCCCCTACACTTTCTCCCACACACCTTAAAATTATGCCCCCTCATATTAGCCATTTCCACTCTGGGAAAAAGTCTCTAGCTGATCTATGCTTCTTATCATCTTGTACATCCTGCTTCACGCCAAAGAGAAAAGCCTTAGCTCATTCAACCTATCTTATAAGACATGCTCTTTAATCCACGCCACATCATATAACTGAGATGAGGAGAAATTATTCCTTTCCCAGAAGGTAGTAAAACATTCACATTCTGTAATGCAGAGCACCATGGATAATTGAGCAACAGACAAAATGCTGGAGGAACTCATTGTGTCAGGCAGTATCTATAAAGTGAAATGGACAGTTGATGTTTCAGATCAAGCCCCAGTCGAGATGATTTGAGGCGTCGACTGTCCATTGCGTGATTCACTGAGTTCTCCAGCACTTGCTCCAGATTCCAGCATTGGCAGTCTTGTGTCTCTGGCTGTAGACAACGGCAAAGTCATAGAGACATAAAGCACTACAGCACAGAAACAGGCCATTCGGCCTGTCTGATCCATACCAAACTATTATTCTGCATAGTCCCATTGACCTGCACTGAAAAATAGCCTTCCACACCCCTCCCACCTATGTACTTAGCCAAATTTCTCTCAAATACTGAAATCAAACCCTCATTCCACAACTTCTGCTCCACAATCTCACCACCCTCGGAGTGAACAAGTTCCCTCTCCTTTTGTCCTTAAATATTTCACCTTTAACCTCTAGTCTTAGTCTCACATAGTCTTAGTGGAAAAAGCCTGCTTTTATTTACCCTACCTATACCCTAGAAAATGCTGTAGATTACAGATGAGTAATCACTAATTATGTTCAAATGAGATTACCTGATTTGGGATATTAATGGAATCAAAGGTGGTAAGGACTTAGTGGGGAAGTAGAGCTGAGGTGGATGATTATTTTGTTGACTATTAGAGCAGACTTGACAGGTAATAAACCTTGCTCCTGTCCTGCAGAAAGATCTCGGCCCAAAGTGTTGACTGTTTGTAGTGTTTAAAAAAGTGTTGTAATCCAAGGGGGTTTCTCACCAAGTAGGTTTGCAGAAGGAGCTGTTTAATGGTGTCTGACAGGCGCTCAGCATAACCTGATGGAAATGATGATTTAATCTGCAAAGCTGTTATAAATTCCCAGGTAGAATTACCTGCCTTAACCTAATTTAGTTGGAGCGCTTGCGCCTGAGCAAGTGTTCTGTATTGTGCTTTGCTTTGTGGAGCAGTCTCTGGGCATTTGAGCAGTATGTAACTGGACAAACTGTAAGCAAGGCATTCTGCATATGTTTAGAGGTCTGTCAGCTTTTATTTTTCTTCCCCCAAAGTGGCTCAGTGGCTACTGGGATACCCAGCCATGAAGCTTTGAAGACCGTCAGGCTCTGGGGCTAGTCTGTGACGAGTGTGTTCTTAATGACGCAACTTGGAGGGCAGCAGAGAGACCTAAACACACCTAAACTTCCTGCTTCAAATAACAAAACATTACTGCAACAAATTATTTGGTCATTAGCACACACGTGCTCCATGCAAACTACTTTTCTTTTGGTAACAACAGTGATTATACTGAAAAAAGTGTTCAATTGGCTGTTAAACACATTGGGATGTTCTGGGGCCATGAAAGGTGAAGACTGTTCCTACCTAAAGTTACTATGGCGACAGGTACCTAAGCACTGCAATGTCGGAGACTGATCAGGTCACCACCCGAAATGTCAACTGTACATTTTTCCATTGATGCAGCCTGACCTGCTGAGTTCCTCCAGCATCTTGTGTGTGTGTTGCTAGCAGTTAAAGAGACGGATTATAAGGGATGATTGGCAGAGCACTTTTCCTGTACACTTGGATAATTTATTCTATAAATGAGGGGAGGAGAAGATAGCGGCGCGGCGCAGCGTGCGCGGCCGCTCCGAAATGATATCGTATTTGTAAGGAGGTACTGTGCACAATCCTGATTTGATGGAGACAGACGTGAGAAGCACGGAGAAACATCTGGAGAAACTTCTGAAATGCCCGCTTCGCTACCACTGCTACTGTGCGATCAAGAATCTCTGGAGGCGACGGCCCCAATTCCTCGACTTTGCCTATTGCCGGGGCTGGGGTCGAAGCACTTAGCAGAGACGGTGCTTGGTGTCGGAGGGCTGGTCGGAGGCTTTAAGTTTTCAGACAGACTCCAGAGTCAGCTGCTTCCAAGGTGCTGCATCGGCAAGTTTGCGGCGCTGGAAGCTCATGGCAGGGAGAGTTTTTCTTCCTTCTACCGTCTGCGTAAGATGATGGGACTTTCGAGAGACTTTGAGACTTCTTTTTTACCGTGCCCATGGTCTGATCTTTATCAAATTACGGTACTGCTTTGCACTGATGTAACTATATGTTATAATCATGTGGTTTTTGTCAGTTTTTTCAGTCTTGGTTTGTCTTGTGTTTCTGTGATATCATTCTGGAGGAACACTGCATCATTTCTTAATGCATGCATTACTAAATGACAATAAAAGAGGACTGCATGTCCTCATAATCTAATCTAATCTATTTGATTTGGAGATACTGGCGCAGTATCAGGCCATTCTGGCCCAATGGGCTAGCACCCAATTAACCTACTGACCTGTACATCTTTGCAATATGTGAGGAAACCGCAGCACCCGGTGGAAACTCACGCGGTTACAAACTCCTAACATTCAGCATTCAACTCAGATTGCTGGTGCTGTAGTAGCATTACTCTAACTGCTACACTCCTGTGCCACCCACTAAAACTAAATCACAATTGGGTTTGTTTTTTGGAGAGATACGGTATAGTAACAGGCTCTTCTGGCCCAATGAATCCACACGCGAACTCACAAACTTAAAGTTTTAAACTTAGCAACACTAGAGGTTCTGCAGATAAGATAAAACTTTATTTGTCCTGAAGGAAATTATTGTTATAAGGTTGCTCTGTCAGAAATATATAATTTAAAATGTAAAATGTAAGCATTGAAGTACGAAAAGATAAAAAATGTGCATTAAAAAGTAATAGTGCAAAATACAGATGTGCAGTGAAACTATATATTTATATAACTAAGGAGGAGTTGTTGTAGATTCTTATAGCCTCAGGGAAAAAGGATCTCCTGTGACATTCAACGGTGCATCTTGGTGGCATCAGTCTGTTGCTAAAGGTGCTCTTCTGTTCGTTCAGTATAACATGGAGGGGGTGACAGGGATTGTCCATAATGCTCCATAGCTTCTGCAGCATCCTCCTCTCAGGCACAACCACCAGGCAATCCAGTTCCACCCCCAGAAGAGAACCAGCTCCTGACGAGTTTATCAGCTTTCTTGGCATCGGCTGCTCTCACCCTGCTGTCCCAGCAGACTGCAGAGTAGAACAGACTGCTGGTCACTGCTGATGATAGAAATCCAGAGCAAAGCACACAAAATGCTGGAGGAACTCAGCAGGTCAGGCAGCGCCGATGAAGAGGAATACACAGTCGACGTTTTGGGCTGAGACCCTTCGTCAGGTGCTGTCTGACCTGCTGATTATAAACTTTGTGTCACAAGGCTGTCTGTCAAATGATTTCACACAGGCAACGATTACAGCAATTAGAATCAAGGGCAGCCTCAGTCTGTGGGGTTCGAATAAAGCAAGCAGTTCACAGCACAGTTTACACAACAAAGCTTAACGGTCCATCAGCACTGTATTGAATTCAGGAGTGTAAACACCGGCAGACATCTTATCTTATTTTATTTAGAGATACGGCACTGTAACAGGCCCTTCCACCGAACGAGCCTACACCACCCAAATAACCAATTAACCTACTAACTTAACCAATTAACTTACTAACCTGTACCTCTTTGAATGTGGGAGGAAACTGATATGAGCATGGAAAGAATGTACAAACTCCTTACGGGCAGCAGTGGGAATTGAACCTGGGTCACTGGTGTTGTGAAGCATTAGGCTAACCACTCTGCTACCGTGCCATCCCCCTCAGCACTTCCAGGCTTGGAGGTTTTCCTGCAGCCCGATGGACTCGGCAAAGGCAACACATGCATTGGGAGGTGGATCGTCTGCACTTCCAGCCCAATCAGGTCAACCCAAGCTTGGTGGTGCCTTTATCAACTCACTAGGAAAAGCTTAATTGTGCTACTCATCACCTTGGCAAGTTTTCAGCACCGATAGCCATATTCTAATACTTCTCCTAAGTCTTCGAAGAGTTTCATTATTTATATCAATGCTTTGTCAGCAAAAGGTGACCATTAATCTTTGAGGTATTGTGACATACTATACAGCACAGAAAAGGGGCCCTTCAGCCCATCGAGAACGTGCCAAACTTCTAGCATCCAATTTTACACAAATCCTGCCCTGATCTGTTTTGTTCTGGGAGGAAAGCAGATGACTGAGATGAAGCCCATGTAGTCATGGGGGGGGGAGGGGGCAACGTACAAACCCAAATAATCAGAAGGAGCATTCAGGATTGAACCCAGAACACTCGAACTGTGACTCAGCACCTCTACTAGCTGCACCACCATGCTGTCAGAAGTATGTTGGCCCACTCATGGTCAATAATGAATAGATCTTGTTACAAATTACAACTTTAGCATCCAGTAAATTTTGATTAAGATATTAACAATTTTGTGTCTATCAATAAAAAGCCTATCTTCCTCAACCAGATGCGTATAACTAGACACATGAATCAAACATTTCTTATTTCCAACTGATGGCCTTTCATGTGACTTCTCCAAGAGCTTGAAGGTTACCATTCTGAGGAAAAGCCAGTCAGTCCCTTGCAGGAATCCAGCCCAACGTGTATTTCTGCAGAAGATACCGTGTTTTGCATTAAGCATCCAGGACTAAGTTTGACTCTATAGGATTGCATTGTGAAACAGCACCCCAATTTCTCCATTCCAATATTAAAGATTAAGGATTAGCTTTATTTGTCACGTGTACATCGTAATGTACAGTTAAATGCGTCGCTTGTGTCAAAGACCAACACAGTCCAAGGACGTGTTGGGGACAGCCCACAAATGTCATCAGGCTGCTGGCACCAACACAAGCATGCCCACAACCAAGTAACCCTTACTAACCTGTACGTCGTTGGAAGGAGGGAGCACTCGGAGGAAACCCACATGGCACAGGGGAACATACAGACTCCGTACAGACTGCAGTAGGAATCGAACCCTCATTGCTGGTGCTGTGAAAGTGTTATGCTAACAACTACACTACCATGATGCCCTATATTTGTTTCCACAGAAATATCAAAGCAAATAAAATTGGAGGAGAAAGCATAAAATACAAGGGATTCTGTATATGCTGAAAATCTTACTTTACATACACTTATGCTATACTTTATTCAGAGTTTGAAGAAAATACACTCAAAAACTTCTATAGTTGTACTGTGGAGAGCATTCTGACAGGCTGCATCACTGTCTAGTATGGAGGGGCTACTGCACAGGACTGAAAGAAGCTGCAGAAGGTTGTAAATCTAGTCAGCTCCATCTTGGGCACTAGCCTACAAAGTACCCAGGACATCTTCAGGGAGTCATGTCTCAGAAAGGCAGCATCCATTATTAAAGACCTCCAGCACCCAGGGCATGCCCTTTTCTCACTGTTACCATCAGGTAGGAGATACAGAAGCCTGAAGGCACACACACAGCGATTCAGAAACAGCTTCTTCCCCTCTGCCATCCTGTTCCTGAATGGACTTTGAAGCTTTGGACACTACCTCACTTTTTTAGTATATAGTATTTCTGTTTTTGCACATTTTTAAACAATCTGTTCAATATACGTTAATTGATTTATATGTTTATATATTATGTTTTACTTTATTTTTTCTCTCTCTCTGCTAAATTATGTATTGCATTGAACTGCTGTTGCTAAGTTAACAAATTTCACATCAACATGCCTACTACTACTACAGGTCCACAATCCCTTATCTGAAATCCTTGGGGCCAGTTGCATTTCGGAATTCAGAATTTTTTGGATTTCAGACCATCCCCCATCGATACCAAAAAACACGTATGCTCAAGTCCCTTATTTAACCTGTTTCAATGCAGTGGTCTTTAGGATCTGGCAGCGCACCAAAGCTATGCACATCTTCCCGTATACTTTAAATCATCTCTAGATTACTTATAATAACTAATACAATGTAAATGCTATGTAAATAATTTTTATACTGTATTGTTTAGGGAATAATGACAAGAAGAAATTTTATTTCTGACAAAAACATTCAATAAAACAAAAATATACAGCTTCAAACGAACTGAATCAAACACATGGTAAATGACTTATTGGAATAAACGTAGAACGTCACTGTCACTATAAAACTTCAGTAACTTGTCTTTCTGTTTATTTAAATCATATACAGTGGTAGTTCTGACACTATTTTCTTCAGTAAGACGCAATAACTCCACTTTCTGCGTTACTGACAATGGTAGATGCTTCCTTCTCTTTTTCTCATTGTTACCCATAGGGGTATCTGCAGCTCTTTTTGACATTTTCACAGTGAAATTAAACACAAAGTCAACAGTGAACACAAAATATCAGCGAACAGCAAATGCACATGTAACCAGCCCTGAGCCACAACTGACGTCTGGCAGCCTCTGCTAGTGCTGCCACGTCACACCTGAGTGACATCAGCTGTTGGCAAAAAAAACTCCGGTTTTCGGAGCTTTTTGGATTTCAGAATTTCGGATAAAGGAATGTGCACCTGTACTACTACTACGTTGACTCAGCCCAGTGATAATAAACCTGATTCTGATTCTTGAGCAACAGACACAAAATGCTGGAGGAACTCAGCAAGTCAAGCAACATCTATGGAGAGAAATAAACAGTTGACAGTTTGGGCAGAAACCCTTCAACTCGACTGGAAAGGAAAGAGGTAGCAGTTAGAAAGAGCTGGTTGCATCTTTTATAATACCGGACAAACGCAGGCTCTCCCTCATACATTCTGGTATTCCAGATGTGACACAATGCAGGAATTTAAGCAGAAAAAACTTTCAAAATAAAAACAGAAAATGCTGGAAACACCCAGCAGGTCACGCAGCAGCTGTGGAAAGAGAAAGTGAGTTAACATTTCAGGTAAAACAACAGTTTTTATTCCAGATTTCAAGCATCTGCAGATTTTGATTTCCTTTTAAAAATCACAGTAGTTAAGAGCAACTGAGTTCCTGAAAGTTTTGTACCTGTCATGTTAATTAAGTTATATTTGTTACAACATGCAGTGCACGCCCATCTAAAGAACAAGGTTAATTAATTTCATCCAAACAACTCCATCGTTATTTACATAGCAGGAAGATTGGCTATTTGAGCAATCAATAGGTAAAAGCTCCAGATAATCAGAATCACAATCAGATTATCACTGACAAATGATGAGAAATTTATTGCTTTGTGATTCAAGTACAATATAAAGACATAAATATCTATAAATTACAAAAATAAATAATGCAAAAGAAAATGAAGAATGAAGCAGTGTTCATGGACCGTTGTGGGACATTGGATGAAAATCAGGTCAACAGAGACAATGGCCCTGCTCAGCTATGATCAATACTGTAACTAAAATGGTGAAACAACCTCAAAGTAATGAAAGGCCTGTGTAACATCTTCAGATGCTAAAATTCTCAGATGTCCAAGAGTGAGCTTTTACTCTTGGAGTGCAGAACACTGAGGATTGATCTTAGAGGTACAGTATAGAAATTCTTGCGGGGCATAGATAAAGTGAGTGGTCTTTTTCCAGGACTGGAGAATCCGAAACTAGAGGATGTAGTTTTAAGGTTAGAGGTGAAAAGATTAATTAAGAACCCGAGGGGCAACTTTTTTTTTTTTTTACACAGCGGGTGGTAGATACATGGAACAAGCTGCAGAAAGAAGTGGTTGAGGCAGGTACATTGGATACATTTAAGATGTATATGGACGACAGAAGTTTAGAGGAATGTGGGTCAAGAGCTGGGATATGGGATTAGATCAAATATACATCTTGATTGGTATGGACACTTATGGGCTGAAGGATGCTGTATGACTCTAAAATACCACAAAGTTACCTCACTTACACATTAACTGGACTACAGTGCCGCATTCTGGAGACATGAGTTCCAATCTAGTTATGACAGCTGGAGGACTTAACATAATTAAATATACTTAGAATAAAAACTTGCCCTTCAGTGGTGACCATGTAATTATCAGGTAGTTATAAAAACATATTTTGTGCACTAATGTCTTTAGGAGAAGGAATCCTACCAATCTCTCCTAAGCTAGACAGTATTTGACTCTAGATGCATAGTGAAATATGGTTCACTTGCAATTGCCCTCTGAAATCTCCCAATAAGACACTCAGTTCAGGGACAGTTAGGGGCAATGATACTCATTTTCCATGAAAGGGGACCAAGAACAAAGAACAATCCTTTATGTTAATGTTCCAAATTGGCTACCACATTCCCATGTTACAACCATAACATCAGACTTGGGTAACATGGATGTACGCCTTATGAAACGGATGCAAATGTTGCTACAGAAATGCAGATACAGATATCTGATGATCTCACTGATGCTGGTGCGACACAGTGGGTGTAGTTCCAGTGACCCGGGTTTACTGTTGATCTTCAGGGTGTGTGTGTGTGTTGTTTTTGTTTTTCCTCCAGGTATTCTGCTTTCCTTCCACATCCCAAAGTCATACAGGTTGGTCCGTTGCTATAAACAGTCCCTTGTAGCAAGTTCCCCCACACACCTACCTTCCCCCTTAACATGGGTCCACCTGCCAAGGTGTACTGCATCCCCTCCCCCCCCCTTCTTATTCTGACTTGTTCTCCCTTACTTTTCAGTCCTGATGAAAGGTCTCAGCCCAAAATGTTATTCCTCTCCATAAATGCTGCCTTACCTGCTGGGTTTCTCTTGCATTTTGTGTGTGTTATCCAAGCATAGCTGGGGAGAGGAAAATGGGAGTAACGTAATTTGATGGTTGATGGTCAGCATATATACAATGGACCGAAGGGTTCGTCTGTGTGTTGCATGACCCGATGACTAATGAAATTTGACATCAATACAGATAGGAGATATTAACACACTTGATCAAAGAGACTGGCTTGCAGGATTCAACCTTATGGCAGTAGTGAAGAATGGATCTATACCAGAAAAGCTGTGTTAGAGACCAGCACTATAACTGCATGTTGATTGACGTGATTATCTGTGTAAGCTTTCAAACCTAGATTTAAATCAGGGTGTTAATCAAGTGTAGCCGCAATAGAATTGCTATGTAAATTACATTTTTCATTCATTAGTTGCAGGAGAGTTCACAATTACTGTAGACAAGATGGCTATTGACACTGGTCTCTGGGGCTCTTGTGGATGTCTGATGCTTTGCAGTAAATCAATACATAGCAACTGTTAGCAAGCCGTTTCTCTCTGACCTGTGAGAGCACAATGGAATGAGAACTGCTGCAGCTTGTTAGCTCCATCTATGCATTTTTTTTCCAGTTGTTACATCAGAGATTAACTTTATTCACCATATACAGATAGGCAGTGGCCACTTTATTAGGTACACCTGCTCGTTAATGTAGAAATATCCAATCAGCTAATTATGTGGCAGCAATCCAATTATCTGCAGCTAAATGTGAAAAAGACTAAGGAGCTGGTGGTAGACCAGAGGAGAGCTAAGGCACCGGTGACCTGTTTCCATCCAGGGGGTCAGTGTGGACATGGTGGAGATTATAAATACCTGGGGATACAAATTGACAATAAACTGGATTAGTCAAAGAACACTGAGGCTGTCTACAAGAAGGGTCAGAGCCGTCTCTATTTCCTGAGGAGACTGAGGTCCTTTAACATCTACCGGATGATGCTGAGGATGTTCTACAAGTCTGTGGTGGCCAGTGCTATCATGTTTGCTGTTGTGTGCTGGGGCAGCAGGCTGAGGGTAGCAGACACCAACAGAATCAACAAACTCATTCATAAGGCCAGTGACGTTGTGGGGATGAAACTGGACTCTCTGATGGTGGTGTCTGAAAAGAGGATGCTGTCCAAGTTGCATGCTATCTGGGACAATGTCTCCCATCCACTACATAATGTACTGGGTGGGCCCAGGAGTACATTCAGCCAGAGGTTCATTCCACCGAGATGCAACACAGTGTGTCATAGGAAGTCATTCCTGCCTGTGGCCATCAAACTTTACAACTCCTCCCTTGGAGGGTGAGACACCCCGAGCCAATAGGCTGATCCTGGACTTATTTCCTGGCATAATATACATATTACTATTTCATTATTTATGGTTTAATTATTTATGGTGCAACTGTAACGAAAACCAAATTTCCCCCGGGATCAATAAAGTATGACTATGACTAAAAGCATGCTGACATGGTCAAGAGGTTCAGCTGTTGTTCAGACCCAAACATCAGAATGGGAGAGAAATGTGTTCTAAGTGATTTTGACTGTGGAATGATTGTTGGTGCCAGACAGGGTGGTTTGAGTATCTCAGAAACTGATCTTCCGGGATTTTCACGCACAACTGCCTCTACAGTTTACAGAGAATGGTGCAAAAACCAAACCCAGTGAGCACAAGTTCTGAGGGTGAAAATTCTTTATTAATGAGAGAGGTCAGAGGAGAATGGCCAGTCTGGTTCAAGCTGACAGGAAAGGGACAGTAACTCAAATAACCACAACATTGCCATGCAGAAGATCACCTCAGAATGCACAACATGTCGAATCTTGAAGTGGATGGGCTACAGCAGCGGAAGACCATGAAAAGACACTCAGTGGCTACTTTATCAGGTATAGGATGTGTTGACTAAAGTAGGCACTGAATGTACGTGTATTAGGAATTTGCTGTGGTGTGTTGGTCAGGCGTGACATACAACAAAGAAACAACAACATTCAACAATTAGAAAGAAGAGGTAATTATATAAAAAATAAAGTTAATGTTTAAGGTTTAAGATTTAAGATTGTTTACTGTCATTCTTTAGTACGTAAAGTGTAAAGGAGAATGAAATGATTGTTACTCCCTCCAGATCCAATGCAGTATATAAAACACAATATACATTAAAAACACAATAAATATAAATACTAAAGCAATCCTATAAAACAATGTGTAAGTAACTGTTGAGAGTTAAAGTATGGATATGGAATAAAATGTTTATAAATACATAAAAATATCATGAACATTTTATATCACATCTCTACTTTAACCATTGAGAAAATAGAACTAATATTGTTACATAATTATTTATTTTGCCTGTTCTTCCCTCTGGGAGAATGGGTTAATAGAAGCTCTAAATTGGGGGTTTCCAAACTTTTTTATGCCATGGACTCCTTTCATTAGTTAAGGGATCCATGGTCCTCAGGTTGGGAACCCCTGCTCTAGATAAACTTGGATTTGTTTTTCTTACTATGCCCGCAGAACCTCCCCTAACAGAGCCCTTCTTCTCCAGCTGATTATCTTTTCCAACTATCACCTCCCAGTTTCCCACTTCATGCCCCCTCCCCACCTGCCTACCTGCCTCCTCACCTGGCTTCCAAGCTAGTGCTTCACCCCTTCCCCCATCTTCCTGTTCTGGCTTTTTCTCCCTTCCTTTCCAGTCCTGATAAAGGGTCTCAGCCCAAAACATCAGCTATTTATGTTTCTCCACAGATGCTGCCTGACTTGCTGAGCTCCTCGAGCATTTTGTGTGTGTTGCTCCGCATTTCCAGCATCTGTAGGATCTCTTATATTCATAACACAATCTCTTTCTGCTTTTCCTCTATGTGTGACGCCAGAAGCTCTCACCTCACTAGGCAAGGCTGCAATCATTATTAGTCATAATTTTTACTAATAACTCAGAAACAAGAAGAAATGAAAAACACCATCTTGCTGTTTTATAACAGTGTGGGACCACTCCACTTGTATTGATAGAAACTGCTGAATTATTCATTCTGATGAAAGATCTTCAACCTGAACTGTTAACTTTGTTTTTCTCTCCACAGAAGTTCCTCAACCTGCTGAGTATTTCCAGCATCTTGCTTTTATTCCAGCTTTCCACCATCTGCAGCGTTATCCCCCTGAATTATTTACTGTTGTTTTAAATGGAGCTAGTTCAGAATGTTATTGCAACAGTAATGGTGCAGCAGATATTAGTGATGTCTTACGAAAAGGATTCTGCTTGTTAAAAATCAGTGACAATAGAAAGGATATTATCCTCATAAATGGTTATACTCTTCCCTTTTATGATAACAGTGGATGTACCGAACCCTATGGAGAAAGAAAGAAGAAATGCCTCTGGAAGTACACTGTAATGAAAGCAGACAGAACTATATTACCATCACCCTCTGGAGGCAACATGATTACAAACTGGCAACACTGCATAACTACATATGACACTGACGCCTCTGGAGATGGCATTGCATTATTACAAAGAGGGAGTGCTGTGTAACATCCTCTACAGTAAGCACTGCAGCGCAATTAAACAGTTACTGGTGCCAACACTATATTGCAAAAACATCCTGCACCGTGTTAAGAAAAGGATGACTGGTTGCATGGTTTCAGGTTCCTGGGTGTCAACGCCTTGAAGGACCTATGTGTTGGGCTCAACATGTTTTGTGTAAACACAAAGAAAGCATGCCAGTAGCCCCATTTCATTAGGAGTTTGAGGGGGGTTGGGTTGTCTTACAACTTACTGTAGTTGTACGGTGGACAGCATTCGAACCGGCTGCATCACTGACTGGTGTTGAAGCAACAATGTACAGGATCGAAAGAGGCTGCCTAGTGTTGTAGACTCGGCCAGCTCCATCTCTGACACAAGCCTCCCCACCATCGAGGACATCTTTAAGATGCAGCGCCTCAAGAAAGTGGCACCCAGCACAGAGGAACCTTACCATCTGAGGCATGCCCTCTTCTCATTACTACCATCAGGGAAGAGGTACAGGAGCCTGAGACCCACACGCAACATTTTAGGAACAGCCCTGCCATCAGATTCCTGAACGGTCCATGGACATGACCTAGCTATTCGTCTCTTGCACTATTTATCTACTTTTGTAACTTACAGCAATTTTATGTCTTTACTCCTGCATAGAAACAAATTTCATGTCATACAAGATCGTGATAATAAATCTGAATCTGATTCTGATAGCTGTATGAAGATTCAGCTGCCAATATATTTATTTTCTTACTTTACTTAGCAGGGTTAATGCCATTGTTGTAAGGGATTAGCCACGACCTCATTGAATATAGCAGGCAGGTGGGGATGAATGGTCTCTCCTTGCTTCTAATCCTGAGGGTCAGCAGTCTCTATTGGGGATGAATAGAAATAGGCAGGGTATGGGAGACTACAAACTGTCACCTTGTGAGAATTTTCAGCTGCATCAATTTGAGTTTAAAGGTTTAGCAAATAGAAAACGTGATTAAGTGTTGAATCAGAGGAAAAGGTGCATCCTAAAGGCGTCCTGCTTCTTTTAATAAAGCTGTACAAGCAAACATGTCAGTTATGCCCATGGAGTGCTCAGTTTCAAATCATCCTGCCTGGGCAGGACAGTACTTGTTTTCCATGCCCAATTGCCCTGGAGGTGGTGTTGGTGGGTTACCTTTACAGTGATAGCCCTTCTGGTGAAGGTAACACCGGAGAAAGCCTTCCAGGATTTACCCCTAGTAATCCTGAAACAGTAAAATGTTTCCAAGTCACAATAGAATGCGACTTAGAGCTGGGCCTGAAGTAATGTCCCTCTCAACTGAACTCTTGACCGTATCCTTAGGTTCAGATTGTCAGAGGTGCTGTCTGCAGTTTGTAGACAGCACTGCAATGTATTTCGTAGACAGTCTCAATGCATTTTTGCATAGTACTGCAGTTGCTATGCACTAGAATGCTGTGCATTGCTGCAGCTGCATTAATCCAGGCCCATGGAAAACATTCCATCCTACTCCTGCCTTCTAAATGGTGGATGGCTAAAAGGCTTTGGGGTGTCAGGTGCTTGAGTTATTCACAGGAGGATGCCTGATTAAAATCTCTTACTGGAGAACAGCATCGCCTGGTACTGGGGAGTGACATACCGCTTGATTTGGCAGCTAATCATTCAGGGATTAGCCAGCTCCTGTTGACGGCAGTACTACCAATCCACTCCTGGTGATAAACATGGAAGTCTTCCACCCAGACAGCATTCTGTGCCTCCGCTCCTTCAGTCCATCTACCAGGTGCTGTTCAACAAGGTGAAGCATTGACACATCAGCTAAGTGTATGTGACTGTGGAGACCATCGTACTCTAAAGCCACAAGAATTAATGGGATCTGCAGTCAATACGAGCCCAACACTGCTGGTCTCCTGATGGTTGTGAAAAGAATTTTACAAGGTTGATTGGGAGCAACTCTACCACATTCAAATTTGAAGCCAAGGTCCAGTTTTATTCTTTCTCTCCATCAATTTTGCACTATACTACAACTGAGTTAAAACAGAAAATGCTGAAAAACAGGTCAGACAGCATCAGTGGAGAGGGAAATAAGAGTCAATGCCTAAGGTAAAAGACATACTGTCTGAATTACAGATAAGTTCCAACTGAAGACTTTGCGGGTCAGTACAGGGGGTATGTTGACAGGCCTGGAGTTATGTAGAGCCAAGACCGAACAAAGACAGAATATTATAAACACAAGAGATTCTGCAGGGGCTGGAAATCTGCAGCGATACACACAAAATGCTGGAGGCACTCAGCAGGTCAAGCAACATTTATCGAGAGGAATAAATAGCCGATGTTTTGGGCCACGGCCATTCATCAGGACAGTATATTTCCTTCTCTGAAGTCATCAGTGATGTTTCTTACAAAAATTTTGTATTTTTTGTGGTTATCATCACTCATGACTCGTCTTTTAAATTCCCTGACTATGAACCAAATTTAAGATCCACAGCTGCCATCTGAGTTACTCTTGGCCTCCGTTGGGCCCATTTTCTCCCTTGATGCCAATAGGTCATGGTGGGATACACATTTCCAGCCCCAGAACCTGCCCCTAGGAGTGATACCATCAGGTACATATCTCAACAGATAATGCACAATAATTCAAATGAGGCGATATCACCATTGTCTCAATGAAGCCAGTGACCTACAGTGACATGGCTCAGCAGAGAGCTCACAAGACTACTGGATACTCCAGTAGATATACTTCTTCTGAACTGTGATCGCTGCAGTCTCCCTTTCAAGGATGTTCTTTTGTACCGACTAAACAACTTGGCTCTTTTGGGGGGGTTCAGCGAACTAGACTCTCGAGAGTGCAGGTACGGCTGGGATGGCCCTCACTGGGGTGGTGGACGCTGTGTTGATGCCTGATGGCAAAAGACAAACCCGTGGTTGGCTCCCATTATCTGCGCCAAGTAAAGCACCGAGCAAGATTAAAATCAGTGAGGATGAGAATGGAAAATGAACAGCTGTTCAGCGCCAACTGCATTTGACCGGTCTCCCTCTCTCCTCACTACTACCCTCAGGTGGGAGGTGCAAAAGTCTTGGGTCCCACACTGCCAGGTTCAGGAGCTGGTGTTGCCCTGTAGCTTGGACAGGTTTCACTTGCCTGAGCGCCGAACAGGTTCTGTACCTGAGGACTCACTTTCAGGGACTCCGCAGTTCATGTTCTATGTATTTCTGTTTACTACTTGAGCGATTTGATCAAAGCGTCAAGGCTGTGACCTGCAACCATCGGGCTCCTAGATTGGCTTCACTCACCCCAGCACTGAACTGGCTCAGTGGCTGTGGTCTGCAACCACCATGCTCCTGGACTGGATTCACTCCCCTCAGCACTGAACTGGCTCCGTGACTGTGGCCTGCAACCACCACGCTCCTGGACTGGATTCACTCCCCTCAGCACTAAACTGGCTCCGTGACTGTGGCCTGCAACCATCGCGCTCCTGGACCGGATTCACTCCCCTCAGCACTGAACTGATTCTGTGGCTGTGGACTGACTTTTGGGGACTCTGCGGTTAATGTTCTGAAGGTTATTTGTTTACTTTTGTTATTGCTGGCATGATTTATTCTTTTTTTCCCCACACAGTGGGTGTTTGACAGTCTTTGTTATGTGGGGTTTTAATGGGTTCTATTGTGTTTCTTTGATTTGTGGCTGCCTGCAAGAAGACGAATCTCAAAGTTGTATACAGTACATATTCTTTGATAATAAATGTACTTTGAACTTTCAACTATGTCAGTATTCATACAGCATAGGTTGCTGATGTATATTTCTTCAAACTCATTGGAAAATAAATTGTCCCCTCGCATGAAAATCATTTCTCATCTCCATTGGAAACACACAAATCTCTGTAATGGCACTGCCTAGAAAAAACCATGTTCATTTTATCACAGGGATGATTGGGGTCCAAATAAATCTCAAATTCAAACAGAGAACGAGAGAGAAAAGTGCTCTGTCTCATTTTCATTAGACTATTAACTCGGCACATCTCAAAGTTCAAACAAGCATGGGGCCAAGAGGAAATTGTGGACGATAATGAAGGTTTGAAAGCTGCTAAGGGTGCAGCTGAAGCATAAGGAAATGCTCAATTAATATTTAATGTGGCCTAATAAATAGGCTTTAAACTTATAAATTGACTTTCTTGTTGAAAGAACAGAGTTAAATTTTTAAAGAGAATCTACAATATGAGCTCTTGCTCATTTTTGTAATTACACAGTTAATAAAATTGATTCTGCTAACAACTGGGCTAATGACACTGCAATAGCATTTGCCAAGTAAAGATTCAATAAGATAACTCTTATCTTGACAATATTTACCGCTGGCTAAAATTAGCAGCCACATTTCTCATTGTCTTTCCCTGGAAGCCCTAAGGAATTTACCCAGACAAGGCCTGCTCAGAAAATCTATTTCATTTTCTGTGAAGAGTGCCAATTATGGAGTTTTGGCTCCAGTCCCTTCATTGAGTATCCTTTTCACTTCCAATATCAAATCATGAAGGCATTCTTCATTTCAGCATTAAGATATGTATCTGGACTACTTTCTGATAAATCAATCAATTAAATTACACTGGCTGGGCTTAATTACTTTAACCAATTAATGTCAACCCACTTCAAACTATGCTCTGAGAATATTTTGCTGCAAGTTATTAACACAAATACAATTCCATTCTCTGCTATTTCAAAACTGGGATAAAAGAATCACATTTAAAGGTATTTAGCTCAAATTACGACTTGATTTTCAGGTTCATTTATTGATTGCACACGTATTGAAGCACGCAGTGAAATGCATCATTTGCGTTAACAAGCAACACAAGCATCAAAGGATCAAGTGCCAACATCAAAGATGTGCTGAGGGCATTCCACAAGTGCCGCCACACATGCTCCGGTGCCAGTATAGCATGCCCACTATGTTCGGAGAACAACACAAGCAGCAGCAACAACAACAGCATGGCAACAAAACAACAGCAAAGCAAGCTCTTTACCTCCCTCCGACCCGCTCACACATGCACACATCCATTAATGACTGTCTCTCCTACGCAGGCTGGCAGAGAGCTTTAACAGCTCTGTTTGACTGTCATCAAGTTCTTGAACTGACCTGAAGAACCCTCACAGTACCTCGAATTATATCTTTTTTCTCTCTCACTTGCCCAAATGAGTTTGTCGCATAAGTTATGTGTAATTTATGTTAATTTATGCTTATGTTAATTAATGTTTGTAATGTGCTCTACCACTGTGGCAAAAAGTTAATTTTCATAGCATTTATGCACTGGGTGTGTATGCCTATGGCAGTAAACATGAACTTGAAGAGATTCAGAATAGAGGCCCGAAATGTGGCAGAATACCCGACAGCTTGTCCTACAGGTTAGGCTTCTCTCTAACCCTGTGGCTCAATAACATGTGCCTGTAATGCAAGCTGATGGAAGACAAGGCGGCACTGGGGACTTTAATTAACAATGGCAGATACAATTCATCTCTCATTAGGTTGAATGAATTAGGTTCAATGGTTTAAAATGAAACGGGACAAATACACAAAGAAGTACACAAATTTGAGGGTGAATCGAGCACAGAGGTAAAATAAAATTGGATTAAGAAAAAAAATAATTGACAAAAGTCACTTTAAAAATATATGTTCTATCTGAAGGAAAGATACAACACAACTTGCTCAATTCTCTTTCTGGACCAGAGAATTATCGTAGCAACATGGGAACCATTGTGAAAGTATTGGTGCTTATAAGTTCAAGCTTGGCTGTGTGCTAAGGTGCTAAAGGGCAATTTCTTGATGCTTATTGGGAATTTGAAAGCAACATCCATTTTTATACAACAATTCAAGAGATCTTTATTACCCACTACAAATAGCTAGGTAAATAACTGCAAGTGGATTAAACACTCTGATATTTTCTGAGCAAATACTGGCTGTAAAATTGGAGGGATCTCAGGGGTATGGAAGCAGGCAAACTCTTGACTGTATTTCTTTGCACAAAGGGGACATCTCTGAAGGATTGACTTATCTTGATAAACATGAAATACAACAACCAATAGAGGCAACATCATCTTAAAAACCATGATAGTGCAGTTGCAGTTTTTTTTTTAAGTCCCATGATGTTTTGGTAGAATTATATCATTACAGCACAAGGAGGTGGCCATTCTGCCCATCAAGTCTGTGTCTGTGTCCCCATATAGCAATTCCATGAGCTGGAAAATATAATTTATTTAAATACATCTGAAATACATATTACAAGGAAATTAACAGATTTCCATGTCAGAGTTTATTGTTATTTGCACAAGTACAGGAGCGGATTTGGGAGACAGGAATGATTTTGGAGGCAAACAGAGGGAAAAGAAAGAAAGAAAAAATATTTATTTATTGAGATACAGCGCGGAACAGTCCCTTCCGGCCCTTTGAGCCATGCCGCCCAGCAATCCCCCAATT
Source organism: Mobula birostris (assembly GCF_030028105.1). NCBI lineage: Eukaryota > Metazoa > Chordata > Chondrichthyes > Myliobatiformes > Myliobatidae > Mobula > Mobula birostris. The sequence continues at coordinate 25,276,899 of NC_092392.1, read as the reverse complement.
TAACCCTAGCCTAATCACAGAACAATGTACAATGACCAATAAACCTACCAACCGGTACATCTTTGGACCATTTGGAGGAAACCGGAGCACCTAGAGGAAACCCACATGGTCACAGGGATAGCGCACAAATTCCTTACAGGCAGTGGAGGAAATTGAACCTAGATTACCTGTACTGTAAAGCGATGTGCTAACCACTACGCCACTGTGCCGCCCTAATAGGGCTTTGATAGCTAGTTCTTACTTCCATCCTTACAATTCTTCTCGAGGCTGAGTACTACATTGCTTTGCTTCTCCATGTTGCAAAATTCTCTCGAAGTACATAACTGTTCCATTTTCCATTTTAATGGCGACAGCAGGACACTTTAAGTCATTGTATTTGCTGGAGAGATAATTCTACCCACAGACACCATGCAATAATGGAGGAGAAATCTGATGGGTGTACTTACGCACACTTGGTAAAACAGCTAAACTCTAATTTCGCGGCAGGTTAGCACAGTGGCCAACGCACTGCTTTACCGTGCCAGTGATCAGTGTTCAATCCCCACTGCTGCCTGTAAGGGGTTTGTGGTTCTTCCCGAGACCATGTGGATTTCCTCTGGGTGCTCTGGTTTCCTCCCTCATTCCAAACATGCATGGGCTAGGGTTAGTAAGCTGTAGGTATGCTACGCTGCCGCTGAAGCTTGTGGGCTGCCCCCACCAGCACAACCTCAGAATGTGCTGATGCAAATGATGCAGTTCACTGCATGTTTCGATGTACATGTAACAAATCAAGCTAAGCCTGAATTAGTTGGTTCAGAAATCTGATACATTTATCGTCTCCCCAAATCATAGGGAATTCCCCTTTCCCCAAACGGCAGAAGTAATCACTATTGATAACTAACCTGTTATAATGGATTTGGGATTTCCTATAATGAAACCTCAGCTTTGATTCTGTTTTATTTACAGCTGTCTATCTAGTGACTTCTTGATATTAGAAATCAGAAGATGCAACAAGCCTCTTAGACCTTCATACCTGCTTGGCCACCCAATAACTTCATCACTGATCTTTTATCACAGTGCCATAGTCCCTCACTGTCTTCTATAACTAGAAAATGATCAAACTCTGTCTAACCCAAAGTGAGTGACAGTGCTTACAGCCCTTTCACAGAGCATCATGGCAGCACAGCAGTCAGCACAATCGTGTTACAGTGTGAGCATTCACCGAGGGGGTTTTGATTCCCGTTGCTGTCTGTAAGGAATTTTGGACATTTGCCCTGCACTTCCTCCGGGAGTTCTGGTTTCCTCCCACATGCCAAAAACATATGGGTTGGTGCTGGTGATAGTAAGTCATGGGCATGTGATATTACATTTGTGGGCTTCCCCCAGCACAATCCTTGCAGGTTTGATTTGACGCAGACGTCCCATTTCACTGTATTTTTTTTAATATGTGACAAGTAAAGCTGATCCTTTCTTCTTCTTCTTCTTGAGTAAGAGAAATCCAAGGATTCACCATCGTTTAGATGACGAATTTTCTTCATCTGTTTTGGAGCTTACACATCTGGTTCCAGTCACCTCAACTAAGAGAAATGTCAACACCATTCTGCTCTGTCAAGAACTGTAAGGATTTTGTAAGTTTTACCTCTCATTTTTCTAAACCTCTCCTCACAGGATAAACTGATCGTCCTGGGAAGCCATCATTGTTCTTTCTCTTTTTCAAGTATGTCCTTCCTTAAGTTAAGTAGTTAAGCAGTCAACGGTTCGTCAGGATTGGAACGGAAATGGAGAAGTCAGAATAAGAAGGTGGGGAGAGGGGAGAAAGAATTACAAGTGGGAGGTGAAACCGGGAGAGAGGGAGGGCCTGAAGTTCCTCTAGCATATGGTGACATATATATTACAGTTATGGATCACGCAACCTGGCTGTACGGGGCCTCTACAACCCAGGAACTACTTCACCCTCCTCCCCCTCTCCCGGGTTCACCTATCACCTGCCAACTTGTACTTCTTCCTCCGCGCCCCCCCCCCCCCACGCCTTCATAGTCCTACTTCTCAGTTTCCCTTCCAATCCCGATGAAGGGTCTTGGCCTGAAACATCGACTGCCAACCCTTTTCCATAAATGCTGCCCAACCTGCTGAGTTCATCCAGCATTTTGTGTGCGTTGCTTTGAATTTCCAGCATTTGCTTTGATAATAAATTTACTTTGAACTTTGAAACATATGACTCACAATAATTATCAGCTGCCACTTAACCTGAAACATATGGCATGATGCTGTGATGTTTCTGTACTCTGTGGGAACTCTGGAATAGACAGAGATTCTGTTCTGCATTTGGACTGTGTTCTTTGGCTTAGGATATTAATCCTGAGCCACGTTACCCGAGTTGCTTCACGCATAAAGTCAGGTTCTGGTTTGTAAGGCACAGGAAGCGGCCGATGTTCAGGGAGCACGATACAAAAACAAGAACAAATTAATCACGTCATTCTGCTCACTGATCCCAGACTGGAGTGATCACAAACACCGAGGCAGGATTGATGGATTTCCCTGTCAACAGAAATTTCGGTGGCATCTCAGATCTTTGTGTGAGCCGCCACTCACCTCAATGAATCTGTGACTGATGGAATTCTTGATGAGAAAAGATTAAGTGGTATTGAATTCAGTGGCGTAGCTCAATACCAAATACTACTTCTCCCATACATGAGCTCGAGCCTCCATGGAGCCTGCTGAGTGGGTGCCATAGTCGCATAATGCTTCCCAGTGTTTACGGTTCAATTCCCGCCACTGTCCATAAGCAGTTCGTATGTTCTCCCCATGACCATGTGGCTTTCCTTCCTCACCCCAAAGGCGTATGAGCTCGGGTTAGAAAGCTGTGAGCATGCTGTGTTGGTGCTGGAATTGCGATGGCTCTTTCAGTCTGCCTCCAGCATATCCTTGTCACGAACAACACTTTTCACCTTATGTTTCGATGTACATGTGACAGAAAAGCTAATCTTTATCTATACTCTTTTAAAGTTTTAATCTTCTTTTGCAAAGTCACAGCTGTTTACTCACCCTGCTCATTCACTCAACCTTCTCTCCCCATTACCTCAGGACACTGTGTCAGATCTCCACTGATCAAATGCATCTCATCTGTTAACAGATAGAAAACTGGTCTCTTCCAGTGCAGTCCATTACTGGGTACGTGCATTGTGAATGCAGAAACTGTTAAGCTTTGTAACTTCAAAACTCTAAACTAATTAAAAGGAAAATAAGAGAGCTGGGAATGCAAGTCCAACATTATCTTTTACTTTAAGCAAGGGGCACGCATATCAGATGCTTGGAGCCATGATGTGTGCAATTCATTTAGTTTTACATATAACCCATAATTAATTATTTAAATAAGCAAGGATGTTTAATCATATATATTTACAATATAACTCAAATATTACTGAAATATTTAATGCACAACACAGTTCCCTTCTTAGCTATAAACTTCAACTCAATATAAAATGCATCTGAACTATATACATGGTACACTATATAATACAACTACTATACAGACATCCACAGCATAAATCATCCTGATTAGGCCTAAAGATTTAATTGCTGTAGAGGCTTTCTGATGCTTGTGCAATAATATCTTTCCTGTCAAGGGAGGTCACTCTGTTTGGTTTCCTCACTCACAACATCTAATAAATCCTGTTTTCATATCTCCATTGACTCCTTTCCTTATGGCCTTCCATTCATCCAGCTGGGCTTTGATCTTTGCATCTACTTTTACAAGTAGCTTTTTGCCTCCCACTTTGAAGTTCATGCAATAATATTAATGCACACAGAGTAGATTCTGGATCTTAATACTCACAAAAGCTGAGTGATTGCAACTTTCCTGAAGCTCCTGAACACTCTTCCGGCTTAAAACCAAGCTACATTTTACAAACAACTGCCTGATTCACATATCAAAAGCTGTCTCAGATACGTTGCCTACAAAAACTGTTGTAGTCAGACTACTGCATTTGTCACTTTCACAATTCCTCTGAGCAGCACGGTCCTTGCTTGATCCAATGTGCTTTCCAACCAGAGTCAGAAGTTGGCACGAATTCCTGTTTGCCCTCTATTGGGCAACGGTTCATGGTAAACAGCATGGCGACAGTTTTGGCAGCATCCAGTACCTTTCTTAATTTGCTTTCAGTTGACATTATTGTCGGGGATGTGGCATGCAAATAGTGAATGGATCTCCAATCAAGTTGTAGTTGTCTCAGCCAATCACGCTTCCCACAATTCTTGTCCTCCTGTTTTTACCACATACAAGCTCAATGTAGCTTGTTGGCTGTCGTATTTCACTGTTATGAATGTCATTACTACAGGAGTTATCGTTTCTCCATTGTAAGTTCTTGAGTTGGATATCTGCAGGTTTCAATTTAGAATCTTTGAAATGCCATTCAAACTCATTTTGTTGAATGACTGAAACGGTCAAGCCAGAATCCAATTCCATTTTAATTAATTTGCCGTTCACTTCTGGAGTAAGTACCTCTTCCTATAGATGCTGCCTGGCCTGCTGCGTTCACCAGCAATTTTTATGTGTGTTGCTTGTCTATTCGTTTTCACACTGTAAATCTCAAGGCTACTCAGCCAAGTGTCACTCTCATCATCATCAGATATTTCATCAACACCGTGCAGACTAATGCTCTTTTTGACACTGCAACTTGACATTTTAGCCTTTTCTCTTCTTTGTGCAGTCCACTTATTTTTGTCTGCCTGATATGCTCTTTGTATGTGTCCTACTTCATTGCATTTTCTGCACGTTTCACCTTTAAACCTGCATTGGTCTGGTGCATGCAAGTCCCTGCCACAAAGGTAACACAATTTGTTCGGCCAGGCTGGTTTCTGTTTAGACGTTGCAATTTTGTTCACACTCACTTTTCATTTCTGACTGCAACACAATTGCGACTTTGTCCACTGTCTCCAGTGATACAGCAATTTTAACTGCTCTTTTAATGTAAATTGTGCTTTAGTTAGAAACTATTTTTGAATGCTTTCAATTAAGATTTTACAAATTAAACGCTCTCATTAAGCCCATTACCAGACTGACAATGCTCAATCTCTTCAATTCAGACATGTACGCTGAAATAGATTCCGTTTCCTTTTCATTCCACTTATGAAACCTAAAGCAGGGTTCCCCAAACTTTTTCGCACTGCGGACCGGTTTCATATTGACAATATTCTTGCTGACCGGCTGATCAGGGGGCGGGAGGGTGGTAGGGTTGCCAACGAACAACAGTAGCAGTCAAATACGTTGGGTTTACCCCAAAAAAGAGTACAATGACCATGAAGCCTTGCACGGGCACCAGTGCACATGCGTGATGTGCGCATGTGTGTATGTGCCGAATTTTTTCTACAATTCGTTTTTGGCGATTCTGTTCGTGTTAATCACGAACGCAATATAGGTGATAAGTGGCTAATACATTCAATTTCGTTTCTAAAAGGGCTTACCGAACCAATTTAATATTAAACACACAACGCATATTTTCCTCGCATGAATATAGTGATAAGTCAATTTTCAGGGGAGCTTGAAGTAAGTGTTGAACGAACTTCCAGTAGAAGTGGTAGAGGCAGGTTCGGTATTATCACCTAAAGAAAAATTGGACAGCTATATGGGCAGGAAAGGAATGGAGGGTTATGGGCTGAGTGCAGGTCGGTGGGATTTGGTGAGTAGCGTTCGGCACGGACTAGAAGGGCAGAGATAGCCTGTTTCCGTGCTGTAATTGTTATATGGTTATATAAGTAAGTCAATAGCATCATAACATTTTAAGTAACGTTTGGATATTAAACACACAGCACATATTTTCCCCGTATGAACATATAAAATCATTGCAACACACCAATATCGCTGAATCAGTGGGAGCCCTGGACTTGTTTTCCTGCAACAAGACGGTGCCATCGAGAGGTGATGGGAGACAGCGATACTCAAAGGGGGTTTCTTATGTCCAGTCTATTCCGCAATTTAGTTTTCGTTGCATTAATTGCAGAGATATGTTGGAAATGGAACCAACGTTTTCAGTGCTTTCATGGCTAACTCAGGATATTCAGCCTTGACTTTGATCCAGAATGCCGGCAGAGATATTATGTCAAACATACTTTTCAGCCCACCGTCATTTGCAAGCTCGGGGAGCTGATCTTCTTCCCTCACTGACATGGATGACGCATGCGTAATGACCCCGCGTGCGTTCAAGCTCAACAGTGGGCGTGACAGGGAATGAGGAAACGTGCAGCTGACTCCTATCGCCAAATCATATCGTTTCCTCGCAGCCCGGTAGCACATGCTTTGCGGCCCGGCACCGGTCCGTGGCCCAGTGGTTGGGGACCGCTGACCTAAAGCATTCTGAAATGAACAAATGTTTCAGTTCTAAATTTTACTTTCACGGATCAGCAAAGGTAATTTCTGCTGGTTTGGTTGGAGCAGTCAAACTCCTAAGCAAACTGTATGCCTTTAAATCCAATACACTCAGCAAAACTGGTTCTTGTTTCTCATTAGCTCTAACACTTGATTTAAAATACTGCTTAATTCACTCAGTATACAGTATACCATTCTCTGGTGTGTAATGGAACGCATCAATCTTTCTGACGTAGCCAGCCATTTCTGTTCTTTTTTTATGATTATTATCACCTGGTACTCAACTGTTTATGAACCCAGGAATTTTTCCATTTACTGTTTTTTTTTTCAACTCGGTCTTGTCTTCCCTTCCAAAGATCATGTGCTACGCTGCTTTTTTAAAAAATAACTTGAATGTCTCACTCTGTTTCCTCGGTTGTCTCCTGTTTGTTTTAAAAATATCTCGTCACCACTGTTAAGTTTTGTAACTTCAAAACATTAAACTAATTCAAAGGAGGACACAGGAGTCCAGGGATGTGGGTCTAACTTTTGTTTTTACTTTAAGCAAGGTGTGCACATATCACGTGGTAGTGTCATGACATAACTCATAATAAATTATTTAAGTGAATAAGAATGCTTAATCAAACAATACATTTACAATGTGTGGACACATGGCCAAGTGGTTAAGGCACTCGACTAGTGACCTGAAGGTTGTGAGTTCGAGCCCCAGCCGAGGCAGCGTGTTGTGTCCTTGAGTGACGACACCGGTGCCAAGCTGTATCGGCCCTAGTGCCCTTCCTTTGGGCAACATCGGTGGCGTGGAGAGGGGAGACTTGCAGCATGGGCAACTGACGGTCTTCCATACAAACTTGCCCAGGCCTGCGCCCTGGAGAGTGAAGACTTTCCAGGCGCAGATCCATGGTCTCGCAAGACTAACAGATGCCTTAACATTCACAATATTACTCAAATATATATGAACTACACAACAGAAACGGCAAATTGTCCACATTCCGTACCCTTTATTTTTTTTTAAATTTAGAGATATAGCATAGTAACAGGCCCATCCAGACCAATGAACAACACCATCCAATTACACCCATGTGACCAATTAACCTGTAAACCCCGTACATCTTTGGAACGTGGGACGAAACCAGAGCACCCAGAAGAAACCCATGTGGTCACACAGAGAACGGGCAAACTCCTTACAGGCAGCAACGGGAACTGAACTTGGCCCACTGGCGTCGTAACAGCATTACACTAACTGCTAGGTTACTGTGACTCCACCTTTAACTGATTTGACAAACTGTGTTTCTTTCTGCAAAACACTCACAGGGGCTTCACAACCTCTTTTTTTTGACTGAAGTTTAGTCTATAAATAGAGTAGGTTTATCAACAGTCTTCATCCAGCGATGCTTATGACAAAAAGCATAAACAAGCCAGTGGGTCTGTCAATTTGACGGGACACCTGGCTGCAGATATTACACCCATTGCTTCTGAAACCAAAGCTGAGTTTGGAGCAGAAGTACATTACTAAGCCAGAACAGATTCACCGTGCATAACCTTGCTACATTTAGCCGAGGGAAGTTAGATGATGAGTCCAGATCAGTAGTATTTTGCTTTACAGCAGAGATCAGTGGAGGCCCTTCAGCCCATCACATTGTGTCAACCCTATGTAAACCGGCTTCAGGATCAAGCTAACTCTGCCCTATGACGCAACCTATAACCCTCTATTCTTCCTACATCCATATGCTTACCTAAGAGTCTCTATATTTTATCAGCCTCTCACTACCCCCAGCAGTGTATTCCAGGTAACTACCACTCTCTGTGTAAAAAACCTACCTTTGACATCTCCCCGAAACTTCCCTCCATTCAACTTAAACTGAACTCTTCTGGAATAAGCCACTGCCACCCTGTCCTTCCACTTTATCTTTGCCTCTCCTAATCTTACACACCTCTTTCAAGTTGCCTCTTACCCTCCTTCACTCCAAAGATAAAAACCCTAATTCCTCAACCTCTCCTCACAAGGCGTGTTTTCTAATCCATGCAGCCTCCTGGTAAATCTCTGCACCCTTTCCTCCTAGAATGAAGTGACTAGAAATAGCCTAACCAGAGCTTTATTCGGCTGCAACATTACCTCACGGCTCTTGAACTCAATTCCCCAACTCATGAAGGCCAACACAATGAAGACTTTCTTAACTATTAATTCAACTTGCGTAGCAACTTTAAGGGATCTATGGACTTGGACCAAAAGATTCCTCTGTTTCTCCTGTTCCTGCCCTAACTTGGTCTAAGTGTATTATTGTCAAATTTGCTAACATAAACTAATTTCTCCTCAAGTAATTCTAACTTTCACCCTTCTCCATCTCTGTAGTAGTCCTACAACCCAATGAAATATCTATAATGATCCAATTCTTGCTTCTAGAAGGCCCAGAAACTTAATCATCCCAGCATTCATGTCACACTCCCCACAGAATTTACTCATCTTGGTTTCTCCTTCAATCTGAATAACCTCTTTAAAACCCAACTCTCTTGGCCCAACAATTCCTTCAAAGCCCAGCATCAAATTGTTTATGTGCTTTTTTTTATTTTAAAGATGGAAGGGTCTCTACATTAAGGTAATTCTGATCAATATTCATTATTCAAAGATGTTCTATACACCAGCCCCAATAACTTTCATCCTGAATTCAACAAGGTAGATACTTAACTCCGCAATCATCTTAAAATTATGCCCTCTCATATCACCCTGGGAAAAAGTCTCTAACTATTCACTCCATCTATGCCTCTTATCATCTTATACTTTTACATAAGCACACTGCATCCTCATTAGGGAATTCTGCATCTTATTTTTAAGCAAATTAAATTTTGCTCCTGAGACAGGATTTATCAGTGTGAGAGAGTTCTCACCTTCCCTCAGCAGAAGCCAGTAGCCAAGTCACGTTTTTTTTTATTAACCTATGACTAGTCCTGTGAGGTGGGAAAATGGGGATCTGAAATCTGCAAAACGGGAGGGAGGGAGAGAGGGAGAGGGGGGGAGAGGGGGAGAGGGGGAGAGGGGGAGAGGGGGAGAGGGGGAGAGGGGGAGAGGGGGAGAGGGGGAGAGGGGGAGAGGGGGAGAGGGGGAGAGGGGGAGAGGGGGAGAGGGGGAGAGGGGGAGAGGGGGAGAGGGGGAGAGGGGGAGAGGGGGAGAGGGGGAGAGGGGGAGAGGGGGAGAGGGGGAGAGGGGGAGAGGGGGAGAGGGGGAGAGGGGGAGAGGGGGAGAGGGGGAGAGGGGGAGAGGGGGAGAGGGGGAGAGGGGGAGAGGGGGAGAGGGGGAGAGGGGGAGAGGGGGAGAGGGGGAGAGGGGGAGAGGGGGAGAGGGGGAGAGGGGGAGAGGGGGAGAGGGGGAGAGGGGGAGAGGGGGAGAGGGGGAGAGGGGGAGAGGGGGAGAGGGGGAGAGAGGGAGAGAGATATGAGGGGAAGAGGTCTGTGTGACTCCAATACCAGGGTGCCAATTGCTGGCTTATGGCACACCTTGTCTAACCAAGATGCAGTACATCAGAATGCCAAGAGGTAGACATTCTATTAGTGAAATACACGCAAGACATCAAATAAAGATTTTTAAAGATTAGCTCTATTTATCACATACCTCAAAACATTGAAACATACAGTGAAATGTGTTGTTTGCGTTAAATCAAATCACAAGGATTGTGTTGGGGGCAGCCTGCAAATGTCAGTCACCATGCTTCTGGTGCTAACATTGCATGCCCACAACTCACTACCCCGAACCTAACCACACGTCTTTGGAACGTGGAGGAAACCGATGCAGGCACGGGAAAAAAGATATAGGCTCCTTACAGACAACTGCAGGAATCAGACCCTGTCTGGCAATGGCTGTTGCTGTAAAGTGGTGCTATCATACAGCCACAGCAGGAATGTACAAGGGGGATGTCAGAGGTAGGTTGTTTTTTTTTAAACACAGATAGTGATAGGTGTGTGGAACATGCCTTCAGGGCTAGTGGTAAAGGCAGGTACATTAAGGACATTTAAGAAACTCCTAGATAGGCACATGGATGAAAGAACATAGAAGGTTATGTGGGAGGGAAGGGTTAGATTAATCATAGAGTAGTTTAAAGGGTCAGCACAACATCATGGATAAAGGGCGTGTACTGTGCTGTTCTATGAAACACATGTAGGACATCAACTTGTGTCCAAACATCACTGTGGCCTCAACTCCACATTCATTAGGTTTTAGTTAAACAAAGCTGGAAAACTCTCTCTCACTCTATAACAGGGGTCCCCAACTTTTTTTGCACTGCGGACCAGTTTCATATTGACAATATTCTTGCGGACCGGCCGACCGGGGGTGGGGGTGGGATGATTGCCAACGGACAAGAGTACAGTAGCAGTCAAATACGTTGAGTTTACCCCCGAAAAAGACTACAATGACCATGAAGCCTTGCGCGGGCACCAGTGCGCATGCGCGTATATGCCCTTTTTTGGGCTACAAATCGTTTTTGGCGCTTCTGTTCGGGGGGGGGGGAATCACGGCCGGAATATAGGTGATAAGTGGCTAATACACTCAATTTCGTTTCTAAAAGGGTTTATCTAACGAATTTAATATTAAACACACAGCGCATATTTTCCTCACATGAATATAGCGATAAGTCAATTATCAGGGAAGCTTGAAGTAAGTTTTGAACGAACTTCCAGTAGAAGTGGCAGAAGCAGGTTCGATATTATTATTTAAAGTTAAATTGGATAGGTATATGGATAGGAAAGGAATGGAGGGTTATGGGGTGAATGCAGGTCGGTGGGATTTGGTGAGAGTAGCGTTCGGCACGGACTAGAAGGGCAGAGATGGCCTGTTTCCGTGCTGTAATTGTTATATGGTTATATAAGTAAGTCAATAGCATCATAACATTTTAAGTAACATTTGGATATTAAACACACAGCGCATATTTTCCCCGTATGAACATATAAAATCATTGCAACGCACCAATATCGCTGAATCAGTGGGGGCCCTGGGCTTGTTTTCCTGCCCCAAGACGGTCCTATCGAAGGGTGACGAGAGACAGTGATACTCGAATGGGTTCCTTTATGTCCAGTCTATTCCGCAATTTAGTTTTTGTTACATTCATTGCAGAAATATGTTGGAAATGGAACCAACGTTTTCAGTGCTTCCGTGGCTAACTCAGGATTTTCACCCTTGCCTTTGATCCAGAATGCCGGCAGAGATGTTATGTCAAACATAATTTTCAGCCCGCCGTCATTTGCAAACTCGAGGAGTTGATCTCCTTCCCGCGCTGACATAGACGACGCGCGCGTACTGACCTCGCATGCGTTCAAGCTCAACAGTGCGCGTGACAGGAAATGAGGAACGGTGCAGCTGACTCATATCGACAAATCATATCATTTCCTCGCGGCCCGGTGGTTGGGGACCGCTGCTCTACAACATGGAACTGAAAGGATCGAGTGGCTGTGACAATAAACACGACAGTTCAGTCAAAAGACCATAAGGCATAGGAGCAGAAATGGGCCATTCGGCTCATCCAGTCTACTCCACCGTTCAATCGCTCTCAACCCCCATTCTCCTGCCTTATCCCCATAACCTTTAAATCCTTACGAATCAAGAACCTATCAATCTCCATACTCAATGACTTGGCATCCACAGCTGTCAGTGGCAATGAATTCCACAGATTCACCAACCTCTGATTCCTCATCCAAATTCCTCCTCATTTCTGTTCTAAAGGGATGTACTTAAATTCTGAGTTGATGTCCTCTGGTCCTAGGCTCCTCCACGATAGGAAACATTCTCTCCATGTCCACTCTATCTAGGCCTTTCAATACTTGATAGATTACAATTAGATCTCACCCCACCATTCCTCTAAATTCCAGCGAATACAGACTCAGAGCCATCAAACACACCACATACATTAAATCTTTCATTCCCGGGCTCATTCTCATGAATCTCCTCTGAACCCCCTCACATGTGAAAGGACAGTGACTACCTTTTGCATGTGTCTGTCTGTTTCATTCTGATTTCTGACTGAGATCTCAGAATCGAGCTCTTCCTGAGCGGAGCAAGCCTGCCCGGTTTAAAACAGTGGGAACAATAAATAATACCAATGCTTTGTGGCTCCTTTCAAATTTAAAAATGAAGCGAGCTGCCAGAGGAGAAAGTGCTCAAGCTGTGATGGGAGTAGGGAAAGAATGGAATATGCACATCTGTGGGATGGAGGTTCAATGTGATGATCAAAGGAGGCTTGTCTACTTGGTTTATAACACTGGAGTTGGAGAAAGGGTCTTGGAAAGGAGTTAAGCAGCTATGTATGGCTAAGATGACTGATAAACTTGGTGGGTTGCAATAGATGTCAGAACTGAAACAATTCAGGATGGGGGCAAACTTGAAGTACCAAACTTAAGTTGCAAAGTGTGGTGGAATAACTTTAGGAAGCAATCAGATAACTAATAAAATTTGCCCAGCTTTTCTTCCAGCTAAAGCAATGTCAAATAACCAATTAAATATTAATAATTACAGTCAATGCTTTAAGGCTGAGAACCTTGGTAGGGGTGTTGACCATACTTTTTTCCACAGATGTTGCCCGGCCTGCTGAGTTCCTCCGGCATTTTGTGTATGTTGCCTGGATTTCCAGCAACTGCAGATTTTCTCTTTTTTGAAATATTAATAATTGCCATTTTTTCTTATGGGGGCATAGAACACACTACAGCACAGAAATGTTATGTTCAACTATTATTCTGCCTAATCCCTTCGACTTGCAACCAGATCATCACCCTCCACACCCCTCCCATCATGCAGCTATTCAAAGTTCTCTTAAGTGTTGAAATCAAACCCACAACCACAACTTCTGCTGGGAGCTCATTCCACACTTTCACCACTCTCTGAGTGAAGAAGATCCCCCTCATGTTTGTTCCCCTTAAACATTTCACCTTTCATCCTTAACCCATGACCTCTCATTCTAAGATACCTCTGCTCCCTGCCACTTTAAAATCTCAGTCAATACCTTTTGTACATTCCAATATTAACAGAATCGTAAGAAATAAGTAATTCAGTCCTCACCAAAACCCTTATCAAAGGCATGAGCCTTATGCACCCACTGGGCATTTCTGTTCAATGTTATGCAATGTGAAAGAATAGAGTCAGAATATTCCTGACGGAAACCTCCCTTTGGCCCATCTTGTCCATGCCGAACTGTAAGGCTGCCTGTTTTCATTGACCCACACCTGGACCAGAGCTCTCCATACCACTCCCATTCATGCACTTTTCCACACTTCTATTTTAGAGCACTCTAAAGAGTCCTGTAGAACTTCTCTTATAGAAAATTGAACACTCTTTCATCATTCCTGCCAGAGATGTACAAGATGACAAGCAGCATAGAACAAGTAGATAGTTGAAGACCTTTTTCAGTTGAAGGCCAATACGAGGGAGCATAATTTTTAAGGTAACTGGAGGAAAGTATAGGAAGGATGTCAAAAATAAGTTTTGTTTTACACAGAGTGTAGTAGGCGCATGGAAAGCCCTGCCTGGGTAATGGTGGAGGCACATACATTAGGGACATCGAAGAACCTCTTCGATAGGCTCCTGAATGATTGTAAAATGGAGGGCTATATAGGATGGAAGAGTTAGATTGATCTTACAGTAGGTTAAAAGGTTGTGGATCAAAGGGCCTGTGCTATGTTTTCTGTGTTCTCTCCAAGGTTTTGAAAAAAAAACTTCAACTAAAACAACTCACGTGTCTAGAATTATATATTACAGAGTTTATATGAAGCAGTGCAGGTATTTAGTTAAGTAATCAGTCAGGGAAATTAGAAGGTAGTCTTAAGGAAAGTGGAAATTAACAGAATATAAACTCCTTTATTCTCTGTTGTTGATGGTTTTGATTCCAAGTCACCTCTGGCTTCACTTCAGCAGAACAGTTGTACTTCTGACACTTTAGCCCATGCCTTTCAGACGGTGTGCTTCAGGCTGGGTCAGCTGATATTCCATATTATCCACTTCCCACAGTTATTGAAAATCAAAACAATTGCAAATGCTTGAAATGCAAAATAAAAACAGTAAATGCTAGAAAGATTCAGCAGATCAGGCAGCAGCTGTGGAAAGAGAAACAGGTCATTTTTTTTCAGCTTGACTGGTATGTTCTGATTAAGGGTCCCAAGACCTGAAACATTAATTCAGTTTCACTTTAATCATATGCTGCGAGACCTGCTGAGTGTTTCAAACATTTCCTGGCTTTACTACCTCGGTTATTACTGCTTGTTTGCAGGTGATGGTGCCACTCTGATATTGCACTGTTGGGATAGTCTTGAGGGTACAATTCCCTATAGGTACTGATACTGCCTTGGACCTTTAAATTATACTAGAATGAGGTTTATCACCACTGATGTATGACGTGAAATTTTGTAGCAGCAGTACAATGTACACATAAAATGTACTATTACTTACAATAAGAAATATTTATTAAAAATAAGTAAGTAGTGCTAAAAGAGAGCAAAATAGTGAAATAGTGTTGATGGGTTTATGGATAATTTAGACACCTGTCACTGAGTGGAAATTCTCAACAGTCCTAACCAATGAATCTTTGGGCATAAAATCACATGAACCGAGGAATGCTGTGGTCCACTACCGAGGTAGTGTGGCGGTCAGTGTAATGATATTACAGGGCTAGAAACCTGGGTTCAAGTCCACTGCTGTCTGGAAGGAGTTTGTACGTTCTCCCACTGACCACGTGGATTTAGTCTGGGTGCTCCGGTCTCCTTCCGCGCTCCAAAGACAGGTGGGTTAGTAAGTTGTGGACATGCTACATCGGTGCCAGAAGCATGGCGATGTTTGCTGGCTGGCTGACACTGCGTTAGCCATTGATGCAATCGACGCACTTCTCCATATGCTTCCGTGTTTTGATGTGCACATGACAAATAAAGCTAACCTTAAAGTACAAATCTTTAGATTCAGATGACAGCTGTAGGTTGGAATCGTTGTGGGCAATCCATTATTTTCTGGAGAAAGAGGAAACTGAATTTCTTTTTCAGCTAGGTCTAAACTTTGGCTATCCATTATAAGAAATCTGATGCATAGTCACTTGAGGTTTATTGATTAGTGTGCTCATGTGAAATTCCTCCATTTCTCATCTTGACCAATTTGTTAACCCATTCAAAATAGGAAGAACATCAATTGCTCTTTTAAATGGGCTACAAAGAGCAGCAAGAGGTCAGCACTGCAATCGTAAATGGTAACGCATTTGAAATTAGGGTGCATGAGAGAGAGAGTTATTTATGAAACAGTTATCTGATGCCCTTAACCTTCTATCACAGGGAACATAGGCTCAAGTTAAGCCACAGTAAAAAGAAAATGGGTTCAGACAGACAGAGGTTAATTCAGTCACTGAAGCTAGAAAGCTCCTTATACATAAAGAGGGACAAAATCGAACAGGGTGATGAATATAGGGCTGAAGGTGTTATATTTGAATGTTCGCGGTACAGTATACAGAATAAGGTAGATGAATTTGTAGTACAGATACATTGTTGGCATCGCTGAATCCTGGCTGAAAGATTATAGTTGGGAGCTTAACATCGAAGAATACACATTGTATCAAAAGGACAGGCAGGAACGCTGAGGGGGCGCGGTGGCTCCGTCAGTAAAAAATGAAATCAAATCATTTGAAGAGGTGACATAGGATCGGAAGGTGTACAATCATTGAGGGCAGATAGAGCTAAGAAACTGCAAGAGTAAAAAGACTCTGGTGGGAGTTGTATACAGACCCTCAAATAGTAGTAAAGATGTGTATCATATGAGATGTTTTTTGATGGCTCTGGGCTTGTCCTCACTGGAATTCAGAAGAATGAGGAGGGATCTCATTGAAACTTATTGAATGTCGAAAGGCCTCAACAGAGTAGATGTGGAGAGGATGTTTCTTATGGTGGGGGAGTCTACGACTGGAAGACACAGCCTCAGAATACAAGGATATCCATTTAGAACAGAGATAATAGAGTGGTGAATCTGTGGAATTCGCTTCCACAGGCAGCTATGTATGCCAAGTCATTGGGTATATTTAAGGCAGAGTTTGACAGATTCTTGATTAGTCAGGGCATGAAGGGATACAGAGAGAAGGCAGGAGATTGGGGCTGAGAGGGAAATGGATCAGCCATGATGAAATGACAAGCAGACTTGATGGGCCAAATGGCCTAATACATGAGAGGAAACTAGAATGCCTGGGGGAAATCCACATGGTCACACGGAGAATGTATAAATTCCTTAAAGACAGTGGCGGAAATTGAACCCCGCCTGGTGATTGCTGGTGCCGTTAACCATTGTGCTAACCATTAGTCTACTGTGCCACCCCTAAATTATTGGTAACCAGCCCAGAGATGCCAGGGATTGAACCTGGGACCTCAGATATGTGAAGATTTAGGTGAGAGAGGAAAGGTTTGAAAGGTTCTGAGGGGATACTTTCCATACAGAGTGGTGGGTATTGGTTTATTATTCTCCCATGAAGAGCTCGTCTTCATACAGATCAGATCATTACACAGTGCACTGAGGTAGACCAAAGAAAACAGTAACAATGCAGGATAAAGTGTAACTGCTACAAACAAAATACAGAGCAGGTAAACAATAAAGTGCAAGATCATAACGAGATAGATTGTGATGTCATGAGTCTATCTTATCGCACTAGGGAACTATTTAAGAGCGTTATAGTAACAAGGTAGAGGTGGTACAATTAAGTATTAAAGATATTTAGATGGGTATACGGAAAGGAAAGGTCCAGAGGTATATGGGTCAATTACAGGACTTGCTCATGTAGACAACTTGGTTGACGTGGACAAGATGGGCCTGTTGTATAACTCTAAGAGTAAGTGTAGGCTTGTGTTATCATTGGATTGTTGTGATTTGGAACACGATGCTGATTGAACACTGGAAGGTAATTCAATAGTACCTTTCAAAAGGCTTTGGATAAATATTTCTGATAAAGCTGCAGGTCTCTACGAAGTAAAAAGGAGGAGTTAGCAGGCTCCTTGGATAACTTTGCTAGAGTTTATGCTGGCTCAATTGGCTTCCTTACGTGCTCTTTGACTATATCGTTTAATGAATTCATGAATGTAGTGGGGGTCACAGACAGAAAGCTCTAGAAAAGATATTACAGGAACAATGGGCTCTGTTTGAAAAAAAAGTTTTGTAATAGATGATCGATTTCAAGCCAGAGAATGTGCTCATAAGCCATCTTGCAACTACTCTGTGTCATTAGATTGGTCATAAGTCCTATGCTAATAGCTAATTAAAATCCTATCTAAATTCCATGCCCCATGTTTGACTTTATAAAGAGCGAGCTTTATGACACAGAACCATTAACTACAGTCCTTGTATCCCATGCTTCTATATCTGCTCTTGTCTTCCTGCATAAAGACTTTCAGTCAAGCACCCAATTAAGATAATGTTTTACAACAGAGGAAACAATGTGAGCTGCTTTCCATTTCTTGTGTATAAATGCAGCAGCATTACAGTGAGACGCACAATTATTTCCTCAGAAAAATAAAGACCCATTAAGTTGCCAGTTGGTTGGAAATCTGTGTTGAATACCTAATTGTATTTGTGAGCCTAGTGCCATGTCAAACAAACAACTTTGTCTCTGCGGCATAAAATTGAATTCCTTGCATTTAAATAATCATCCAGATCAATTCTCAAAATGTTGCCTTTTCAAATTAAAATCAAGTCTGGGAAATAAGATGCATTCTTGCCAGTAAATTATTTTGTGGTTATTCAGATCAATAATTACATGAATCAGAAACAATGGATTCCACACACTGGGTATACAGAATATCTTAAAGAAGATCATTTGCAAGTAGATCAGCCTAAGTATTTTAACCACTGTACCTACTTGTGTGGGGGTTATTGCAGCATGTTGATTAAATGGGGTCAATGCCCACATGGGGGTTCAGAGCAGAGGCAGAGAGTTTGTAATGATCCAATGCACAGCAAGTCTTACAACCTTTATCTCTCCTCAGATAAATACTCATTCTTTCCTTCCCTTACACTTTATGCAGTTATTTACACGGCATGTAGATCGTGGAGCACCTTTGCTCCATCCACCACGAAAGTCAGGATTTCCATTCTGACCTCCCATTCCCATTCCAACATGTCAGTCCATGGCCTCCTCGACTGCCACGATGAGGGCACACAGCTTGGAGGAGCAACACCTCATATTTCCTCTGTGTAGCCTTCAATCTGATGCCAGGAACATCGATTTCTCTAACCCAGTAATTTCTTCCTTCTCCCCCTTCCCTCTTTTTCCATTCCCATTTCTGGTTCTCCTTTCACCCCTTCTCACCTACCTACCATCTCTCTCTGGTGCCCCTCCTCCTTCCCTTTCTTCCTTTGTTCTCTCCTATCAGATTCCTTCTTCTTCAGCCCTTTTCCTCTTTCACCTATCACCTCCCAGCTTCTTACTTTATTCCCCCTCCCCCACCCACCCATTTCCTATCACTCCTTCCCTTCCCTCCACCTTCTTATTCTGACTTCTATCCCCTTCCTTTCCAGTCCTATTGAAGGGTCTCAACTCAAAATGTTGACTGTTTATTTCACTCCATAGATAGTGCCTGACTTACTGAAATCCTTCAACATTTTGTGCGTTTCATTCCTTCCCCTGCAGTTTATACACATCTTGGAACTTGACAGTCTGTCTCAAATGCTCTATTCCACACAAAAAGCTTATATGTGAGCAGTGAAATTTCCCAACACAAGTGTAAATTTCAGATTTGCAAATTTCGATCAGCCTATCTAAGATCACATCATCAGTGTAATGTCTTCATCAAAACTTCGCATTTATACTAAATTTATACTAAATATATTTTTTAAAAGCTCCTGTGCCCCAGGTTCAACCCTGAGTGCTGAGTGAAATTTCCACGTTCTCCCTGTGACTGCATGAGTTTTCTCACACATCCCAAAGACAGGGAACTTAGCATGTCAACTGGTCACAGGGAAGTGTTCGAGGTATGCAGGTGAGTATTGTGGTCTGGAAGCAGCTGGTGAGAATGAGAGAGGACAAGAATGGGTTTGAGAGTAAGTTTAGGTTAAACAGGTGCTTGATGGTCAGTGTAAACTCGATGTCAGTAGAAGTAGTACTGTCAGATACAGTCAATATGCTTAGGTGGCAATTAAATGTGTACCTAAATAGACAAAACTAAGAAGGATATGAACCTAGTGGGGGTAAATGAGTAAAATGGTTGATATGGTTGTGGTGGGCTGAAGGATTTGCTTCTCTGATGTAGAACTCTACAAGCTACAATGAAGAAGATTGCACATCTCTGTTACAGGATACATAGCAACTAGCCCTTTGAGTCCAAGATCTTCAGAGGAAGGCATTTTTCAGTTCAGACACAGGTTTTGAATTGTTTGCTCCTACTCCATGTCTTTAAGAGGAAAAAGGCTACAGTTGGCTCACAAACAGCAGAGGAAAGAACACATTGCTACAAGAGGTTTTTGGATTACTGCTGAATTTCAACAGATGTACCATGGAGATCATTATTTATTTCTTGAGATACAGTGCAGAGTAAGCTCCTCTGGCTCTTCAAGCCACGCTGCCCAGGAACCCCTGATTTAACCCTCGCCTAGTCACGGGACAATTTACGATGACCAATTAATCTTTCAACTGGTACATCTTTGGACTGTGGGAGGAAACCAGAGCACCCAGAGGAAACACACATGGTCACAGGGAGAACCTACAAACTCCTTACAGGCAGTGCCGGGAATTGAACCTGGGTCGCTGCTGCTGTAAAACGTCGTGCTAACCACTATGCTACCGTGCCGCCCATTCTAACTGGTTGCATCACCGTCTGGTACGGAGGGACCACTGCACAGGATTGGAACAAGCTGCAGAAGGTTGCAAACTCAGCCAGCTCCATCATGGGCTCTAGCCTCCCCAGCACTGGGGACCTCTTCATAAGACGATGCCTCATCCATCATTAAAGGAACCCCATCACCCTAACGTCTTCTTCTCACTGTGACCATCAAGGAGAAGGTATGGGGGCCTGAAAACACACACTCAACATTTCAGAAACAGCTTCTTCCTCACTGCTATCGCACTTCTGAATGGGCAACGAATCCATGCACACCACCTCAGTGTTCTGTTCTTATTTTGCTCTCTTTTTGCACCACTTATTTAATTTATTTATATATATATTTTCTTATTATAATTTGTTATTATTATGTATTGCACTGTATTGCTGCAGCAAAACAACAAATTACGTGACATACTGTCGGTGATATTAATTATTAATGCCGGTGATATTAAACCTGATTCTGAGCAATTTTGGAAAACGAACCTGGATAATGTACTTTACCTTCACATATGAGACCAAGACCAAATCCACTTCAGGAAGACTTTGTCATAAACAGCGGATTTCCCATCACAAGAACTTACATTCCCTGCCCATTGAACTTTATTTTGAGTAGGTTAAAGACTTTTTCTTCCTCCACTCTACCCTATGAATTGATGATTCTCTCCATTAAGAATTTCTATATGTTTTTAAATTATCTCCTAATTTTTGCTCATGATGAGGAAATTTATTTATAATTGCAGATTCTACTTGTTTTGAAATGGAAACTACAGTGATGCTCCAGGGTAAGTTTTTGTCATACGATTGTCATAATTTCTCCTAGTTAACTGCTTTCAAAATTAAGGATGGAAATCTTCGAAAGTCTACTACTGTGAAATTAAAATAAAACACAAGAGATTCTGAAGATGCTGAAAAACCAGGAAACGTTGGATGAATTCAGCAAGTCAGGCAGAATCAATGGAGGGCATTAAACAGTTAATGTTTCGGGTCGAGACCCTTTATCAGGACAGGAAAGGAAGGGAGCAGGAGCCAGAAAAAGAAGGTGGGGTGGGGGGGTGGTGTCGGGAAGGAACACAAGTTGTGAAATTAATTTGGACAGTTCCAGTTTACTTCCTTGATACACGGTCACCAATTTGGGTGTGTTGAGTCATGAGATTGCATCAATGACGGTTTTGCACAATTTCAGAGTTTTTCAAAAGTCAGGTTATCTAGTCTCAGTCTGAAACATCAACTCTTTATTCCTTTCCACAGATGCTGCCCGACCTGCTGAGTTCCTCCAGCATTTTGTGTGGGTTTCTCAAGCTTTCCTCAGTCATCCATGGAACTCTTAAACACTTTTAAAAATCAGTTAAATTGTATTACTTTGTATCACTAATTTAGTTATAGTCTTGCTCCCACTTTCCCCCAGTGAATGCTTGTAGCTTTGAATAATCTCTATTTAAATACTCGTATCCAACAAGGTGTACCACTGCATTTAAAATTTCACTCATCTTCAATATTATACTAACTGGCCTAGATTTATCAGAGTCTGGCTTCCTCTCTTTTGGAATAAAGAAACTCATTTACATTTGCTGTCCTCCAGGTCTCAGACGCTTCTCCAATCTTAATAGAGCTCTGGAAAGTATTAGCCAAAACATATTAATCTTCTCCTTTCATTCCTTAAGCATTTTAAAAGGTACCTTATCTAGTCTTGGAGCTTTGTGGTTATTTAATCCTAGTTTCTGCATAAAACATTATTTGCTAAACCCTGCAAGGGCCATGAATCAAATGAACGTTGGAAATGACTGACAAAAGAAGTCCATTCAGTTCATCTTCTTAGACACAAGCCACAACAATAATGGTGTGCTCACCTCATTTTGGCAATCTCTATCAATTAGACTTATTCCTGAGGCAATTCTAGTGACTGAGAGTTTTGGAGATCATAGCACAATGTTCCTTGTTTTCCTAAACATTACATTTAATCTACAACAAAGTGGAGACTTCTGTTGCACACACTATGCACACAAGGCAGAAGTGTACGCATGTTGTATTCCACTTCAAAAATTCAGTTTGCTCATTGAATGGAGCCAAATTTCAGGCAGCGTGTATAAGGCACGTGTGATGCTACCTTGCACATTCAGAACACCAGACAGAGGACAAATTTCTAGCCTTTTGTGACTGCTATGCTAATTTCGAAAGGTCTGTTTAATTTGCAATAAAAGGAACTGCCACTGGGGCTGGTTCTACTCCCTTTCTTCAGGACACTGAATTCCGCTGATTTAGCATTCAGTCACCCAAGGACCATTACCCACAAGGAGACAAAAGACTACTACTGCTGGAATCTGTATTGCTGGAGAAACTCAATGGGTCAGACAGCATCTGTGAAAGTTAGGGCCTTCACCTGGACTAGTGAGGGGTTTCGACCTGAAACAACAGTCCATCTTACTCCACTGAAGCTGTCTGATCCGCTGAGCTTCTCCGGAATATTACTTTTCAATCATTGATCCTAGAACATGGAACACTACAGCACAGTAGAGGCCACTTGGCCCACAATGTGGTACTAAGCTTTTACTGTACTGTAAGATCAATTTAACCCTTTCCTCCTATATAGCCCTCAATTTTTCAACCACCCATGTGCCTATCTAAGAGTTTCTTAAATGTCCCTAATATATCTGTCTCTAGCAGCACCACTGAAAGGGCATTCCAGTTACCCATCACGCTCTGTGTAAAAAACATACCTCTGATATCCCCCCCTCCCCATACTTCCATCCAATCACCTTAAAGTCATACCCCCTGGTATTAGCCATTTCCACCCTGGGAAAATTTCTCTGGCTATCTAGTTGTGCACTGGTTTTTAAGTATCTCATCCCAGTTCAGGCACAAACTATATCCTTCAGTTCCATTGCTCTGGACAGTGTGAAACAGCTCATCACGGTCCATATTTCTCAGTTTCCTTAAAACCTAAGTAACTGCAATATCATCACCTCGACTGTCACTCTGCAAGCCTCTGTTCAACAGGGTGTAAATGACAACATTACCCGCTCATGATTCAAAGGCTCCGCAATGTATAAACTGACCTTACATGATAAAATAAAATAGATCTCACAACCTCACAAAAAAAAATGCCAATATAGAGTCAACTAACTTGGACAGCGAGCCTGGAGGAAAGAGAACCTGTGGTTAAAACCACAGCAGCTTCCTCCAATAAAAGCAGGGAATTTTCACAAGAAGCATAAACACCAAATACTGGAAGCACAGAACAGATCAGGCAGCATCTCTGGAAATAAAGAGCCCTGAAAGAGAGATTGAAATAAAGTTGCAGAAACCAAGAGTCTAAAAGAAACACCCTGGTAAGGTGTCTAGTCCTGATGAAGGGTCTCAGCCCGAAACATTCACTGTTTAATCCCGTTCATAGATGCTGGCTGACGTGTTGAGTTCCTCAAGCATTTTGTGTATTGCCCATAGTATGTGACGAGATTTTGACATAAGTAACTTGCCTTCTAGCTCGATTAGCAGGGGAATTGCCCAGTCACCTACAACATGAATGTCACTCAGATAAAATGCCGGCTTTTTGCAACCACTCCTCATTAACCAATCTCTATCTTTGTGTATGTTCTGTTTCGTGCTTTGACAGCCAATAACATGCACAGTATTCAAAGTGTGCAGATATTAATGGCATACAAAGCGGCACAACTAGAGTTTAGCACTGACATCCACATACATCCCAACATTTGCTTTATGCATTGTCACTGATTATTGTTCCAACGCTCAGCTTGCTTGTCGCATCTTTTGATCTCTTTCCTTTTCACACATAATGTTTAGCTCTAAATACCATTAGCTTAATTGGTCTACAGTCTATAAAAGCTGTTATTAACAATTCTCTTAAAATGTGTACCAAATTCTCATTAACCATAACCATTTAACTTAACAAATCTTTTTAATTCCCCTTATTCAAATTGATGAAATTTGCATTCTATAATACCTACAGCTTAGCAGCCAGGGGTCCAGAGCCCAGAACTAACTCTATTAACACAGGGAAGGTGATGGACCCAGTCCAACAAAAGGGTTACTGAATACAAACTCCCAGGTTGCTGCATACCAACACCAATATTGAATAAATTATAAAACCAATGAGCAAAATGTGAGCTACTGGAGGAACTGAGCAGCTCAATACATTAGGGCTCTGCGTAAGGGCTCACACAGGTACACACACACACACACAAATTATGTGTATATTGAACTACTAAGGATCCAATTTCTCAACAACCATAATCATTTCATCTAGCAAATCTTTTTATTTCTCCTCATTCCAGTTGAAGGAGTTCGCTTTCTATGCCGCCCACAGTCCAGCAGCCAAGAGCTTTCCTGAGGAAGGGTCTCAACCTGGGAAATCAACTCCTTATTCCTCTCCATAGATGCAGCCTGACCTGCTGAGTTCCTCCAGCATTGTGAGTGTGATCTACTGAGGATTATGTGTTCTGGGGCATCAAGCATGAGTTTGGTAGCCAGCAGGGAAGGAGCGTGGTGCTGAAGGGTGGAAAGACCTCCAACAGCATCACAATTTCAGCCTGCTCATAGCCGAGCACTAAGCAATGCAGGCCAACTCACTGGAAAGGATGGTGGACCACCTTAGATACTAATATATACCTCCAAGGATGTCACTAAAACATGACGCCAATAAAGGACTGCGTATTAGACTACAAGACCATAAGATATAGAAGCAGAATTAGGCCATTCAGCCCATCAGGTCTACTCCACCATTTGATCATGGCTGATCCATTTCCCTCTCAACCCCATTCTACTGCACTCTCCTTGTGACATTTCACACACTGACTTACCAAGAATCAATCTACCTCCACATTAAATACACCCAATGACCTGGCATCCATAGCTGCCTGTGGAAACAAATTCCACAGATTCACAACCCTCAGGCTGAAGAAATTTCTTCTCATCTCAGTTCTAAACGGACTCTGTTCTGTGCTCTCTGGTCCTAGACGCCTTCATTATAGGAACAACCTATCCACATTCATTGGATCTAGGCCCTTCAACATTCAATAGGTTTCAATGAGATTCTCCTTCATTCTTCTTAATTCCATCGAGTATGGGGCCAGAGCCATCAAACACTCCACACATGATAAGCCTTTCATTCCTGGAATCATTTTTGTGAACATCCTTTGAACCCTCTCCAATGTCAGCACATCCTTTCTTTGATAAGGGGCCCAAAACTGCTCACAATTCTTCAAGTGAGGCCTCACCAGTGCTTCATAAAGCCTCAGCATTACATCCTTGATTTTATATTCTAGTCCTCTCAAAATGAATGCTAACATTGCATTTACCTTCCTCACAGCTGACTCAACTTGCAAGTTGACCTTTGGGAAAGCCTGCACGAGGACTCCAAGTCCCTTTGCACCTCGGATTTTTGAATTTTCTCCCCGATTAGAAAATAGTCTACGCTTCTATTCCTTCACAGAAGTACATGATCATGCACTTCCCAACACTATATTCCATCTGCCACTGCTTTGCCCATTCTCCTAATCTGTCTAAGTCTTTCTGCAGACACCCTGTTTCTTCAAAACTACCTGCCCCTCTACCTATCTTCGTATCGTCCAAGCATGGCCATCTGGTCTGCCAGTTTGAATTCAAGTTACAATGGTGCAAATAACTTAGCCCATGTTGCCTGGTTTGATGCAAGCAAATCAATACAACCCCTTTGCCTTAACGTTTGACTCATGCCTATGCAAATATCTTACGGTCTCCATTTTGCCAAATCATATCTCTTAGCCTGTGGACATTTAACTTCAATTTACTGCTTGACATTTACAATAAAAAATGAATGCTAATTGCAAGCTTCCTGAACTGATTTACATTTATAATAAGAACTGAAGACTGGTTCTTGCTTGAGTTAATATCTGCTATATTCACATAACTCCAGAATACTCCCAAACATATTAAACATCTTAGCCACTGGACAGAAATCTGTCCCAGGAAGGCCAAACTTTAAGGAGGATCTGACTAAGTGGGGCAACAAAAATGTTCTTCACTTTGGATCCCTTCTCCAAATACTAATCTATCTCGTCTGTATGTCTACCTACATCTACACCATCTAACATCCCTGATCAGCTTTCTGCAAGACTATGTAGAGACTGCGATACAGCGTTACAGAAATTTGATCACACCTCTTTTCCTCTTCAATCTCTTATAGCTAAAACTCTCAGTCATTACTCTGAGGGCAGGGTCACAGCAAGCTAACCTTGTTTTAGCTTCATAGGCAACAGTTCACATTCCATGCCATGGGAGAAGATTATCAGAATAACCTGACAAGTCTCTCAGTCCCTTTGATCAACCTGCAGGAGGGTTTGGGGTGGTCTCGATTCAAATAGCTGCAAGGTTCTCACCCCAGTGGCACCCCCTCCTGGACTGTCCTTTTGATTGTTGGCCCAACCACTGAAAGGGCCCAGCTCAGTGTACTAGCTGAGGAGTCTTTCTCTCTCAAAATGAGAGGAGAGGGGTGACCTAATGCAATCCTTTATAAATATTGAAGGACTTAGAGTATTGAACAATATTGAAGAGTATAGAGTAAAAGTAGAAGTGCTTCTGCTTAATGGAAACTCCATACCTAGGGGCCACTGCCTGAAGATTGTCCCCATTTGTCAAATGCAAAAAAAAATCAGGAGAAATTGTTGTATCTGGACAACTCTGGAAGTGTGGAGAAACTAGGTTAAGTGCATGAATTCTTCCAGATGAAATATTAAGCTGAGGATACATTTGAAGGTGAATGCAGAAGAGTAAGGAGATGGATAACTCTCTCCCTCAATGAACTATTTATGGGTGTATACAGAGAGGCCGTAGTGACTAACTGCGCGTAGGCTCTTGATGGATTGGATTCAAAGTTGACTTGACTAGAGAAGGCGAAGCGTGAAGGAACGCTATTCCGATTGATGGTCTACGTCCAGTGGTGCTCCACCAGGGATCAGTGCTGGGACCTCTGTTATTTGGACAAAATGTAGGTGGGGCAATTAGTTAAGTTTGTAGACAACAGGAAAAATTGGCAAAGTTGTGGAGAGTGCAAAATAGCAAATGGAATTTAATATGGACAGGCGTGAAGTGTTGCACTTTGGCAGATCAAATGTAGGAGGAAAGTTTGTGGTAAATGGCAAACCAATTTGGAGCATTGATATCAAATGATCTTGGGGTACAAATCTATATCTTCCTAAATGTGGCACAGAAGTAGAGAGGGTGATACAGAAGGCATGGAGCATGTTTGCCTTTATCAGTCAGGACACTGAGAATAAAAGTCAGGACTTCATGCTGCAGCTGTATAAAACTTTCATTAGGTTACATCTGGAGTATGATGTGCATTTGCAGTCATCACATTACGGGAAGGATGTAATGGCCTTGGAGAGAATGTAGAAGAGATTCACCATGATGTTGCCTGGATTACAGAGTACACACAGACCACATAACGCTTGGAGGTAGAGCACTATGTAAATCTTCTCTATGCGGGGTTGCGTTATATGTGGTCTGAGTGTATTAGAATTGTGGAGAGATTGGAAAATTTGGATTGTTTTCTCAGAGACCAAAGGGTGACTTGATAGAAACTGTGAGAGGCATAGAGAGGATAGATAGTCCGAAATTCTTTTCCCAGCATGGAAATATGAAATATTGGAGTGCATACATAATCTTAAGGTGGGGTAGGGGTGAGAAGTTTGAAGGAAATTCATGGAGACTTATTTTTGTACCAAGAGGGATAGGTGGCTGGAACTGACTGCCAGGGAAGATGGTGACAGCAGATACAATAGCTATGTTTAAGAAGCATTTCGACAGGCACATGAACAAGAAGGGAATGGAGGGATATAGATCATGTACAGGTAGATGAGTTTAGTTGAATTTGGCACTGACATTGTGGGCCTATTCTTGTACTGTACTGTTCTGTGTCATGCAGAGAGACAAATGCTCCAGGCTCTGTGCCACGTTTAACAGGTTACTGATCTGCAATTGACCTCCTTGGCAAGGAGTTACAGTTACTTACCCAGAGTAACTGAGCTATGACCCGAAGAGATTCAGTGGGTCCACAACTAGACCACTAAGGCTCACTAGATCTGAAACCTCCTGATACAATACCATGGGCAACACACTAATCCATTCTGAACACAAATTGAGTGAATTTCTTGATATATTGCAGTGTAGCCAGTACAGAAATCTATTGAAACAGCAGAAATGTTTACTCTTTCCAAAAACTAGTTCTGCAAGATTATGTTTAGATAGAATTGGTTTAACAATTGCTTACTCACTAAGCAGATATAATTTTCAGCAAAACACACAAATGCTGGATGAACTCAGGGAGTCGGGCAGTATCAATGGAGGGGAGCAAACAGTCGATGCTTCAGGCCAAGACCCTTCATTTGGTGTGTGTAGCTCCAGCATCTGCAGAATCTCTTGTGTTTAAGGTGTAACTTTCACTTATTTCTATACAGAGAATGCAAATAATTAAATAAAAACATAACATTTTGAATTTTTGAAAAGTGGCATAATATGGAAAAATAGGTTTTCAGAACATGATTCAATCTAATTCTATTATAAAAAAGAATAATTATTTTACATTTGCATTTAGCTTGCCAAACAGCAGGATGAATTGAGCATTACTTTGTACCATTTGCAACTACAGATTTCTATGCTCAGTCTCTGTTCTCACAGGCCTGATGAAGGAAACAGCATGACTGCTGATGCCTTCTGCCATGAAATCCAAAAGCAAAATATTTTATATTCTGACTGTAAAGTGAAAAAAGCTGGACATATTAAGTGAGTCAGGCCACATCTGTAGAGAGAGAAACAGAACTGATGTTTCAGATCAGTGACTTTTCATCAGAAGTCAAGTTCTGAGAATTTACAGCAATTTCCATTTTTATTTCACATTCAGGAAGGCGAATCAGGCTAAGAACGGGCTAAAATATCTCTTGTGTCCTATCATTTTGAACGACTCTTCCTGTGTGTTCTTCTTCCACTGTTAAAACCACCTCCCAAAAATCCTCCCAGCTTTTAGCACGGATCTGATTAAACAGGACTTCCCAATCTGAGTGCTCAACGTGCTTATTTGGAATTCCACACAGTGGGCACCAAATTTAAGAACACAAGAAATTCTGGAGATCCAGAACAATACACAAAGCTGATGAGACCTGATGAAAGGTGTCTGCCCACAACATTGACCAGCTATTTTTCTCCATAGATGCTGCCTACCCTGCCGAGTTCTTCCAGCATTTTGAACGTGTTGACCAAAGATCTAAGATTGGTATTATTTGTGTACATCCAGACATTAAAACATACATTGAAATGTCAACGGCCAACAAAATCTGAGGGCGTGCTGGGGGCCGCATGCAAGTGTCGCCATGCTCCCTTCACCAACATAGCATGCCCGCAGCTTACTAAGTCATACCTCTTTGGAATGGGGGAGGAAGCCGGACCACCCAGAGGACACCCACATGGTCATGGGGACAATATACAAACTCGTTATGGTCAACAAGCAGGAATTGAACACCAACCTTCCAATCACTGGTGCCGTAAAGCATTACACTAACTACTACGCTGCCATGACACCCTTCTACACTACCATGCCGCCAATGTGTTCATAATCCACGTTCGTTACTTTCCATTTGATTCATTGCAACATCGTCCATTAATGCATCACCGCATAACCTCAAACCACAGGAACACAAAGAAAAATTAATATGAAGACACACAGGTTATTGCAAATCCTGGTCAAAAGGCGGCTGATTTAAGGAGAGATGCCTGCTTTAGTATAATGAGCCACAACTACAACTATGTGGCTGAGGTTTCTCCTCCTTTATCCCTTTTCCTCTTTAGGACCTTTTCTGAAGTGCAGTGATCAGGAGCCAATGGCGTTCTGTGTTTTATACAGTTTCAATTCACAACCTTCCATGCTCTTCAATTTTAACTTCTATCCCATGGCATTTACAACCTTTTGCCAGGACAAGCAACTTGACTGAAGTGACTTCTTTGTTGGTCACCGATACAGCTCTGGGCTGCCTTGGGGTCTCCTCTAATCTGAACGAGACAGGCACCGACCGTCGAGCTGAGCTCTGACTTCGCAATAAGATCAGTGATACTCACCGCCGGTAAAGTTTTGATATTGTGCAGGGCATTCTGAGCCTCAAGTGCAGCTTTCCTTGTGTAAAATGTAACAAAACAACACCCTGTAAAGAACAACAAACAAAGCAAGAATTTAAGAGACTGGAAATTAAAATTAAAGAAGACAATGCAAAAAAGTCATTAAGCTAGCAGATATCATTCTGTGCAATATAATTTAAATTATTTAGCTCACCCCCACCTCACACCACTCAAAATCCAGACCTCATTTGAAGTAATGCCAATGTGTGCAGGGAGCAATTAGGTTTAGATGATTCATCCATTATGTCTTATTTAAATGATTAAAGACTAAGTGTGATTAGGTGGATTTAATATCCGGCAGGTCTGAATATTCTCGAAGCTTGCTGCAACAAGGATCTCCATGTTCGCAGGCAATTACCATTCAACATTATATTCTCTGAAGCAGGATTACAAATGAAAATATTACAATCCTCTAAACATAAAAGCATAACAAGCATAAAAAAACACAAGCACAGATGACGCTTGATAGACACGGTACATCTCTCTCATGGTCTCACTGAGCAGTTTTCTATCCATGCTCCAAATTTCATTTGTGGCATTAAGGGAGTTCCGTTTTAATCTCTAATTCTTCTGGCTTCTGATGGTACCAGCTCCACAATCGGAGTGAGATTGCATGGCGATCTGATGAAGCAATTAAGGCAAGAGGCTGGGAGGAGAGTGCGTGGGTACACAAAAGACAGATATTTGGGCGGGTTTGTCTCTCCATTGTGAGTATTATGTGTCATTTTTGTCACTCTCTTATAGGATGGGCACCACTATGCCCGAAAGTGTGCAGTGAAGACGAACCAGAATGTTGCCAGGACTTGAGGGCCTGATTGTTGACAGGGGCTGGGCAGGGGAGGACTTTATTCTTTCGGATGCAGGAGGCAGAGGAGGGTGATCTTATGGAGAAGTATAAAATCATGAGAAGAATAGATGTGATAAATGCACACAGTCTTTTACTCCAGGGGAAGGGAACAAAAATCTAGAGGGTACAGGTTTAAGGTGAGAGGGCAAAGATTAAAAAGCAACCTCGTTGTTAGTTCTACATGATTGGGAGCTTTGTTAATTTACACTATTTGGTTTTGCAATTACTTTTTTTAAATGTAACAATATATCTCCTACTATTTGTATTATTGCTATGTTTTGTTTCTATATTTTGAAATTAATAAAAAGATTGAAACAGAAAAAAAAAGCAACCTGAGGAGTGACTTCTTCATGCAGAGGGTGGTGTTTCTATGAAACAAACTGCCAGAGGAAGTAGTTGGGGCAGGTACAATAGTGACACTTAAAAGACATTTGGACAAGTACATGGATAGGAGCGGTTTAGAGGGATGAGGGCCAAATGCGGGCAACTGGATCTAGCTCAGGTGGGGACCTTGTTTGAGCTGGGTCTAGCTGGGTTCACCATCCTGCTCCCAGGCTGTATGACTTGATGATTCACTGAATACCAAATGCACACACTCACCTTCAGATCTGTCCGACCTTTGCTCCTGAACCCTCCCCAGCCCTCCAGCAATGCAGCTCATCTTTTTAGCCAAGGATAGTTGAGAAGAATCAGGGATTGGGCAGGGGAATCTCATTGAAACCTATCCAATATTGAACAGCCTAGATAGAATCAACATGGACAGTATGTTCCCTATAGTGGGAGAGTCAAGGATCAGAGGGCACAGCCTCAGATTAGGAGGCCATCCCTTTAGAACAGAGATGAGAAGGAAATTCTTTAGCCAGAGGGTAGTGAATTTGTGGAATTCTATGCCACAGACGGCTGTGGAGGCCAAATTATTGGGTATATTTAAATCAGGGGTTGATAGGTTCTTGATTAGTAGAAGTGCCAAAGGTTATCGTGAGCAGGCAGGAGAGTGGGGCTGAGAGGGATAATAGCAGCCATGATGGAATGGCAGAGCAGACTTGATGGGCTGAATGGCCCAATTATACTCCTGTCTTATGGTTTTATAACAATGCCAGTTGTAAGATCTACATCAGCATCCCCACAGAATTCACAGAATTCAGCACATAGTATGCTCGCATTAAGGAGGAAGATATGAGCACATACAGACTGGATAGTTGCTCTCCTGAGAAGGGTACAGAATGGGCCACAGACGTTTGATAAACAGACCTGACAAACACATCGGGAGGTCTTTGATACTTCAAATGCTGTCTAATAATGTGCAAAGCCTTTTGAGACTTTGAACTTCTGGCAGAACAAATTTAAAAAAACAAAAGAACAATAATAATAAGACCAGACAAAATTACTGCTGCGTTTCCCGGCATTATATTCACACTGCTTTTGCACGACACTGGATGACTATCCCTAGAGTGCAGCTTTACCAGTTGTGCGAAATGCTGCACAATCAAATGGATCTCAGTTTAACAGAGAAACATACAATCACCAGCTGCAGCCACTTCATTCCCAAGCCCAGACACCTCTTATAGTCTCAGACTTATTGAAAGATGGCAGGATAAATGGGCAACACACACAAAATGCTGGACAAACTCGGCAGGTCAAGCCATATCTGTGGCTCTTTATTCCTCTCCGTGGACGCTGCATGATCTGCTGAGTTTCTCCAGCATTTTGAGTGTGTGTGCTACTTTGGATTTCCAGTGTCTTGTGAGAGTAAACGAACGTGCATCAGCTGAAAATGAAAGCTTCTGATTGTCCTCTGCCAGTAATCTAATGGGGAGGGTGTGTAGAGGTGTAGAATGTGATACGTTGGGGTCTGTGAGTCCACCGGGGAAGGCAAAGGCCCAGTGTCTGTGAGTCCACCGAACCCCCAGAGATGGCTTGTCCTGGGGCTAGTGGACAGTCTGTAGCCGTGTGAAGGTTGTGGCAGGGGGGGGG
Source organism: Mobula birostris (assembly GCF_030028105.1). NCBI lineage: Eukaryota > Metazoa > Chordata > Chondrichthyes > Myliobatiformes > Myliobatidae > Mobula > Mobula birostris. Next base: position 25,243,774 of record NC_092392.1, on the reverse strand, counting down.
GGTAAGGGGCTTGTTTTGCTGTTGTTGTTTTATTGTTTTTGCTGCTTGTGTTCTGCAAACCCAGTTGGCGTTGGAATGTGTGGAGGCACTTGTGGGCTAACCCAGCATATCCTCAGGTTGTCTTGATTGTTAATGCAAATGATGCTTTCTGTACCTTAAGCCTTTTAGTGCCTCTGCTGGAAGTTTGTACCAACTAGTTCTACCAGAGGACACAGGAGCAGAATTAGGCCATTTGGCAATTGAGTTTGGCTGATTTATTTTCCCTCTCAACCCCATTCTACTGTCTTGTCCGCGTAATCTTTGATGCCCTGAGTAATCAAGTACCTATCAACCTCTGCTTTAAATGTACTCAATTAACTAGCTTCCACAGCTGTCTGTAGCAATGAATTCCAGATTCACCACTCTCTGGCAAAAGACATTTCTCATCTCTTGTCTGCAGGGACGTCCTTCTATTATGACACTATGCCCTCTGCTCCTAGACTCTCCCACTACAGGAAACATCCTTTTGACATCCACTCTGTCTAGGCCTTTCAATATTCAGTAGGTTTCAGTAAGATCCTCCCTCATTCTCCTGAACTCCAATAAGCACAGGCACAGAGCCATCAAATGCTCCTCAAATGTTAACTCTTTCATAGAAACATAGAAAAAAGGTGCAGGAGTAGGCCATTCGGCCCTTCGAGCCTGCACCGCCATTCAGTATGGTCATGGCTGATCACCCAACTCAGAACCCTGTACCTGCCTTCTCTCCATACCTCCTGATCCCTTTAGCCACAAGGGCCATATCTAACTCCCTCTTAAATATAGCCAATGAACTGGCCTCAACTGTTTCCTGTGGCAGAGAATTCCACAGATTCACCACTCTCTGCGTGAAGAAGTTTTTCCTCATCTCAGTCCTAAAAGGCTTCCCCTTTATCCTCAAACTGTGACCCCTCGTTCTGGACTTCCCCAACATCTGGAACAATCTTGCTGCATCTAGCCTGTCCAATCCCTTTAGAATTTTATACGTTTCAATCAGATCCCCCCTCAATCTTCTAAATTCCAGAGAGTATAAGCCTAGTCAATCCAGTCTTTCATCATATGAAAGTCCTGCCATCCCAGGAATCAATCTGGTGAACCTTCTTTGTACTCCCTCTATGGCAAGAATGTCTTCCCTCAGATTAGGGGACCAAAGCTGCACACATTACTCCAGGTGTGGTCTCACCAAGGCCTTGTACAACTACAGTAGTACCTCCCTGCTCCTGTACTCGAATCTTCTTGCTATGAATGCGAGCATACCATTCGTCTTTTTCACCGCCTGCTGTACCTGCATGCCCACCTTCAATGACTGGTGTACAATGACACCCAGGTCTCGTTGCACCTCCCCTTTTCCTAACCGGCCACCATTCAGATAATAACCTGTTTTCCTGTTCTTGCCACCAAAGTAGATAACCTCACATTTATCCACATTAAATTGCATCAGTCATGAATTTGCCCACTCACCTAACCTATCCAAGTCACCCTGCATCCTCTTAGCATCCTCTTCACAGCTAACACTGCCACCCAGCTTCGTGTCATCTGCAAACTTGGAGATGCTGCATTTAATTCCCTCCTCTAAGTCATTAATGTATATTGTAAACAACTGGGGTCCCAGCACTGAGCCTTGCGGTACCCCACTAGTCACTGCCTGCCATTCTGAAAAGGTCCCGTTTACTCCCACTCTTTGCTTCCTGTCTGCCAACCAATTCTCTATCCACATCAATACCATACCCCAATACCGGGTGCTTTAAGTTTTCACACTAATCTCCTGTGTGGGACCTTGTCAAAAGCCTTTTGAAAATCCAAATATACCACATCCACTGGTTCTCCCCTATCCACTCTACTAGTTACATCCTCAAAAAATTCTATGAGATTCGTCAGACATGATTTTCCTTTCGCAAATCCATGCTGACTTTGTCCGATGATTTCACCGCTTTCCAAATGTGCTGTTATCACATCTTTTATAACTGACTCTCGCATTTTCCCCCACCACCAATGTCAGGCTTACCGGTCTATAATTCCCCAGTTTCTCTCTCCCTCCTTTCTTAAAAAGCAGGGTTACATTAGCCACCCTCCAATCCTCAGGAACTAATCCAGAATCTAAAGAGTTTTGAAAAACTATCACTAATGCATCCACTATTTCTTGGGCTACTTCCTTAAGCACTCTGGGATGCAGACCATCTGGCCCTGGGGATTTATCTGCCTTTAATCCCTTCAATTTACCTAACACCACTTCCCTACTAACATGTATTTCCCTCAGTTCCTCCATCTCACTAGACCCTCAGTCCCCTACTATTTCTGGAAGATTATTTATGTCCTCCTTAGTGAAGGCAGAACCAAAGTAGTTATTCAATTGGTCTGCCATGTCCTTGTTCCCCATGATCAATTCACCTGTTTCTGACTGTAAGGGACCTACATTTGTCTTAACCAATCATTCCTGGGATCTTTTTTGTAAACCTCCTCTGGGCTCTTTCTAATGCTTTCAGATGTTGGAATCTGAAGTGACAAAAACAATATGCCTGTTGAAGCTAGCAGGTCAAGCAGTGAGTGGAGAGGAATTGTCCATGTTTCAGGTCAAAATCAGTGAGGGGAGGTGGCTGCTATAAAGAGAGGAAGGGGAGTGGTGAGACAGGAGTCAGAGATGACTGGTAGACTGAGGAGGGGTGTTTTAAACATGCTTCCAGTTTAGGCAGATGGGCCTGTTCTGGGACTTAGTGTGCCTCCTGACTTTGCATGTTTGTGTATTCAGTTGTACACACAGCAGCCTCAGTGGATTAATTGTGATCTGAACACACTGTCACCAAACTAATACAGGGTTCTGACAAGAAACATCAACAATTCCTTCCCTCCGCCCCAACACACATCGATGCTGCTCGACCTATTAATTTCCTCCAGCTGATTGTATGTAGCTCTCAAAAAAAGATAAAGCTCTTTTGCGTCTCTAAGAACACCGACTCCTGATTACAGAACCCTTTCACTGCCATCGGTGGTCCTGGCTGAGCATCCTAAAGGTAAAAATCACATGTCCACGGATTGCGAACCAGAAAGCAGACGCTGCCAAGTGCAAATTATGGACTCAGATGAAAGAATGCCACAACAGGATTGTTACTACTCTCGTAAAGTCTCTATCTAGCTTTGCATCCAGTGTGATGCTATATTAATCTGCGAGTCACTGCTCCGTAACAATGAATGCCATCTGGATCCTGAGCAGCCACCAAAAACCACAGCTGCTAAAGGCCCTGATAACATGCTCCCCAGCCAAAAGAAATCACTGCCACATATTACACCATCCTCCAGCAAGTGGAAAGGATTGTGCTCGCTCAGAGACAGGGTTTCCTGCAGTTCATGCAGAGCAGATATGGGGTGGAAGCACAATGCACTCATTTGTGCTTTTGATTCCACTCAAGTTTTCTTTATATAACCAAATAAAACCCAAACCTTGATAGAAGTGGACAAGATGATAAGAGGCGTAGATTGAGTGGATAGCCAGAGACTTGTTCCCCAGGGCAAAAATGGCAAATACACAGGAGAATAATTCAAAGTTGATCAGAGGAAAGTATAAGGAGATGCAAGAGGTAAGGTTTTTATACACAGAGAATGGTAGGTGCATGGAACACTCTGCCAGGAGTGGTGGTAGAGGCAGATACATTAGGGACATTTAAGAAACTCCTAGATAGGCACATGGATGATAGAAAAACGGAGGGCTGTGTAGGTGGGAAGGGTTAGATTGATCTTAAAGATAAAGGTTGGCACAACATTGTGGGCCAAAGTGACTGTACTGTGCTGTAATGTTCTACGTTTTTAAGCCTTTATGGAGTGCCATCTGCAGCGTTGCGAAAAGCATTCAGTTCCTGATGAGCTGCCGAGATGCACAGTTTGGTGCCTCCACGGCTTGGTGTGAAACCGTACCACTGGTAGTGTCTGGTCTGCTGAATTCCAACCTAGGTAGGGATGTCGAGCTATACGAGGGCCTGGTAACTCTGACAAAGCAGGGGGGTGGGGGAGGGAGACAGGTCAGGGGAAAAAACACAGCCACCCTGGGTCCTGGTCTCTGAACTGAGGTTTAGGAAGCCTCCCAAGTAGCCTATGGATTCCCAGATGTTGTCTGGGTACTTCACTGTGAGACACTCTGCTGATACGTGCCATACAGGTTCTCACGGATGCATTACAAACTCGTACTGCTCTGCCTAAGACGGCAAGAAATTGCAGGGAGTTACGGATGCAGACCAATCCATCATATAAACCAAGCTCCCTTCTGTTGTCTTTATCCAGGTTTCCTGCTGCTTTGAGAAGGCAGCCAACATAAGGAAGGGCCCTTTGCACCCTGGACATTTTCTTATCAAACCCCTCCCCCCGCTAATCCCAAAGGACATGCTTCTACCCTGCCGTTACCAAAATCTTGACCATATCTCCCATACGCTTTAGATGAACTCACGATCTCTCGATCTACCACATCATGACCCTAGCAATTTATCTGTCTACCTCCACTGCACTTTCCACTTTCAACTGGAGCACTTCACAGAAATCTGAATGAGTACATGAATGGGAAAGGTATTAAAGGCACTGACCCAGGTGTGCGTCGATGGGATTAGGCAGAGTAACGGTTGGGCGTGTACTAGATGAGCCAAAGAGCCTGTTTCTGTGCTGTCGTGCACTGTAACTCTATATTCTGCATTCCGTTTCTTTTCCCTCTTTTGTACTACCTCAATGTACTTAGGTATGGAATCTGCCTGGATGGCAATGCAAACAAAAGCTTTCCACAGTATCCCAACACTTGTGACAATATTAAATCAATTACCATGTGGCTATGATAATTCAAGTTCCAATAAAAGAAAATGACTGTGACTCTCATTTGCCTACATGAAACACATTGGACTGAGTAAGGAAAATGTACACTAACTTCAATTTAAAAGTATATTTCATTATTGTATGATGCCCCCAAAGTGTGTGTGTGTGTGTGTGTGTGTGTGTTTATTTTTCTTTTAGTACTTCAGGAAATTAAGCAGCTAATTTGCAGACTAGGATCTTTGAAGATCAGTGAGATAATAACAATATAATTAGTTTATTTAAAATTGATTGAGGGATACATTTCGGCTGGGACTCCAAGGTTAACTCATCTACAGCTGTTCTTTGAATGGTAGGATCCCTTATACCCAACATGAGAGAAGACATGAAGTTCTGAGTGAAAACTCAGCCAAAAGAAGGTGTCTCTCAAAGGGATAAACTCATAGACCCTTGAGTTTCATCTTATAGTGCCTGTAGGTTTTAAGTAGGACTTGAACCCACAGTCAAAGTTTCAAACATCAGACAGTTCATTAAAATTTTGGGATTACATCAACCACAGGCAAGTTCCAATATTGTTTACAATCTGTAAAGTTTGGGCATCATGGTCAGCATAGACAAGTTGGGCTGAAGGGCCTGATACCAAGCTCTAATGCATTGCTTTTTTACTGTGATATTTTAGTTTATAATTTTTTTTAATATAAACTGTAGAAGTTCACAGTTTCCAGGTGTAATGTTGCAAGTATTGCAAGTAATATTCACCAAATATCTTCCACTAAGTTCACGACTGTAAATGAAAATTTCAATAATTTTAGTGAACGTACAAATGGTTTACTCAGTCATCGAGTCAGAGAGCGCTACAGCACAGAAACATGCCCTTCAGCCCATCTAATCTGTGCTGACCTTGTCCCATCGACCTGTACCTGGACCATAGGTTCCCATACCCTTCCTGCCCATGTACTTTTCCAAACTGCTCCTAAATGTTGAAACCTAACCCATATCCACCACTTCCACTGGCAGCTCGTTCCACACACTCACCATCGTCTGAGTGAAGAGGTTTCCTTCAGGTTCCTCTTAAATATTCCACCTTTCACCCTTAACCTATGACATCTAACGCTGGTCTCACACAACCTCAATGGGAAAAAAAGCCTTCTTGCATTTACCCTATCAATACCCCTCATAATTTTGTATACCTCTATCAAATCTCCCCTCGTTCTCCTACACTCCAGGGAGTAAAGTCCTAATCTAATCAAGTCCTGGCAATGCCCTTGTAAATTTTCTCAACTCTTTCAATCTTATTGATATCTTTTTTGTAGGTAGGTGAGCAGAACTTCACATAGTACTCCAAATTAAGTCTCACTGAACTTGTTTATAACTTCAACATAACATCTCAACTCCTGTACTCAGTACTTTGACTTATGAAGGCCTATGTGCCAAAAGCTTTCTTTATGATCCTTTCTCCTTCTGACACCACTTTCAAGGTATTTTGGATCTGTATCCCCAGATCCCTCTGTTCTCCTGCACTCCTCAGTGTCCTACCGTTCACCATGCAAGTGCTACAAGGTGCAACACCTCACACTTGTCCGCATTAAATTCCATCTGCCTTTATTCAGACCATTTTTCCAGTTGGTCCAGATCCCACTGCAAGCTTTGATATCTTTCCTCATTGTTCTCTACACCCAAATCCTGGTGTCATCCACAAATTTGCTGATTCAGTTTACCACATCATCATATGTCATGTGGAAACCCTTGGCCTAATCTGATGCAGGGAGAGCTGGAAAACCATTTTAGTTACTGCTGATTTGTACCTAGTTTTCATTCTTTGTCCACTTAAAGCTCTTGCCCTAGATGATAGGCTGAAAGGTGTAATCTGCCCTCTGATACTACTGGACACAAAAATGGGCAGTACACACAAAGTGCTGGAGGAGCACAGTAGGTCAGACATTGAATAAACAGTCAATGTTTCAGGCCAAGACCCTTCTTCAGGACTGGAAGGGAAGGGGGAATATGCCAGAATAAAAAGGTGGGGGGAGGGGAAGGAGGACAAGCTAAGTAGGTGAAGCCAAGTGGGTGGGGGAGGAAGTGATGTAGTATGAAGCTGGGAGGCGATAGGTGAAAAGGCAAAGGGCTAGAGAAAAAGAAATCTGATAGGAGAGGAGAGTGGATGATGGGAGGAAGGGAAGGAGGAAGGGCACCAGGGAGAGGTGATAGGCTGGAAGAGACGAGAGGACAGAGTGGGGAATAAAAGAAGAGGGAAGGGGGAGGGAAATTTTTACTGTAAGGAGAAATTGATGTTTATGCCATCAGGTTGGAGGCTACCCAGATGGAATGTGAGGTGTTGCTCCTCCACCCTGAGGGTGGCCATAGACTGACCTGAATGGGGATAGGAATTAAAATGGTCAGCCACTGGGAAATTCTGCTTTTAGTGGATGGAGCAGAGGTGCGTGACAAAGCAGTCCCCCAATATACAGTACGTCAGTAGAGGAGACTGCATAAAGAGACGACCCTAGCAGATTTGCAGCTGAATTGGACAGTTTGGTGCCTGAGATGGAGGTGAATGGCAGGTGAAATAGGAGTGCCATTACTGAGCGGGCATGGCAGCATCTCTACTTTCCTAGAAGTTTGTGCAGATTCGGCATGTCATCCAAAACTTTGACAAACCTCTATTGTTGCATGGCGGAGTGTGTCCTGACAGGTTACATCACAGCCTGGCATGGAAACACCAATGCCCAAGAACAGAAAAGCCTGTAAAAATGGTGGATACAGCAGCCCAGTCCATCACAGGAAAAGCCCTCCCACCACCCCCACCACTGACTGCATTTACAAGGAGGGCTGCCACAAGATAGCGTCCATCATCATGGGCCCCCACCACAAGACCATGCTCTCTTCTCACTGCTGCCATTATGAAAGAGGTACAGCAACATTAGGTCCCACACCACTGGGTTTTATTACCTTTCAACCGTCAGGCTCCTGAATCAGTATGGATAATTTCACTCACCTCAACTCTGAACTGGTTCCACAACCTACAGACTCATTTTCAAGAACTCTACAACTTGTGGTCTCAGTATTATATATTTAATTATTATGCATTATTATTATTATTATATTTTCACCTTTTGTCTTCTTTTGCACATTGGTGCTTGTCAGTCTTTTTGCGTAATATTTTATGATCCTTTGTTCTACTGTGAATGCCTTCAAGAAAATTAATCTCAGGGTAGTATGTGGTGACACATATCTACTTTGATAATAAATATACTTCGAACATTTGGAACTTTGAACAAGAAAACTTCATTATAACTAAGTCTTAGAGGCAAGAGTAACTAAAAGCTGTTGTAAACTTTTGTCTGTGCATAGGATACCTTCTGGGTTCAATCAACAGACTCCCATTTAAACCAGCAATCAAACCACTCTCCTTCAACACTCTCCAACCACTGATTACAATTGGGGTTACAGCCTCAGCCTCTCACAGTGTGAGGCACTTTCAATGATACAATCTTAATTGATTTTGCTTTGCTAAAGTAAACCAGATCAGGATCCATTAAGTACGGCGGGGGCTTAGTAAGCCTAATACTCCAGTTTACCATGTTGATTTGTCTCGAGGTGTTTCACACAATGAGACAAAGGCAGTAGCTGTTTGGTGCCAAAAATGCAGTAAACATAGCAACAGAATCAACGGTTATTTGCTGAGGGAAGAATGTTGCTGACAATATCAATAAAACTGTCTGGTCTTCCTCGAGTCACACCACAGGGTCCTCAAATAGTCACTTACACTGCCTGGTGAGTCAGAGACGGGGGCTTTAATACTTGATCTGATACTTAGCCAACCTGACACTCGGCAATGCCCTTGAGCCCCAGTCTGGATGTTATTGGAGTCTTATTCTGGTGTAAGCTTTGGAAAAACAACTTCGGAATTGAAGGCGCAAGTGGCACAAATAGACTAACAAGGATCTTCTAAAGAGAAAATGCTGCAAATGGTGATAATACAGTCCCCAGGCAGAGTGCAGATGGATGGATAATTTGCCTGTCAATCAAGTCCTTTGGGTGTATTGTTCTAAATGATTGATGCACTCAATTTCTGGACTATCCTCTACTTTCTGCATTTTTCTGTGTAGAAATTACCATTTATTTTGGGAAAAGTCACTGCCATTTCTGTCAGAATTTTGCTTCCTTGCCTTTTAACTGTTCTAATTTCTGAATGAGTACAATTTTGTCTACAATTCACAGACTGCTCTGAACCTGCACTTCCGCCCCGAACTTTTACTTGTCCTTTTCTCTTTTCAGAACCTTGCAGTAACAGCATCTAAGGGAGCAACAAGGAAATCCTTGCACTGATGATACGTTTGAGGTCCTTTTCAGCCCTGTCTCTGATGTGAAAGGAATTGTCTGAAACTGTGTGCTGGTGTAGTGACAGTAGCCAAAGCAAATACTCTTCAGTTTGATCCACAATAAGTACGCTACTCTCAATGGCCACTTTATTAGGTACACCTGCTGCTACTACAAATATCTAAGCAGCCAATCATGTGACAGCAACTCAATGCATAAAAACATGCAGACATGGTCAAGAGGTTCAGTTGTCAGAATGAGGAGGAAATGTGATCTAAGTGCCAGACGGGGTGGTTTGAGTATCTCAGTATCTGCTGATCTCCTGGGATTTTCACGCACAACAATCTATAGTTTACAGAGAATAGCATGAAAAACAAAAAAAAAATCCAGTGAGCAGCAGTTCTATGGGTGAAAGCACCTTGTTAATGAGAGTGGTCAGAGGCGAATGATAAAACTAGTACAAGACAGATTAGACAGGAAGGTGACAGTAACTCAATTAACCACACGGTACATCGGTGGTGTGCAGAAAAGCATCTCTGAGCACACAACACTTCGAACCTTGAAATGGATGGGCTATGACAGCAAAAGACCATGAACATACAGAAATACACTCACTGGTCATGTTATTAGGTACCTTCAGTATCTAATAAAGTGGCCACTGATTGTTTAAGAATTAACTACTGGAGGAATTCAGCAGGTTAAACAGCATCGATGCAGGCAAAGGGATAGTTGACGTTTTGGGGTGTATCCTACACTCTGGGTTTGGATCGAACAAGAGGCAGTGACTGAGAGATACAACGAGGAGAATTCTGTCTGTTGTTGTCAAGAATACTGAAAAATGCATTGGTTCTCCCAATATTGTCACGCACCTCCTTAATTTTAATTAATGGCAGATGTGAACAAGTTAGACAATGGCTCTGTTAGACATTTGCTGATAAACTACTGGTCATGCAATATTTTTAAAAAACCTAGCTGGTCGTTTAGTTTCTTATTGGTGGTATTCCCTCATGGAGTGGTAGCATGGCTGTTCCTTGGGGCAAAAAGGAGGATGGGATGCAATTTAAGTATACTTTATAGTCGCCAAACAATTAGTACTAGAACATACAATCATCACAGCGATATTTGAATCTGTGCTTCACACTCCCTGGATTACAAATATTAAATATTAAAAATAGTTAAAATTAGTAAATATTAAAAATTTAAATGATAAATCATAAATAAAAAATAGAAAAATGGGAAGTAAGGTAGTGCAAAAAAACCGAGAGGCAGGTCTGGATATTTGGAGGGTACGGCCCAGATCCGGGTCAGGATCCGTTCACAGTTATCACAGTTGGAAAGAAGCTGTTACCAAATCTGGCCGTACGAGTCTTCAAGCTCCTGAACCTTCTCCCGGAGGGAAGAGGGACAAAAAGTCTGTTGGCTGGGTGGGTCGTGTCCTTAATTATCCTGGCAGCACTTCTCCGACAGCGTGCGGTGTAAAGTGAGTCCATGGACGGAAGATTGGTTTCTGTGATGTGCTGCGCCGTGTTCACAATCTTCCGCAGCTTCTTTCGGTCTTGGACAGGACAACTTCCATACCAGGTTGTGATGCACCATACAAGAATGCTTTCTACGGTGCATCTATAAAAATTAGTGAGAATTTTAGGGGACAGGCCAAATTCCTTTAGTTTTCTCAGGAAGTAAAGGCGCTGGTGGGCCTTCTTGGCAGTGAACTCTGCTTGGTTGGACCAAGTCAGGTCATTTGTGATATTGACCCCAAGGAACTTAAAGTTTTTGACCTGTTCCACTTGTGCACCATCGATGTAAATTGGGTCGAGCGATCCACTACTCCTTCTGAAGTCAACAACCAATTCCTTCGTCTTGCTGACATTGAGAGATAGGTTGTTGTCCTCGCACCATGCCACCAGGTTCTTAATTTCCTCTCTGTACTCAAACTCATCATTACCCGAGATACGGCCTACAATTGTTGTGTCATCAGCAAACTTACATATTGAGTTTGATGGAAACTTGGCTACACAATCATGGGTGTACAGTGAGTACAGCAGGGGGCTGAGTACACAGCCTTGTGGGCACTGGTGCTCAGAGTGATTGTAGAGGAGAGCTTGTCCCCTATTTTTACAGCCTGGGTCCTGTCTGTGAGGAAGTTGAAGATCCAGCTGCAGATCTGAGTGCTAAAGCCAATCATGGATCTGCTCTCTAGATATAGTCAACACCTTTGCAGGGTATGACGTGTAAGCTATTTGTCTTTATAGCACAGGAAGAGGCCATTCAACCCATCAAGCCTGTTCTGTAATCTAAGTGAATCATTCCAATTAGCACAATATCCCATGGCCCTGCAAACCTATTCTCATTTCAGTCACCTAGCCCATTCCCTATCAATGGGCATAGATAAAGGAATCTATTATATTTTAAGTCTATGCAACAATGGCCAATATTGGCTTGAATATAGAAAACAGAGGTCACCATTAATCTTAAGGTTGTTTTAATAACATCATAGCCAGACAGAATGAAGGATGCTGAGTAATTTAAATACCCTACTATTGTTAAATGACTGAGCTTGATTTTATGTATATAATCTATAAGTAACTTGCCTCCAAATGAAACATTGGCTAATATTAATTTAGTTAATTGCAGAGTTACTAGAATTGTGAACTCTGTGCAGAATTTTGCAATGGGCTGGTTACACTTGTCCAGACAATAAAACTAGTGACTTTGCACAATATAACCCACTTATCTCACTATTGCTGGTTCTTTCACTGGAATACACTGCAACAAGTTTACCGGAGATACAGGCTCTCAAAACTGCAAGAGGGATTAAACCAACGGAAGGATTAACTGCTAAAATAAGCCCCAATCTTCAACTGAGCTTTGTATCCAACAGTGTTCAACTGCACAAATGGTCTTTCTGTTGTAGGTGTAACGGTAAGATTATTGACTTGGATAACCAAGTAATGGAAGGATTAATAACACCAGGAATATAACTGATGCTCGCTCACCAGCTTCTATATTGATCCAGGACAAATATCATGCTGACACAGGTCTCTCTTACCATTATTTTTAAGACTATGCAACACTGGTCAAAATCGTTTTGAGCATAGAAAATAGAAATCACCATTAATTTTATGTTTGTTTAGCAACAAAACCATAGCCAGAGTGGAGAATGGATAATTCCCCTGACAATCAATAACCATACTATTGTTAAGTGGCTGAAATTGATTTACTATCTTCCAAGTGACAGATTTTTTTTTCTCTTGGAAAAGTGACCCTGCTTTTAGAACAGCACAGTACAGACCCTTCAGCCCAAGCAACACACACAAAATGCTGGAGGAACTCAGCAGGCCAGGCAGCATCTATGGAAAAACGTACAGCTGATATTTCGGGCCGAGACCTTTCGGCAGGACTGGAGGAAAAAAAAACAAGATGAGGAGTAGATTTAAAAGGTGGGTGAGGGGACAGAGAAGCAAAAGGTGATGGGTGAAACTGGGACGGGGATCGATGAAGTAAAGAGCTGGGAAGTTGATTGTTGAAAGAGATACAGGGCTGAAGAAGAGGGAGTCAGATAGGTGAGGACAGAAGGCCATGGAAGAAAGAAAAGGGGGTGGGGGGAGCACCAGAGGAGGCAATGGGCAGGCCAAGAGATAAAGTGAGAGAGGGAAAAGGGGATAGGGAATGTTGCGGGGGGGGGGTGATGCTGTACCTCTCTCTGACTCCATGATATCTAACTTGGATAGGAGTATAGAACCGGTGACATTCCCAGGTGACTACTACACTATGAAACTTGATGGTCAAGGCGTGGGTTTGGTAAGAGCTCCATAAATAATTCCACAAATGTCCTTGATTGCACCACTTAGGGGTCCAAATGTTAACGGTGCTTGCAATGGAAAAATTGGACCCAAATGCAGGCACAAAATACTTCAGTGGAGGTTTTCACAACTGACTGAGGAAGAAAAGGAGGAAGAATATCAGTGAAAAAAAGTGGAAACGTAAAGAAAAAGATCAGAAAAAAGTTAAAGTTAGATGGACTTTTGTTGATGCATACAGTTAAATATCTTTAGCAATATGGCAAATTCAGCAGATCAGACAGCATCTACGGAGGGGAGTAAACTGTCAATGTGTTAGGCCGAGGCTCTTCATCAGGTCAGGCACATGTTGTTCAAAATGCCCAGCATTTATAATATCTCTTGTGTTTAAGAAATATTTTTGATAGAGGTGCCTAATAGTCAGAGGTTCCCTGGAGTCCCATTTTCACACCACACAGTTCAAAGGGTTTAAGTATGAAGTTTTCTGAGTCTTTTCGTCACTATCAATTTAAACAGTTAGTGAAATCCTCTCTAAACAGCAATTAAACCAAGCTAACTCTGTAAGCAAGAATGGAGTCTTGGTCTTGATTACTTTGACAATTGTATTTCCGCCTACACAAATCCAGGAAACCAAGGTAGTTACTAGTAATGCACAGATCTCCACTGTTGCTCCCCCGGGGTAAGTTAAGGAATTAAATGATTGATGGTCTGGCGGTGCTATCCTGTTGATAGCCAAACCGTAGCTTCATTCACTTTTTTTTGAACTGGTCCACCGGACAGCTTAAGAGCTAAGGGTTAAGTATCATGCATTAAGCACAAGACAAACGTGAACCTGGATTTCATTGCTCCATGGCTTTGGTGGAAACAATTCTGGCTCTTCCAAGACATGTGAGATTCTGCAGATGCAACAAATCTAGAGCAACACGCGCAAAATGTTGGAGGAATCCAATGGGTCAGACAGCATCAATGGAGGGAGATAAACATTCAACATTTTGAGCTGAGATCCTTCATCAAGACTGAATTTAGAACTAATTTGCAGATACTCCATAAGAACCCAGCCTAAATAGTGATATTGTGGTTTCTGCAATATCAGACTTTCTTAGCAGAGGGTCAGATCATTCAATCTGCTCCTGCTCCTTGGGTCTGTGGCTTCGATAGATGCATTCGATTGCACAACAGATAACTGGGTGATGCATACTGAACAAATCGAGCAGTATTTTGAAATAGATTTAAGTAGTCAATGAAAATCAAGTACCAGTTTTGCTGAGTGTAATAGGTAGAAAAATGTACTGTTTACTTTGAAGTTTGATTGCTTCAATCAAACCAGTTTTGCTGTTATCATGAAAATAATGCAGGGACATTTAGAACTGAAACCCCTGTTAATTGTGGAATGCTTTAGGTTTCATAAATGGAATCAAAAGAAAGGGGAGTAAATTTCAGTGTATGTGGCTGACTTGAAGGGATTGTCTGAGCACTGTCAGTTCAGTGACGGGCTTACTGATACATTGACAGATCATTTAATTTGTGAAATCTTGCAAGAAAGCATTACATTTAAAAAAGTAGTTGAAATTGCCATATCAATGGAAACAGTAGCCAAAGATGCAATTGAGTTGCAGACAGGAATGAAAATGAGGGCGAACGAAACTGCAACGCCTAAACAGAAACCTACCTGTCTGAACAAATAGTATAACTGTTGTAGCAGTGGCTCATATAGTGTTCAAGGATGACATTGGAAAGCTCAAATATATCAGTGGTAAATGAAAATGCCACACCCAAGTTCTACAAAGCTCACAACAGGAATTCTGCAGATGCTGGAAATTCAAGCAACACACATCAAAGTTGCTGGTGAACGCAGCAGGCCAGGCAGCATCTGTAGGAAGAGGCGCAGTCGACGTTTCAGGCCGAGACCCTTCCTACAGAGACTGCACCTCTTCCTACAGATGCTGCCTGGCCTGCTGCGTTCACCAGCAACTTTGATGTGTGTTTCTACAAAGCTCATCCGGAATAAAGTAGCCAGTGAGCTATATTGCATGGGAGGTGAAGGAATTCTTTCCAAGGTTGAGTGGAGCCCATGGGCAATGCCAATGGTTCCAGTAGCCAAGAAGGATGGATCTGTCAGGACCTGTAGTGATTTTAAGGTCACCTTCAATACAGTAAATTATAGTACTGTGCAAAAGTCTTAGGCACACATACATAGTTAGAGAGCTAAAATTAGACTTTTGCTCAGTACTGTAGTAATTTTATGTATCGCACTGTATTGCTGCCAGAAAAAATAAAAAATTTCAGGACATGAGTGATGATAAATCAGATTCTGATTTGAGTCTCTGTTGTGGACTGAGAGTAGGAAGAAGGAAAACATGATTGGGAAAAGGAGAAGGGAGCAGTACACATCAGAGAGACCTTCTATAATAATCAATTTTGAATCAAATGATTTGTGTGGTGTCTCAGGGCTAGGAACTGTCTTCACTCACACCATCCCCCTGCTCCTGGCACTGCTTCTCTGCCGCCTGTCCCACACCCCTTCCGCAGTGCTCTACCCTTACCATTCCCAACGTCCTTTGCTTCCGCCAGTTTTACAAACTCGTTCTCTGCTCCATGGTGACAAGTACAGTACTATGCAAAGGTTTTAGACACCCTAACTATTCATACCTGCTGAAGATTTTTGCACCATACTGTAGATCAGTACCCTCTGTCCAGAATAGAGGATATCTTCATAAACTTTCCGGAGGGAAACAATTCAGCAAAGTGGACTTAGCTAAGGCCTAACTGCAGATAGAGATGGAAGAAGAGTCCAAAGTGTTTCTCACCATAAACGCTCACGAAGGGTTTAATTGCTTATTTTTGGAGTAGTAGCTGCACCAGCACTCTGGCGGAAAGCAGCGGACCAACCACTGCACGGCTGCCCAGGCACTCAGTGTTTCCTGGATGACATCACTGTTACCAGTAAGGATGACAAGGAACATCTCCAAAATCTCAAGGCAGTGTTAAAAAGATCAGAAGGCTATAAGCTTAAAGCACAATGCAACAAGAGTAAATCCTTTAAGTCAAGTGTTACTGTGGCCATATCATTGATCCACAATATTTACACAAGTGTGCTGAGAAAATTCAAGCAGAGGTGGGTGCCCCAAGACCAGAGGACCATAAGACCATAAGATATAGGAGGAGAATTAGGCCATTTGGCCCATCGAGTCTGCTCCACCATTTAACCATGGCTCATCCATTTTTCCTCTCAGTCCCAATCTCCTGTCTTATCCCCGTATCCCTTCATGCCCTGACCAATCAAGAACCTATCAACCTCTACATTAAGACTTGGCCTCCACAGCTGCCTGCGGCAACAAATTCCAGATTTGCCACTCTCTAGCTAAAGAAATTCCTCCTCAACTCTGTTCAAAAAGGATGCCCCTCTATTCTGAGGCTATGTCCTCTGATCTTAGACTCTCCCACCATGTGAAACATCCTCTACGTCCACTCTATCAAGGCCTTTCACTATTTAATAGGTTTCAATTGGGTCACCCCCCATTCTTCTGAGTTCCAGTGAATACAGGTCCTGAGCCATCAAACACTCTTCATCCAACAAGCCGTTGAATTCTGGAATAATTTTTGTGAACCTCCTTTGAACCTTCTCCAGTTTCAGCACATCCTTTCTAAGATAAAAGGCCCAAAACTGCTCACAATACTCCAAATGAGGCCTCACCTATACTTTATAAAGTCTCACAGTTGCAGTTCTTTTTAGGATTTTTCAGCCGGTTCCAACCAAACTTGGCCTCTGTGCTCAACCCCTTGAACTCATTACTATGGATCAGGAAGAAATGGCAATGGACAAAGCAGTGTGAAGTAGCTTTCCAAAAGAGAAAAAAGAAATGGTGACATCAGACTTCTCACACATTATGATCCACATCATCCACTGAAGCTTGCCTGAGATGCCTCACCTTATGGTACAGGTAGAGTCATGTCACATGTTATGAGTGATGGAAGTAAACTCCCCATAGCCATTGCATCATGTTCCCTTACCACTGCAGAGAAAAAATACACACAGATTGACGGAGACATCTGGGGTGTAAAATGTCAGCAGGTCAGGCAATAACTTTGGAGGAATTTAAAGGTAGTGAATCTAAGATCTTCTGGCTGAACCACAGTTTTGCTCTTGTGAAGCTAAAATGACTCAATTTACTGCACAATATCTAAGATTATGCTGGCTTTTGTAGTCTCACACATTTGTACTTAATGCCACAGTTAATATAATTGAATGTTTATGCGCCTCACTGTATATTAAGCATTGATATTCTGCATTTCCTGTAACAGTAATGGAAAGAAAATGATCTTTCTCATAAGTGTCAGTTCACTAGGTGCTAGTCAGTAAAAAGCAACTTTATAATGTGCACTTCTTGTCGGCAACAGCACTTAGCGTAGGAGTAAAGCTCTTTGCCTCATTTACCCCAAGAGAGGCTTTTAGTTCCTAGTTAACAGCTCACAGTGGAGATGATAGATGGCCGATTATACTAAGGTTTCTTTAAGTGAGAGAACTCACATGTCTACCTTTGTCGTCATGGGTACAATTCCTGGGGTTGACACATTAATCGCTGTTAGGAGGAGTAATCCCTGCTGTAGGAAGCTCAGTTAGATGCTGGGGGTTGGTGGTGGGGTTGTGGGGGGGGGGGGGTAGTGAGAATACTGGTACTCTCCACCTTTTGGCTCAACAAGTGAGAATTGAAAACTAGCTGCTGGAGGACCTCAGAGGTCAGGCAGCATCTGAACAGGAAGATGGGACAGTAAACTGTCTATTTTCCTCCACAAATGCAGCCTGAACTGCCAGGTTCCTCCAGAAGTTGTTTTTTATTACAGATTCTGGGAGTTGTAGTCTCTAGTATCTCTGTGAAGTGAGGTTTGACTGGAAGTCTGTAACGTGGCCTGGTTTACGCTTTGTACTGAACCATCACCACAATGCCCCATAATTCTGTGCTATGGGTCTTCAGGCTCTAAAGGGTTTCCTGAAATCTCAGGGTGAATAATCTGGAACAAAACATATCTGATTAGATCCCTGGTCTTTATGAACTAAATTCATGTGAGCTGGAGCAGAGACTAGGGGTGGATATACAACTGAGCTGTTGAGCAAAGCGGGGAGAGAAAAAGAAACCTCTAAGTGGTCTTTAGTTTAGTTCAAGTCACTATTTCCAAAGCACTACAAACAGCAGGCAGATGAATGTCGTCCCTCACCCACTATTTTAACAATAAAACTGAGGGAATACAACTAATCTAGAGCAACTAATCTGAGTTCTCATGAAGGCTTTTAGCCCGAAACATCGATTGTTCATTCCTCTCCATAGATGCTGCCCGATGCGCTGAGTTTCTCCATTATTTTATGTGTATTGCTCAAGATTTCCAGCATCAGCAGAATCTCTTGTGTCTCCAAAAAAAACTAACCTATCTGTTTTTTTTTGGCAGTGGTTAGGAACATAGAAAAGTACAGAACAGGAATAAGCCCTACAGCAAACAATGTCTGCTGAAAATTACCTCAAATTAAACTAAGTCCGTTTTGGCTGCACATGATCCATAACCCTCCATGTTCATCTGCCTCGCTAAAAACTTCCTAAACTTCACTATTGTATCTGCTTCTACCACTCCCCCTGGAAGCATATTCTAGGCATCTACCACTCTCTGTGTAAAATAACATGTCTCGCTAATCTCCTTTAAACTCCCCCTCTCATTTTAAAGCTAAATTATCTGGGATTTGACAATTCACTCCTGGGAAAAAGGCTCTATCTACCCTATCCTCATTTTATATACTTCTATTAGGTTGCCCCTTAATTCATCATGGTCCTACATGATAGCAGTAACAACACTTCAGAAATTATTCATTGGCTGTAGAGTGGACTGGGGTAGCGGGAGTGGTAAAAGGACTTTTTGGGGCAGCATGGTCGTGTGGCGGTTAGCACAACACTAGTACAGTGTGGGCCAACTGGATTCAATTCCCTAAGAGTTCAATTCAAAATGAGTGTGTATGTTCTCCCCGTGACTGTGTGGGTTTCCTCCAGGTGCTCCAGCTTCCTCCCTCATTTCAAAGACGCACCGGGCAATAGGTTGATTGGTCACATGGGTGTAACTGGATAGCATGAGCCTTGTTGGGCTGAAGGGCCTGTTACCATGTTGTATCTCTAAATAAGATAAATAAGTAATAATAAATATGAGTTCCTTGTACTTTTCCATAAACTACAGTTTCCTGCTTTCCTGTAGCAGAAATTCAGTTTCATAACTCAGGAGAATTCCATTGCACTTTCCTATTTTCCTCACAATATGGCAGAAGGTCAATCAGCCCATCATTCAACTTACTTCAAAAGTAACCTACCTATATCCCTATAGTGTATTCTCACACACGTGTCCAGTTATACCCTCCAGTTCTCTCATCGGCCACGTACACCAGGGAAATTTACAGAAACTTCACAGATAATTTACAGAAACCAATTAACCTACCAAGCAGCATGCCTTTGGGCTGTGTGAGGAAGCCAGACCATCCAAGAGAAACTCACAGCTGATTTCGTAGTTTAGATAGGTACATGGGAAGGAAGGAAGGGGTACATGGATGGAAGAAAAATGAAGGGCTATGTGGCAGGGAATTGAATTCAGTTAAAAAGTCGGCAAAACATCTGTGCCGAAAGCTCTATACTATACAGTACAGAACTGTTTTATGTTCCACACCAACTTCACCTTCTTGACTCACCTGCCTTAATCTGAACAAATCCTAGTCTTAATCAAACCAAAGAACAGAGAACCAGAGCTCTTTGAACAATGAGGGTTTCTTTCCAAGTCATATAACTAACACTTTAACTAAATTTTTTCAAACACGCAACACGTCAACTCAGCACCTATGGCGTGGAGATACTTGTCTCAGTGAGGCCACCTTTCATTGCTCTAAAATCCAGAGGGCAACGGCCAACTCAGTCACTGGACCTCAGTCCTCTAAGGTTTTGCTGCACTATTTCAGCAGAGCAAGATGGGGCCAAAATAGCAAGAGGCCAGTATGTTGTTGAATCCCGTCGGGATTAACAGATCAACGAAGCAGGTGCATAAATGCCTTTTGGAATTATCACAGTCTGAACATTCACAAGGGCAAATGAAAGAAGGCAGCTCCTCTGTTGGAACAGGTGGCCTTAACCTGATGCCAGATTAATGGACTTCATTTCTTCATAGATGTTAGTCAAAGAGGGCGGCTGATATGTAAGACAGGCTAACATTTACCCAGTCCCTCTATCTTACTGGTTGGTATTGGGAACGGATTACTATTGTTACATGTATCGAGATATAGTGGAAAGCTTATCTTGCATACCGTTCATGGAGATCCAATCATTATAATAGTGCATTGAGGCAGAACAAGGTAAAACAATTAGCACAGAATAAAGTATAACAGCTACAGTGAAAGTTACAGTGCAGGGAAACAATGTGCAAGATCATAATGAGGTGGATTGTGAAGTCAAGAGTCCACCTTATTGTACAATGGAACCCATTTAGAAGTTTTAAAAGTTTTTGAGCCTGGTGGTACGTGCTTTCAGGTTTTTGTACATTCTGCCCGATAGAGGAGTGGAGACAGGAGCATGTCCAGGGAGGGTGGGGTATATCACAAGCATTTAGAAGAACTGCTATAAGGAAAGCAGCCCATTCCGTGGCCAGTGCAAGCAACAGTGGGATACACTTTGGATACACACACACACACACACACACACACACACACACACACAAAATGCTGGAGGAATTCAGCAAGCCAGCATCCACAGAGAGGAATAAAACAGTCGACGTTTCAGGCCGAGACCGTTCATCAGAGTCCTTGGATACCAAATATTTCTGGAAGGATGTTACCACAAAATGTAACATCGCAAATCCATCAGTAAGACTCTTATTATCCAAGACAAGGGAGTGCAGAGAGGGAAGAGAGAACAGTTGGGGGGTGGTGTGGGAGCGCCCTGACAGTACTTTCAACCATTGTCTTAACTGTAGCCAGCAAGTTTGCACACTACAGGACAAACACTCCTCCAACCAGTGCAGCTGAATGTGAGCAAACCTGCAGTGATGACAGGCAGGAACGATTTATAGGGAAAAGATCCTGCACAGTGTACTTTGTTTCAATATTTGATTTCCAACAATGAGCTTCTAATTTATTTAACTTCAGTTTTAATCGGATTTTGCTTGGTAAACCTTTCACACACAGAATTAAAAAGAACAATCAACAGCATATATTCATCCGAAGATTTAATAGGCAATTTATTCAGTCACCAAAAAAACAGTGAAAGGAAACCAATATTTCCTTTTTGTTTAATTAGGTTTAGGTAAACGTCTAATTCAATACGGGGTCTAATTCAATACGGGTCAGCACAGGCTCAGTTAGTAACAGTCCTGGTTCAGGGTAAGGAGATATTTTTATATATCAAAACAAACTATATTCATAATAAAAATATTTGCAAGGATAAATTGTGCATTGACTTTTTATTCCTACATTCATAGTCAATATGTTCAGTACTGTTCTATTACATTCCAACACACCAATCAGACTGCTGGCCACCCGGGGTGGTATAATACTACAGTTGTGGGGCTTCCTCACCCAACCCGGACATGGTTTGAGTTCTGCTACTGACATTTCAATCTATAATCTACACTGACAGTACAGTCCAGTACCAAGAGAGTGCTGCACTGTCACGTGCACCACTCTACATAACTGACAGCAAACCAAGGTCTTTGCTTTCCCTCTCATGAGGCAGCACGGGGGAACTCTTCCCAGCTGTCTGAATTAATCACTCACTCAAGCTGGCCTGCTGTGAATCAATTGTTTGCCCCACTTTTTTTCCAGAGACACAACACAGAACCAGCCCATCCAGCCCAACGAGTCGCACCGCCCAGCAACCATCGGTAGTCTAATCACACGACATTTTGCAATGACCAATTAACCTACCAATTGGTACACCTTTGGACGGTGGGAGGAAACCAGAGCACCCTGAGGAAACCCACGCGTTCAAAGGGAGGATGTGGAAACTACTCACAGAGGATGCTGGAATTGAACTCTGAACTTCAATGCTGTAACAGCGTTGCACTAACCATTATGCTGCTGTGGTGTCTCCACTTTATGGAGCATACTCCAAAATGTAATTCATTGGCTGTGATTCTCTTAGTGATAGCCTGGTGGAGTGAACAGTCCCACCAGAGAACAACTTTGCTATTATTATCAGTTTATTACTATCCTGTTTACCGAGATAGTTAAAAACTTCGGATTGCATGCCATCCAGACAGAGTAAGTATATCCGTATACAAGTATTCCTTGTTATGTTGGCTTGTATGTATGAATCTCACTACTAGCCTCATCAATCTCCTCACCTCCCCACCACTCCATCACATGGGAAGGCTGGCAACGAAAAAACTTCAAATGTAACTTTGTGTCACACGTACGCCCATGGAATGGGATGTATGATACCAAGGGACTAGAACAGGAAAAAAAAATATTGTGGTCTTATGCGATTGTAAATGAAATGCTAACATTTCCATTACAAGCAGGCAGTTGGCATTTCTGGATGTTCTGATTATGTTCCTCGCACCTCGCTAATTGGCAATTAATGAAGGTGAGAAAACCTCAAAGGAATCGCGTTTGCCTTTCCATCATCGGGATGCACTGCAGGTGAAGGACGAAACACAAATCGGTTTAACCCACCAACATGGCACCAAGAACAGTGAAGGAAAAACATGGAACCACTGATAGTAACCGAACAGAGACTAATTTTCCAAGATTTTCTCCATGTACCTTTTTGGAGCGTGCATGACATTATTAGTTAATTTGAGCTAAAAAAAAAAAATTATATTTTTTTGTGTTATTCGTGAAAATTCTCCTCAAAGGTTGTGTCAGCAATTCAAGGACTGATGGATTCAGAGCACCTTGGTTCCAATGCAGGAATATGCATAAACTTGGCCTCATTCTTTCTCGCTGAAAAGGCCACTCACTTATTTATTTTCATACATACTTTCCAAAGTACAGGATATAACCATTCTCAGAATACTGAATGTCCAATTGGCTGCATTCCAACACAACTGGCTCTTCACCATGGGGCTGCAATGTTCTTCAAATCTTTAAGAACCAGGACTTCAGTTATAATCCTTTTCTGCAATGCATTAATCAATTGGGTAGGTTTCTAGGGCGGGGTGGTAAGAGGGAGGTGTGCTCAGAGGACCAAGGAGCACAGCAAGGAAGCAAACGACTAAACCTGCATTATTTTGATAATCCCACTAACCAATAACCCACGTACAGTTTGTGCAGAGAACTCAACACTTGATGGAGGTGTAGGCGATATAAAAATAAAATTCTGCAGAAACTGGAAATCTGAAATAAAAGCAAAAAAGCAACAACTCAGGCAGAATTATCTGTCAATGAAAAAGATTTAAAATTCTGCTTCGATTATCTTTTCAG
Source organism: Mobula birostris (assembly GCF_030028105.1). Taxonomy (NCBI): domain Eukaryota; kingdom Metazoa; phylum Chordata; class Chondrichthyes; order Myliobatiformes; family Myliobatidae; genus Mobula; species Mobula birostris. The sequence continues at coordinate 25,220,419 of NC_092392.1, read as the reverse complement.
TCGGGGAGGCACCTTTCATCTGAAGTTGGAGACTAACTTTATTTTCAAACTATATTAACTTTGTTTTAACAATGATTAGCAGTGAACATGATCCACCACTGCAAAACAATGAGAGGCATAGGGTAGACCCCTAAAATCTTTATCGCGGAGGGCAAAATTTTAAGGTGAGAGGAAAGAAAGTCTGAAGGGTATGTGTGCGGAAAGTTTTTTTTACATTCAATAAGAATGGTAGGTGCCTGGAATGAGCTGCCAGGATTGCTAGTGGAAGCAGATATGATTGTGGCATTCAAAAGACTTTTGGCTAGGCATATGTGACCATGCCAGGAATGGAGGGTTCTGGATCATGTGCGGGCAAAAGGGATCAGTTTAATTTGGCATCATGCTCAGCACAGACATCAAGGGCTGAAAGAGTTGTTCCTGTGTGGTACTGTTCTATGTTCGACATACCAGTTTAAAAGCAGGTGTTCATTTAGAGCAAATGGGTTGAAACAGCAATATCAGCCATTAAAAAATTTAAGTTATTTCAATCCCTCATGCTGCCTGACATGCTGAGTATTTCTGTAATTTTATTTCTGCTTAAGAATTCTCTGAGCTTCCAAGAACCAGTAGGAATATCAAAAGCTAATTTGAACTAAGGTTTCCTTAGGGTTTATATTGCAATAATCCACTAGCTGCTTATTATCAAAGACAACAATACTCTCAAGTCCTTAATATTAGATACTAATAAAGTTGTCTTGCTAGAAATTACACTGGAGCCACCATTAGAATCTGCATTTGTATAGCACTGTTTATGTAGTGAAAGGTTCCAAGGTGCCTCACAGGAGTGTTATCAGACAAAAATTAACACCAAATTTAAATTAAGGACAGTAAAGAAGAAAGGCAGATGGGCAGTGAGCTTCAGTGAGGTTCAGCTGAAGGCATGACATCAATAGAAATTGGGAAAAAAACATTGGCAGAGGGAGGAAGGCAAAGTGGGAAACCAAATGGAGGTTCTCAGAGATATCAGGACAGATACAAAGCAGAAAAACATCCAATAGGAACCAAGTCCAAGTTCTGGCAAAACAACACAGGAAATGTGTCCTCCTGGTGTCACAAACTCCAGAGATATTGTTCTTCAGCCATAACCTTTATCTGCTCAAACTCACTCAGAGCCTCTCACTGTCTGAAGCACAAGACTGGCAATATGAAGGAACGCTCTGTAAGTTTATTCCCACAAAGATTTGCCGTAGATGTCACTTCCACACTGGACATTACCTTCATTTCCACTGACCCACATCTACACAATCAAGACTTCAAGTTCAAGTTTAGTGTCATCCTACTGCGCATATATACAACCAAAATGAAACAATGTTCCTCTGGACCACAGTACATCCACAATACATATATCAACACAGCACATAGAACAAAATATTATCACAAATATGCTAATAAAATATAATTCAAAGTGTATGTGAAGTAGAGGTGAACAGTAAACAGCTTGCTGTGCTAGTAATGAGAACTCAGTGATGGCAGGGTATTCATTTCTTGCACTTTAGCCAGTGTATGAAGTTTCACTGAAGCTATCAAAAATGCAAAACAATATTATTAGAAATAGAAATATAATAGAAAAAGGAAATGCTAGAATACTCAGCTAGTTAGGAAAATTCTGTGTAAGAAGAAATTGATTCAATACGTCAATTCTGGGAAAGTGAGAAAACAAAATTGTTTCTAGTTGCAGGATCAGATTTCTGATCAGAATCAGACACAAAATGCTGGAGTAAACCAGCAGGCCAGGCAGCATCTATGGAGTTAAATAAAGGATCGATCAGGATTGATGAAGGGTCTTGGGCCAAAATGTCTTTCCATAGATGCTAACAAGAGAAAATCTGCAGATGCTGGAAATCCAAGCAACACACACAAGATGTTGGAGGAATTCAGTAGGCCAGGCAGCACCTATGGAAGAGTACGGTCAATGTTTCGGGCTGAGACCCTTCATCAGGACTGGAGAAAAAGATGAGAAGTCGGAGTAAGAAAGTGGTCTTACTCTGACTCATCTCTTTTTTTTTTAAGTTCTGATAAAGGGTCCCGGTCTGAAACATCAACTGTAGTCTTATCCATAGATGCTGCCTGGCCAGCTGAGTTCCTCCAATATTTTCTGTATTGCTCTGGACTTCCGGAATCTGCAGAACCTCTTGTGTTTATGATCAGAACCGAATCTATTTTCACTGACGTGGGTTGTGAAAACAACAAATTTTACGACTTGTGGTAGTGATAACAGAATTGATTCTGATCAGACTTATCACTGACTTAGCTGATGTGAAATTCATTAATTGTCGGGAAGACAGAGAAGGGATGAGTAGAATATCTCTAATGGGTTAATGTGATGGTTTGAGGAAGACTACACTTTTTGTCTGGCTGTACTAATGGAAAGAGGAAAACTGAGCCGAAGATCACAGATGGATGCCTGGCACAGATGTGACCTGTTCTGAAAAAAGAGAGAATGAATGGTCTAACGTTGGACAATTCCATATTGAATCCAGAAGACTGCAATGTGCTCAGATGAAAGATGAGCTGCTTTTTTCCAAGCTCGCATTAGGTCTTGCTTTACCAGTGAAGGAAAGCACAGACATAACAGCAAAAACACAAGATCGACATTAAGGGATTAACGTCCAGAGGTCTATATCCACTGACATTTAAGAGACTCTTAGACAGGAACATGGATGATAGAAAAAAATGGAGGGAGTTGTAGGAGGGAAGGGTTAAAATTGATGTTGGAACAGACTAAAAGGTTGGCACAACATCATTGTCTAAGTGGCCTGTACTGTGCTGCAGTGTCCTATGTTCAAATCCCACCACAGCAGTCAGGAAGTTAAATTCAAGTAATTAAATCAATATGAAATTTAAAGAAAACCTCATATCGCTATCAGTAATCAATGAAACCAGCAGAATGTTCTAAAAACCCACCTATTTGCTAATATCTTTCAGGGATAGAATTCTGCTGCCCTCACCCAGTCTGGCCTTTATGGGATTTCAGATCAACTAATTTGGTTTAATCTTAACTTCGGTTGTTTTGGAACAATTATGGAATATAATCAAAGATCCCACCCGCTCTACTCCCTCTCCCATTGGGCAGAAGATAAGAAAAGCCTGAATGCACATACCAGCAGCTCAAGGATAGCTTCTATCCCACTGTTATCTGACTTGAGTGGACTTCCTGTACCATAAAATGGACTCTTGGCCTCACAATCTACCTCATCATGATCTTGCACCTTATCGATTACCTGCACCACACGTTTTCAGGAGCTTTTACACTTTATTCTGCATTGCTATTGTCTTACCTTGTTCTAGCTCGATACATTGAAGATGATTTGATCTAAATAAGCAATATGTAAGACAAGGTATTGCCTATATCTTGGTAAATGTGGCAATACTAAACCAACAGCAATACCAGTACCAATAACGGATGGCCAATAATTGCTGACATCCACAACCCGTGGATGAAAATTACAAACAGGGTAGAGGCACCTCACTACAGCTGTGTCAAAGTACATAAGAGATATATCGAGAACATTGTCTCTAGTATGTTACAGCCTGCAGAACAATGAATGTTAAACAGACTCATTGCACAAGACTGGAACAGAGACTGGGCAGCTCTTGTGCGTTAACTGGTTTTAGTGTTAGCACCATGCTGAAACTCATAAGAGAACACTGCAACCCATTATTGATGTGCCTTCTGTAACTTTATAGCTTATTACCTTGCCATGGTGAATTTGAAAGTCATCTATGTGTAAAAATCAATTGGTTCCTAACCTCCTTACATTACAGTAATTCTCCCCAGAGCGTTTACGCTGTGCACATGTTCATTCAATTTCAAGAAAGTTAACCCTGTCTCCCTCTGTATTCACGTACTCAGCTGTAGTGATACCAAAGAAAATCCTTCAAAACTCACAAAAAAGCCATAAATATTTAGTGCTTCCAATTCTTCATGGTACATAACTTAATATGAAGCCGTAAATCATTGCAGCTGAGTTATTCTGTTACCAGACCATTTGCCAGAGTTGTTAAAACAACAAGTTCTGCAGAGGGAGGGAGATTAACCCTTTCAGATCTGTACTCTTGTGTATTGATATACAGCAGCAATCTGAGCTCAGTGGGTAGCACATCATAACCACAAGAGGTTCGGCAGATGCTGGAAGAGTTCAGCAGGTCAGGCAGCTTCTACAGAGAGGCATAAACAGTCAGCATTTCAGGCCGAGACCCTTCATCAGGACCGGAAAGGGATGGGGAAGAAGCCAGACAAGGAGGGGTAGGGGAAGAAGTATAAGCTGCAAGGTTATAGCTGAAACCAGGTGATGGGGAAGGTAGGTGGATTGGGGAGGGAATGAAGTGAGAAGCTATGAGTTGAAAGGTGAAATGGAGAAAAGAGAGAAGGGAGAAGGGGGAGAAATTACCGGAAGTTAGAGAAATCAACATTCATGGTAGCAGGTTGGATGCTACCCAGACTGAACATGAGATTGCTCCTCATAATCAGAATCAGGTTTAACATCATTGGCATATGTCATTTTGTGGCAGCAAGGCAGTGCAATACTTTTAAAAACTCTAATTTACAAATATACAATGTGTATATAAAAATTAAGTAGTGCAAAAAGAGCAAAAAAAAAAGTGAGGCATATTCATGCGTTGGTTCATTGTCTGTTCAGAAATCTGATGGCAGAGGAGAAGATATGTGTGCCTTCAGGCTCCTGTACCTCCTCCCTGATGGTAACAATGAGAAGAGGGCATGTCCTGGCTAATGGGGATCCTTAATGATGGACCTACCTCAATACCTAACATTCTCCAACCTGAGAGTGGCCTTATTTTGGCACCAGAGGAGGCCATGGAGCACCAGTGGATACCAAACATGCCTTTGAGGAGAAAGATTGTGCCACATAGTGTCAGAGGAATTAACAGCAAAGAAGATGGACATTACTGCCATGTTTTCCGTACCAACTGAAGGCAGTTAGATCACTTAATTCCACTTCCTTGAACTGAATCCACAGTCATCCTTACATTTCATAGCACTTGATGTGCTCTATCAAATGGGATATCTGACTCTACCAATCTTTCGGCTTGAGAATCTTCTGGAAGCATCACAATTCTCCAAGAGTGGAAAAAATTCTCATCTCTTCTCCAATCTTTTTGCCAATTACGTTTAATCTATATCCAGTAGATATTAAATACTCTACTGATATGGGAAATGGATCTTTATACACCTCAATTAAATTTTAAACATTCCAATTAAATCCTGCCTCAACTTACTCAATTTTAAAAAAAGTCAAGCTCTCTCCTTCACTAAAATTTGAAATTCTGGCAGCATCCTGAAGATTACCTCAGCACACTCTGTGATGCTATTATATCCTTCCTGTTTATTCCACTCCACAGATGCTGCCTGATCTGCTGGGCTCCTCCAGCATTTTGTGTGTTGCTCATATTCTTCCTGTAGTGCAGTGACCAGAACTGTGCTCAGTACTCGAGCTGTGGCTTAATTTTAATACATCACCAGCGAAGTCAGATATTACCAACTCTTCCAACAATTGAGTATATTTACATGGAGCACTGCCACAAGAAAGCAACATCCATCATCAAGGACCCCCACCATCCATGCTGTACTCTCTTCTCACTACTACCATTGGGCAGGAGATACAGGAGCCTTGGATTCCACACCACCAGGTTCAGGAACAGTTATTATCCCTCAAACATCAGTTTCCTGAACCAGTTTGGATAACTTCAACCTCCCCAACTCTAAACTGATTCCACAACCTACAGACTTACTTTCAAAGACTCTGCATCTTGTATTCTGAGTACTTATGTATGTTTCAATTTACACCACTTTGCGCACTGGTTGTTTGTCATTCCTTGTTTATCTATATTTTTCATAAACTCTACTGTATTTATTTGTTGCAGGAACTTCCGGCTAAGATGCCGCTTGTGAATCTCTGCGACTTCTGGCTGGTAGCTAATGACACAAGGATGGCAATTAAATACTTTGTTAACCACACTTTTTCTGGCAAACAATCATAGTCTGTAACTTCCCTTTGGACCTGGAGGAAATTCGATGTAGCAGAACCGAGGCATGGCGAGGTGGCGGGCCCACTGCCGAGAGCATGGAAGAGTGTGAAAGATCGGGCACGGCTGAGTCAAAGCCACGGGATTCAGGCGCCAGATGCGACTGAGCAGGATGTGCGGATGGAGACCTGCAAGCCGCATTGAGGCGACGAAGTCCGGCGTACCCAAGTGGCAGAATCTGTTGTTTGGATGGAGAGCTAAGCACCGTGCCAGATTGAAAAGGTCAAGGTGCTGTGGCCCGAGGCGAGGTACGGCCGGTTCAGATTGCTGCTCGAAGTGGTAGAACCCAATGTTTGGATGGAGCCAGGCCACTTTGAAAAGGTCAAGGTGTCAGAAAGGTCAGGGTGTCGGGTCTAAAGGTGAGGTCATTAAGATCGCTGCTCCACGATGTTTACTCGGCTCTGCGCTGAACCATGGGACTCTCTTGTGAACTTCAGTTCAGAAACACTATTTGCTTGTGGTTACTGCTTTTTAGAAATTGCACATTGGGTGTTCAACAGTCTTTTTTATACAGTATATATGGGGTTTGTTTCGTAAGGAGACGAATCTCAAAGTTGTAAAACGTATACGTACTTTGATAATAAAATGCCCTTTGAACTTATTTTCCTGTGAATGCCTGCAAGAAACTGAATCTCAAGGTAGTATATGGTGACATACTGTATAATTTGATAATAAATTTATTTTAACTTTGACTTTAAAGATGTTGGTGAGACCACAGATGGAAAATAGTGTGCAATTCTGGTCACCATACCGTGGGAAGGATATGATTTAAGTTAGGGGAAGTACAAAAAAGATTAACAAAAATGTTGCTGGACCTGGAGGGCTTGAGTGATAAGGAGAGATTGGATATACTGGGATTGTGTTCCCAGGAGTGAAGGAGGCTGAGGTGGCTAATAAAATCACGAGGGACATAGATGAGGTGAATTGACAGTCTTTTTCCCAGGATAGAGGGCTCAAAACCTAGTGGCATAGAGGGCATGCTATGTTGACACCAGAATGTGTGGCGATACTTGCGGGCATCCCCCAGCGCATCCTCAGATTGTGTTGGTTAGTACAAAAACCACATTTTACTGAAGGGTTCAATGTACATGTGGTTAATAAATAAATCTAATCTAACCTAATCTAAACTAATGAAAGGTCATTAAATTAATTACTAATCAAGGATATTACTATCAAGGATATATTCAAGAGGCTGTGTCTTGAGAAGGTGGCATACATTGCTACCTTCACCATCTGGGACATGCCCTCTTCTCATTACTACCATCAGCAGCAGGTACAGGAGCCTGAAGACTCATACTCAATGATTCAGATACAGCTTCTTCCCCTTCGCCATCAGATTTCTGAATGGACAATGAACGAACCCATGAAGACTATCTTGTTATTCTTTTCTGTAGCATGAATTGTTTTGTAATTTATAGGAAATTTTATTACATGCACTTTATTACATGCATGCATGGACAGAGTGGATGTGGCAAAGTTGTTTCCCATGATGGGGAAGTCTGGTACGAGAGGGCATGACTTAAGGATTAAAGGGCGCCCATTCAGAACAGAAATGCAAAGAAATTTTTTTAGTCAGAGGGTGGTGAATCTATGGAACTTGTTGCCACGGGCAGCAGTGGAGGCCAAGTCATTGGGTGTATTTAGGGCAGAGATTGGTAGGTATCTGAGTAGCCAGGGCATCAAAGGTTATGGTGAGAAGGAGGGGGAGTGGGACTAAATGGGAGAATGGATCAGCTCAAGTTAAAATGGCAGAGCAGACTCGATGGGCCGAATGGCCAACTTCTGCTCCTTAGTTTTATGGTCTTTACTGTTGCTGGAAAACAATGAATTTCACATTGCATAAGGCAGTGATAATGAACCTGATTCTGACCTAATATGATCCTGCTGCCTATTCCTTTCTTTCTCATTCCCAGCCACATATCCAATTTCTAATTACTGTAATCCTCCAGAAACTTGAGTTAAGCCATAATGACCCCTTTGTTGTATTCACTCAGTATGTGCAGTCCCCAGTACTGAACATACAAGTAGTAGTGGAGCAATCACTCGAGTTGAGTATGATGTTCTCCTGAGGGGCTGTCTATTGGTGGGTCCTCGGGTGTCTGTAGAGACCAATCTGGGATCCACATATTCTGGTGCAGACTGGGCAAGATTAAGTGGAGCTGTGGTTAGTGGTTGGGTCATTTTCAGCTGCTCCTTTTTCTCTGTGGCACGATGCAGGTCATTCTCATGTTGCACAGCTCCCTCTTGAACAGATTTCCTCCAGGTGTATCGACTCAGTGCAATGTCTTCCCAGTTTTTAGATGTAATGTTGAATTTCTTCAGGCTGATATTGATGTTAACTTTGAAGTATTTCCTTTGCCCACCAGGGGCCTACTGACCTTCCTTCAACTGGCAGCAAAGGAGGAGATGAGAGTTAGGCATCCAAATGGCATGATATATCCATTGGAGTTGCATTGATCTGTCATGGTGGAGATGCTGTTCATATTGGCCTCCTCCAGATGTATTCTGGAGTTAGTGCATCTGTCCTTCCAGAAGTGACAAATCAGATGTACTATCTTTGGCTAAGATACTTCTGTCCTATCAATTGGACCTAAAGAAATCTCAGTTCATTTTTTCAAAAAATACAAATGGAGCTTTCTCCAGTGACCTGGTTACCACAAATAATCTCACTAAAAAGACAAAATTATCTGATCGTTTTGCTGTTTACAAAAGTACAAAGTACAAGATACAAAATAAATTTATTATCATAATACATATAAATAAATAAAGGCATCCGTTAGTCTTGCGAGACCATGGATCTGTGCCTGGAAAGTCTTCACTTCAGGGCACAGGCCTGGGCAAGGTTGTATGGAAGACCGGCAGTTACCCACGCTGCAAGTCTCCCCTCTCCATGACACCGATGTTGTCCAAAGGAAGGGCAAGGGCTGATACAGCTTGGCACCAGTGTCGTCACAGAGCACTGTGTGATTAAGTGCCTTGCTCAAGGACACAACATGCTGCCTTGGCTGGAGCTTGAACTAACGACCTTGGCCACGTGCCCACACATAATACATATACATCACCATATACAACCCTGAGATTCATTTTCTTGCAGGCATTCACAGTAAATATAAGAAACACAATAGAATCAATGAAGGACCGCAACCAATAGGATGGCCAAACAACCAATATGCAAAAGACAACAAACTGTGCAAATACAAAAAAAAGGAAATAATAATATAATAACAATAATAAATAAATAAACAATAAATATCAGGAACATGAGATGAAGAGTCCTTGAAAGTGGGTCGTTAGGTTGTGGGGACAGTTCAATAATGGGGCAAGTGAAGTTGAGTGAAGTTATCCCTCCGGTTCAAGAGCCTGATGGTTGAGGAGTAATAACTTTTCCTGAACCTGGTGGTGCGGGGCTTGAGCCTCCTGTACCTTCTTCCTGATGGGAGAAGGAAGAGAGCGCACAAAGGAGAAAAGTGCATGATCTGAGTGGTGGTGGTCCTTGGTGATGGATGCTGCCTTCCTGTGACTGTACCCAATGGTGGAGAGGGCTTTACTGTGGTGGACAGAGCCGTATCCACTACATTTTGTAGGATTTTCCATTCAAGGGCATTGGTGCTTCCATACCAGGCTGTGATGCAACCAGTCAATATATTCTCCACCACACATCTATAAAAGTTTGTCAAAGTTAAGTAACCTGGCTGCCGTCACAGTGTCTAAACTTCTTACAGTACCACAGAGACTATGGTTTAAAGTATTTCCCAGAATAAAACTTGGGCAGGATATCCTGAGATTACATCAGGTGGTGGTTTAGCAAAAGCCTCCAGCTTAACAACCAACTAAAAATCTAAAATGGCGAATTATGTTCAAAGGAATGGAAACTTGCAGGTTAAATTGGTGGTAAAGAAGGCAAATGCAATTTTAGCATTCATTTTAAGAGGACTATAATATGAAAGCAAAGATGTAATCCTCTATTTCTCACTTTGACCCTTTACTTCTTCTCACCTGAGTCCCCTCTTCCTATGGTCCACTCTCCTCTCCTGTCAGATTCCTTATTCTCCAGCCCTTGACCTTTCCCACCTACCTTGTTTCACCTGTCACTTTCCAGCTAGCCTTTTTCCCTTCCCTCCACCTTTTTATTCTGGCATTTTGCTCACTTCCTTCTCAGTCCTGAAGAAGGGACTTGGCTTGAAACGCCAACTATCTATTCCCCTCCATAGATGATGCCTGACCTGCTGAGTTCCTCCAGCATTTTGTGTGTGCTGCTTTGGGTTTCCAGCAACTGCAGCCTTTCTTGTGTTTATGATGTAATGCTGAGAGATTTTAAAGCATTCGTCAGACCACACAAAGTATTGTGAGCACTTTTGGGCTCCTTACTGAAGAAAGATGTACTGGCATTGGAGAGGGTTAAAAGGAGGTTCATGAGAATGATCCCCAGAATGAAAGGGTTAAAGTATGGGGAATGCTTGATAGCTCTGGGCCTGTACTTGCTGGAGATTAGAATAAAGGGTAATCTCACTGAAATCTGTCAAACATTGAAAGCTCAAATAGAGTGAATGTGGAGAGGATGTTTCCTATACTGGAGGAGTCGGACCAGAGGGCACAGCCTCAGAATACAAGGGCATCCGTTTACAACAGAGATAAGGAGGAATTTCCTTAGTCAGAGAGTAGCGAATCTATGGAAATCATTGCCACGGAGAGCTGTGAAGGACAAGATAGTGGGTATATTTAAAGCAGAGGTTGATAGGTTCTCCATTCATAAGGGTGTCAAAGGTTATGGGGAGAAGGCGGGAGAATGGGGATAAGAGGCAAAATAAATCAGCCGTGATGGGATGGTGGAGAAAACTCGATGACTGAACGGCCTAATTCTACTCTCACGTCTTATGGAAATTATCATGGTTGAGAAGAGTAGCAGGTAAGTTTGAAAAACTTTTTTTCAAGTTTGACTTTAACCTTTTTTCCCCTTATTGATTTAGTCTTATAATACTTCCCTTCCATTGCAAATTACTTGCTGAAGAATTGATCCACAGATTTGATGAGGCTAAATCTTGAGTGAATTAAACAATTTCAGATAACTGGTCTTTTCAGGTTGTTAGGACTGTACAATCCTGAAGGAAGGTCATGAACACCCAGCATTAACTCTTGTTTTTGTATCCGCAAAGATGCAGCCTGACCTGCTGGCTATTTCTGGCATTCTCTGTCAGTCCAGAACTCCAGCACACTTTGTTGTGTTCATGTTGATCTACCTGCATCTTCTGCTGATATATCAACTATTATTAACAAATCAGAAAGTCACAGAAGAGTAAGGTACCAAAACTTTGGCCCATCTGTCTATCTACACTAACCTCATTTTCTTTCACTATTTCATATTTCACTAGGTACAAAAAGACATCTACCTATGTTTCATTGACTATACAAAAGCTTTTGACACTGTCAGACAGCAAGATTTTCCGGAAATGCTTCAAGATCTTGACATAGATGGGAAAGATATGTTTCTTAAGAAACTTATACTGGGACCAGACAGCATCCATCAGAATAGAAGGAGAAGTGAGTGAGTATGTGAATATCATGAGAAGAGTCAGGCAAGGTTGTGTCTTTTCGCCAGACTTATTCAACCTGTATAGTGAAAGTATGTTGAGAAGTATCAAAGATATCAAAGGATTCACAATTGGAGGCCATAATATAAGTAACATCAGATATGCTGATGATATCGTACTAATACCGCACTTAGAAACAAAACTTCAAGAACTACTCACTATAGTGGCAGCAAAAAATAATCACAGAGGCCTCTCAATCAACATCAAGAAGACAGAAAGCATGGTCATCTCAAGAAAGACAAACATCCCACAATGTGTGATCAAGATCGGAAATACAAACATCAAACAAGTCAACAAATTCAAATATCTTGGCAGCCTAATAACAAGTAATGGCAGGTGCGACACAGATATCAAATACAGAATATCAATGGCGAAATAAGCTTTCTTGAATCTTCTCAAGTGAAACTTTATCTTTCCGATAGCACGGCAATCAGAAAGGAACACAATGCTCCAAAGTGAGGTCTAATCAGTCAATATTCCAACATTTATGGTATATGCCCTGAACCTAGAAGGCAAGAGCATCATATTCTTTCAATATGTACCTTTGTTGCATAAACACTTGAAACCTAATATCCCTCTGTTTACCAACAGTCCTTAGAACCCAGCCATTTGCTGTACATGTTCTACCCTCATTTAACTTCCTAAAGTGCATCACCTTGCACTTGTTGAGATTAAATTACATTTGCCAAAGTTGTGCCAAAATTTCCATCTGATCTACAATATATCCCGGTGTAGCCTTAGACAATTTTCCTCTCTCCAAAATACCACCAAACTTCATGTCACCTACAAATTTACTAATTATACCTCCCACATTTATATCCAACTTATTAGTACACAGACAACGAGAGTCCCCATCACCAATCCCTGTGGTACACCACTAATCGGAGTCTGCCAATGATAAAAATTAGTTTTATTTATCACATGTACATCCAAACATCAGAACATTAATAGTGAAACACGCCACTTGTGTCAAATCAAATCAGTTGCCAGCTCCCATGGAAATGTGGGCCCCGGTAGCAGGAGAGGAGAACTCACAGAAACTCACAGGATGTGCTCAGCATCCGCAATCTTTCTGGGAAGTGGCCACGGAATTCTTACAGTTTGCAAAGAAAATGACCTGTTTATAGCTACTGCAGGGGACGGAAGGAAGACAATGTCCTATGGGGAAATAAAAGGGAGGGCACAGACTGTTACTATTAATAACCCATGTACATTCCATAGTAATTTCAAAACTGGGACAATGCCCTACATACAATGAAGCAGGGCAAGATATATGTGTGTGTCCTTCATGGGGGAATTCAACTTGCAAAACGGACTGCATTAGCTCTTCTGAGGTTTAAAGAATTTCTCTTGGTCGTCCATATGTTGGACTCTCTCAGTCAATAAAATACTGGAATACCAATCTCATTTTTATCCCCCTTTTGTTTCATAATATTCGCTCTTTTCGATGCACACATTGTGGTGAAGGTGAATACGAAGGACACCCAGAAATGCAGATGATGTGTAAGAAAAGTCTGTGATGTGGGATTATGGATGATGGAATCATGGAGCAGACTCCATAGGTAAAGGCCGAAATCTGCTCCTATGTCTTATGTATCGCTGCCTGAATGTGGGTCACGAGCTACAGTGATTCAGCTCCAAGCCTCGGATCGTTGACTGCACATTTTTCATGATACACCCGATTTCGAGCTATGGCCTTTATTCCTAATGGCTTGTTTAATAGAAGCTTTCAATACAAAAAAAAAGTCCCGAACCGGGGTGGGGGGGGGGGGTGCGGTGAGGGGAAGAACGGAGGCTGCTTAACCTGTATCGAACTATTTAAGTCCTGGGAAAGTAAAGAAATTGTAATGCACATCCATCATCATGCACATTCTTCCAAAATCTCAGCACTCCTACAAAAAAAAGACAAAAATACGAGGTTGTACCATTTGCTCTTAATAGAAAAGCATTAGCTTTCATTAAAGCATCTGAAAAATTCATATGCCTGTCCTAATGTCTCAAAATGCATTAAGATAAATTTTGAACATGGAAAATGTTAAGCACTGCATGTCAATCTCACATACTTTCAACAGCTCATTGAACTTTGTGCGGCACCATACATTATTTATCACTCATTTTCTTTCTTGAATTCATTTACAACTGCGGCTTATTGTATTGTGTGGAGCAACCTGTTTCTGTCTGGCTGTGGCCTTTATTTCTAATGGCTGTGGTCACAACTTCAGGTTAAACAAGGTGATATTTAAACAATGGTGAACAAGAAACTGCAGATGCTGGAGTAACTCAGTGGACTAGGCTGCATCTGTGGAGGGAAGTGGACAGCCAACGTTTCAGGTGGTGCACTGAAGGGGGGGGGGGGGGGAGGCCAGTATAAGGAGATGAGTGGGAGCGGTGGGACAAGAGCTGGAATGTGAAAGGTAGATCCAAGTGACGACTGCACAGATGGGGGAGGGAAGAATGAAGATGGCAACAGGTATGTTTCATGCTTGGCACTGAACCACAATCAATTCCGTTATACTGGCAATAAAGTGATTCTGATTCTGATTCTGACGGGTCAAGGCAGCAAAATGGTGCAGACGATGGAATCCGATCAGAAGGGAAGGTGGAGCATGGAATTAAATGAAGAAGATGAGGCAGACAGGTGGACAAGCCAGTGGAGGGGAGAGACACTGGGTGATCAGGGGCTGAAGAGTGAGTGTGTGTCGGAGGGCCTGGGTAGACCAGGAGAGAGAAAGGGACAAAATTACCCGAAGTTACCTGAAACCGAACAACTTGATGTTCATGCTGTTGGGTTGCGTGGTAAGTCATTAGACTAAATTTGAATGCTGCTGTGGCAGCTGGAGGATTTAAATATAATTAAGTATCATCTAAATCTGGAATAAAAAAGCTAGTTTTGGCACTGGTAATGAGCAATCGTTTGCTGGAGAAACCCATCTGATTCATTACAATGGAATCTGCCACTCTGTCGTATCATCAGTCATATTTAAGACTCTGGACCCACCAACTTCTAGCTAGGGGACAACTGGGGATGGACAAAAGTGCTGGCATTATCAGCAATCCCTTGAAAAAACATCTCAGCCAAGAAACACACACAAAATGCTGGAGGCAGGCCAGGCAGCATCTATGGAAAAGAGTAAACGGTCCACATTTCAGGCTGAGACCCCTCTTCAGGACTCCGAAGGGAAGATTTAAACTTCTTCAGGGCAGGCATCCCTGGAAGAGTCTTCACAGTGTAGTAATCCAATCACAAACAAGAGAGAAGCTGCAGATGTTGGAAATCCAAGCAACACACACAAAATGCTGAAGGAACTGAGCAGGCCAGGCAGCATCTGTGGAAAAGAGTGAACAGTTGATGTTTTGGGCTGAGTCTCGTCATCAGGACTCATGGATGCTTTCTGTGAGACACTTAAGATGGTGAGGGAAAATGAAAGGGCAGACTTCTGCCTAGAGACTACAGTGGGAGCAGAGGGAGTGCAGGCAAATATATAAAAATTACAGTCAGTGTTTTCAGGAATCAGGTTGGGAAATGTTGCTACACACAAGAAAAAATGGAAGCTTTGCTGTACCACAGATGACAGTTGTTGCTGGATCTCTTTAAACCAGAGGGCAGCAGAGCTTTATAAATAAAAATAACCAAGTGATGTGCAGCAAAGATAGAAAAGACCAGACACGATTCAACGTCATATTACAACAGTGCAAGATGTTGGTGAGACCACACCTGAAGTATTGTGTGTAGTTCTGGTCACGGAGTTATAGGATGTCATTAAGCTGGAAAAGGTACAGAAAATATTCACAGGGATAGACTGAGACTGGAAGCCTTAAGTTATAATAAGAGACCAGATAGGCTGATACTTTTTCCTCGGAGTGCAGGAGGCTGAGTGACCTTACAGAGCTATATAAAATCATGAGGGGCAAACATATGGTGGTCATAGTCTTTTTTCTAAGAGCAGGAGAATCTAAAATTCAAGGGTGTAAGTTGTCAGGTTTTAGGGGAATGATTTAAAGGGGACTTGAGAGGCAACTTTTCCCAGACATATGGTACTGGGTATGTGGAACGATCTGCCAGAAGAAATGGTAGAGGCTGTTACAATTACATTCAAGCCTCAGTTGCAGAAATTTCTGCAGAGGATCAGAGCTGAAAAAGACAATGCACCATCCCCATGGTCAGAGAATGCCAAAGTAAAGGAACAGTCATCTTAGCTTTCAAGTCTTATTTTCATCCTTACAAACACGCTCCAGAACACTCTTAAGTTTTTAAATTTGGTTTTCTAAAAAACTAATTTCTCCTCTAGGTTATATATTTTTTAATATTGTTCATTTTTGCATCCTTACTTCTATTATCCTACCAAGTCATCCTTTATCTATCTGATTTCTGTCCTGCACTATAGACCTTCTTCACTAATAAGGTCACTTATATACACAAAAGATTGTGCAGATGTTGGAAATCCAGCACAAAATGCTGGAGGAACTCAGCAGGTCAGGCAAGATTGATGGAAATGAATAAATAATTGACGTTTCAGACCAAGACCCTTCTTCAGAACTGAAATGGATGAGGTAAGACGCCAGAATTAAAAGGCGGGGGGAAGGGGAAGGAGGACCAGCTGAAGCCAGATGGGTGGGAAAGGTGAAGGGCTGGAGAAGAAGGAATCAGATAAGAGGGGACAATGGATGCAAGGAAGGCTAAGAACTGGCAATTGAGGGCATAGACCTGGTGGAGGATGAAATGGCGGAGAGGTCCACGGCAGTTGGAGGAGAGGCATGGAGTTGTGGCAGAGGCTGAGAGCAGGTACCTCGACATAGTGGAGAGCGTGGCGCATAGAACTTTGAGGGAGAATTGGCGGGAGAAGCAATCAATCAAATGTAGGACCTGGGATCCTCAGTGTGTCCAAACTGGGAGGCCTGAAAACAGAGCTGGAAGCCATATGGAACAAGATGGTGAAGAGAAGTTCCCAGGAAGGATATGTGGCTGAGGTAGCGAGTCTGGGTCATCACGTGGTCGAAGAGTTGGAGGGCAGCAGAGGGGAAGCAGTGAGAGAGAGTCTCCCTGAACTTTCGAAGAGAATATTTTAACTTCTTCAGGTTAGGCATTCCTTGAAGAGACTTTGCAGTGTAGCAGCAAATCATAACCATGAGAGATTCTGCAGATGCTGGAAATCCAGAGCAACACACAAAACGCTGGAGAAACACGGCAGCATCTAGGGAAATGAATAAACAGTCCACATTTCTGGCCGATGAGGTAACTCATTTATGATGGATCATGGAAAATACTGGTGCAATTGTGTTTTATCTCATTTAGACGCATTAGGAAGAAATGTCCCACTCCATCATGTCTTTTCCCAGCCTCCTCCAATGCCAAGTTAAAGCTAAAAGCAAACTAGAGGAGCAGCACCTGATAATCTACCTAGGTAGCCTACCACCTTTAAGATAAACACAAGAGATGCAGAAAATCTTGAGCAACGCACACAAAAGGCTGGAGGAATTCAACAGGTCAGGCAGCATCTGTAGAGAGGAATAAACAGTCAACGTTTCCAGCTGAGATCCTTCATCAGGACTGGAAAGGAAGGGGGGAAGAAGTCAGAATAAGAAGGTGGGGGGAGGGAAGAGAGTACATGCTGGCAGGTGATAGGTGAGACCAAGTGAAGGGAAAGAGTGGGTGAGGGAGGGAGGGGGGGATGAAGTGAGAAGCTGGGAGATGATAGGTGGAAGAAGTAAAGCGCTGAAGGAGAGGGAATCTGATTAGGAGACAAGAGTGGACCATGGGAGAAAGGAAAGGAGTAGAGGCACCAGAAGAAGGGAGGGGGTGCCATCTTTTTATGGTATACCACAGTAGTGTAGCGGTTAGTGTTACACTATTACAGCTCAGGGTGTTTCGGAGTTTGGAGTTCAATTCCAGCACTGTTCTGTAAGGAGTCTGTATGTCTTCCCTGCGGAATGTGTGGGTTTTCCCTGAGTACTCTTGTTTCCTCCCACAGTCCAAAGACGTACCAGGTTAGCTTACTGGTCATTGTATATTGTCCTGTGATTCGGTTAGGGTTATTGGGGAGTTGCTGGGGCAGCATGGCTCGAAAGGCCAGAAGGGCCTATTCTGCACTGTGTCACTAAATAAATAAACAAACAAATCTCTCCTCTTTCTTTCAATACAGATGAAGGGTCTTGACCTGAAATGCCAATTGTGCCCTTCCCTCTATAGGTGTTACCTGGCCTGCTGACCTCTCCAGTGTTTTGTGTGTTGCATTAGAAAGAATGTTTGCTTGCTTCACTCAGGTGGGAACCTGCATTTCTGCAAGTTCTGAGGTAAGCTTGCAGCAGTTCCAGTGAGATTGTCCATGGTTTGGAAGAGGAGTCCGAAACTCCAAGATTGCCCTGGAGAATCTGGAACTATGGAATAATCCCCTGCATGTTACTAAGACCAATCGGAAAATATCATTGTGGCACTGTGTACAATTCATTGATTCATTATAAACATTTTACAGAGAGGAGGGGAAACATTGGCCGGTGGTATTGGAGGTGGGAGATGATGTGATGAGAGATCTAAGAACAGGTGCAGCTGGAGTTGGCAACCCAAGTCTTCAATGACTTTGACCTGGATACAGTTAAATGATGAATGGCTGATTCTTTCAGGCTCCTCATCTGAAGCCCACAATGTACAGTGCTTACTCACAGTTTAGAAACTTAATAAGACAAATCCACTTCACTAGGCATGGCAGCTCCAATTGGAATTGCTGCTTTTCAGTAAGTCTTGGTTCGCTGTACATGTACAGTTAAATGTGGATCATCAAGACTTAGTTCATGACAAACAGCATTGTGTTACTCTGGGCCAGATGCTGAAGCTGGGTCAGAAAACCTAGACATTTCACTGTGGATTCAAAGCTTGTAAAACAGGAGGCAAAGGGGCAGAAGCTACTCTGAAAATTACTTTATTCTTGTTAAGCTTCCAATATCAGGTAATTAGTCACCTCCGAGTTGCCCCCATTAGGACTTTCTGAAAGTAGGTCTTCAGCTCTGCCTCGCGTGACAACTCCAAGGTACAGAGGTCCAGTGAGATCAGTCATCTATCAGCCCAGGTTAGTAGGGATGAGAGGAGAATTATGTGCTTGGTTATCCCCATAATCCATCACATAACCGTTTACTGCCAAGCAGTCTCTTATATTTTATTGTATTTTTTATTTGCAGATGCATCATGGTAACAGGCCCTTCCGGCCCAACAAGTCCGTGGTGCCCAATTACACCCTTGTGACAAACTAACCTGACAACCTGAACATCTTTGGAATGTAGGAGGAAACAGGAGCACCTGGAAGAAACTCATGTGGTCACGGGGAGAATGTACAAACTCCTTACAGACAGCGACGGAATTGAACACAGGTTAGTGCAACACTGTAATATTACACTACCCTGCTACCCACAATTTAGAATCTTTACCTAGATCACAGCATCAGAGCTGCACGCCCCAGGAGTGGGCTCAGGTCGAAGTCCCTTCCTTGATGTATTAGATGCAGATTAAACTGACGCGTGAACAAAGTAGTCTGCTTTGAGTCTCAGACTGTCTCTGCTTCTACACTGGCACTCATGGCCAAACAGCCTACTGCAGGTACGGTACTGTAGGTCATAAACCAATCAGTAATATTGGCAATAACAGTTCCAAGCATAAAGTTCAACTGTCAAAGCAGTTCTAACAAAAAGGCCTTCTTCCACCACTGTAGAAAATACATTTTATTTAATTGCACTTGCCCAACTGAAGACTAAATGATTTTGCCAATCATAATGGAAACTGAGACAGCAGATGAATGTTTTGGACATGTGACAAGGGAGAACTAGTCATTCATAATTAACCTTCCCTGTGGGAAATTAAACACTAAACACCACATATGTTTCTATTTTTAATGCCTTGCAGAGGTAAATCAAAAAATAAAGATCTTACACTATTATTCTCTGCATTACTGAGGAATGTTGTTGGTTCGCTAGGATGTGGAATTGAGTTCAACAATTCCCAGCTAATTCTGCACAGTTTGATTATTATTCAGCTTTTCCTGTTGGAAAATGTATTGGTGAAGTGAAGATGGGTGGGGAGGGGAAAGGAAAAGGAGATGGCAGGGCACAGAGGAACAAGCCAAATGGTGCCTGCACCCCTAATGTTTGAGCAGCTCACTGGTCACAGTATTTGCACATATTTGGGAAGGGATCAGAAGACAACTCTGGCAAAGGTGGAAACCCATCTTGACATGGTCCAGGAGAATGGAGACACCAGTATGGTCATGGTCATTCCAGCTGAAAAATGCCTTTTGAAACTTATCTATCAATTTAGATCACCAGGGTTATCAAAGGTTAATCCTGGCTGCTGCCACCAAGATCCAAACTCTTGGCAACGTACCCCACTGACCCATTTACATTTTTGCGACCATACACAGACTGGGGGTCTGCTTTGCTGGGCACAATGTGTACTACAGAGACCTCCAATGATGAAGGAGGGACACCTGACGGGGTAGGTGGATAGTTTGTGAAATGGTACATCCCTTCAACGGTTTTACAAGATCCCCATGCATGGACTTGCAGGCCTGAGTGTTATCCTATAAGACCATGGGACATAGGAACAGAGTTAGGCCATTCGCCCATCCAGGCTGCTCTGTCATTCGACCATGGCTGATTTATTTTCCCTCTCATTCCCATTCTCCTGCCTTCCAATGTTACTTCCAAAGGGAATCCCAAAAGTTCCTTCGCTATTTTGAACTGTCAACAGCAGCGTTTTTCCAATGGCAAAATATTCATTTCAAAAATCTGGCAAGGGGAACACAAGCAACATGGCCTGGCTCACTGCATTCTTTCAGTGACAATACACACTAGAGTTTCCCTGTAGAATGCTAGGATGAAGCAGGCCAATAATAATGAGAACAATATACCGGATATTATGAAGACCACCAGGTAACCAACAAATTGTGATTTGCCACTAATATCTGGAAATCCCATTCCCACACCAACAAAAATGTTCACAGTCTCCTCCAAGACCAGGCCCAATGCAAATTAGAGGAATAGCACCTGATGGCTTGAACAAATTCTCTAAATTCTGGTTGCTGCTCCTCCCCTGTCCCTTTTTCCCTTTTTCTTTTCTCATCCCTCCTGGTCAACTAACCCCGCATCACCTTCATCTTTTCCCTCCCCCACCCTCTCCACCTGCCCATCACCCCACACACTCCTCCTACTGGTTCATCTCCCTGCCTCCATGTTCCGCTGCCTATCAGATCCCATCATCTTCAGCCCTTTGTCACTTCCACCAATCATCTTCCAGGCTTCCAGCATCATTCCCACTCTCCTGCCTCCCTCCTCTGCCTGACACTGCCCCCCCCTGACCTGGATCCAGCTATCATCTACCAACTTTTACACCCATCCTACCCCTCCAGCCCCACTTTTTTCTAAAATATACTGCCTATCTCTTCTCTTTCCTTCCAAAATATTGTCTGTCCATTTCCCCCCATAGACATTGCCTGACCTGCTGAGTTCCTCCAGCACTGTGGTGTGTTGTTGCTCACAATCACATTTAGTCATAAGCACAAAAGATTCTGTAGATACTGGAAATCCAGGTAACATGCACAAAAGATGTAGGAACTTAGCAGGTCGGGCAGCATCTATGATGAGGAATAAAGAATCTGGAAGGTCCTGACGAAGGGTCACAACCCGAAACACCTGCTCTTTATTCCTCTCCATAAATGCTGCCTGACCTGCTGAGTTCCTCCGGCCTTCAGTCGTATCAGTTCCAGGGCCCCCTAATCAAATTCAAAACTGCAGGTGCCGGATTGATACCGTGTGTCCAGAGATGTTGCTGCTCCTTCCTAAGGTGTCTAAACCATAAGACGTAGGAGCAGAATCAGGCCATTCAGCCCTTCCAGCCTGTTCTGCCATAATTCTGTTCCTGTGTCTGATGGTCATTTCACAAGACCACAGGTGATCTGTGCTGGCTGGTGGTGGCATCAGCACTGGACTTCGGAGCGAAGGCTCTCGAGTTCGAATCCAGCCGGCTCCCCTGGCACGCTTTCTATCTGGGCTGGGTCGAGCATCGAGCTAGCATCTCAACCTCGTAAAAAAGAAATTGCCTGTTACAGAAACATCAACAGCATGAAGTGATAGCCTATGCTCTCTCGTGATTTTAAAAGGCAATTTCCTTTCCTACAGATGATCTGTATCTGAACTCAACTCAGCCACCGAGTTTAGCAAAAGGCTTCACACTTGAAGTGTTAATTGAGCTGGCTAATATTTTTCTGGTGGGGGGGGTTGCAGATATGTAGGAGTTTCCACTTTTACCACCCATGTGTGATAAAGTGCTTCCTATCTTTGTTTAGAGTGGTCTATCAGGAACTGGTTGGGTATTTGAGAGTCAGAGAGCACTGCAGCTCAGAAACATCGAGTCCATACCAAACTATTGTTCTTCCTAGTCCCATGGCCCGATCCAGACAATTTAGAGGGAATAATTTAACACGGCTACAGGGAGAGGTCAGGCAATGGGATCAAAAGGATTGTTGAACCAGGAGCCGACAATCCCATCACAGGGCAGTGATTAAGTTACTAAACTGGCATCCAGAAGACTGGACTTTTCTCCAGAGGCACAAGCTCAAATACCAACCCAGCAGATGGAGAATTCATATTCAATTAATTAAATAAAGGCTCTATGAAAAGTATCAGTAATAGTGACCATAAAACTACCAGACTGAAATAAAAATCCAGCTGGTTCACTGATTCTGCGCCGGGAAGGAATTCAGTCCTCCTTTTCTGATCTGGTCTACACATTTCTCTGGACCCATTACCCATTTAACTGCCCTCTGAAGGGCATGGCAAACCGACCTGATTCGTGGGCAGTTGGGGAGAACAGTAAACGTGGGTTGTGGTGGCAATCAGCACTGAAAGATGCTTCTGTTGTGAGTAGCTTACTGAGCAGGATTGTTCACAAGAATCACTTACATTTACAGACCGCCTTCAGATTTCAGGCGTCTGATTTATGGATATTCTACATGCAAACAAGCTTACACAACTTTAAAAAGCCCTAAGTACATACACATGTCCATTCCAATGAACGACGGAATGAATTTACACGCTCTCTCCACTTTTATTACTTGTTCTTTCTTATCAGTCTTTTGTTTCTGTGAATCAGAATCAGGTTTATTATTACTGATGTACGTCATGAAATTTATTGTTTTACGGCAGCAGGAGAGTACAATGTATAAAAATACCTTACATTCCAATAAGAAATATATTTAAAAAAATAAATAAGTACAGCAAAATAGTGAAGTTCATGGGCCATTCAGAAATCTGGTGGTGAAGGGGAAGAAGCTGTTCCTAAAACACTGAGCGTGTGCCTTCAGGCTCCTGTACCTCCTCCACGATGGTAATAATGAGAGAGGGCATGTCCTGGGCGAGGGATTCCTTCGTGATGGATGCTGCCTTTTTGAGGCATCACTGAAGATTTTGATGCCATTCCTCAGAATACAGTGGAGGTATGGTTATCATATTGAATGATTGTGTATTTACTGACTTATGGACAAAATCAATTATCTGTAAAATCTGATTGATATCTGCAGAAACAGAATGCATGCTTTATTGTCTATTGTGTCTTCAAAATAAGCTAAATGTCCTGAACAAGAGTATCATTCTATAACTGGTTGATTTTTTTTCTATAACCCTCCATTAATTGCACTTTTAGGGTAATTTACCCTCTTGCTGCAAGAAACTGTAGTTCCTGTTTTTTTAAAACAAGCAGGTTATCGGAGTAAATCAACTGTTTGCTCTGTGCCAGGGATCTAGTCTCACCTTCAATTTGTTAGCTGATGAAAAACAGCTTCAAACTCTGGGTGGGGAGAGTGTGAGGAAATACTTCTGTTTAAACTTTTTCCAGAAATAAGAAAGGCTTCCTTCTTACTCCTGGGGAAGGGCCAGAAAACAGAAATAGTGCAACACTTAAATCAGCCCCATGAACAATCAAATACATAACAGAAAAATTTCACTGCATTGCAAGAAAAATTTCTTTAGATGCTGCAGCCAAAGGCATGAGCTGTGGCAAATATTTCTCACATTTCCAAAACATCTCCAACCATGGCAACCTCTTTGTTAAAGAGAAATGAATGGATTAGGATTCACAATAGTGGGGCCTTTTCTTATGCTCTTTAATTGGGCTGGTCTATGTCAGTTATGAGTGAAAGATCTCCCGGCTTGTCAGATCTGCCTCAGACGTAGCCTTAAGAATGAAGTATCATTTTTAAATTGCAATGAATCAAAGGCCAATCTACATTGAACAGACCATTGTAATTTACTCCTAGGAGTATTTATTATCTGGATGAGCCAGTGCTAGCCGAAATAAAGCCATTCGAAATGACTGATTTCCAGACACTGCTTCATTCCATGTCAAGGGCAGGAAGATTACTAAACGAGGGACTCAATTTCACTGTACTTCCACAAGAGCTTTCAGATGGAGACTGGCCGCATTTCAAATGAAGAGATTCAAAATGCTATCGTGTCACCAATTTTGGGTTAATAATGAGCCTGTTTTTATTAATCCACACTTCCTGGCAGTAGGACAATACACATTCTCTCACGGCTGCTAGGAGGCAGAGAGATAAATGCATTGTACAACACACAGAAACTATTTCACATAAAAAGCAAGACAAATGGGAAATATGAATTGTGTTTACTCGGAGTGGATCTACAACCATTTGTTAAAGAGTGATTTGCAAATTCCAAGCAATGAACTATTCAAACTATTGATGTCTATCACTCTCAATTGATCCTGCTCAAACAGATGGCAAAGGGCAGTGTTATCTCAAAGTCAGAAAGATATTTATTTTTCTGCTATGAAGAATGCATAAAAATTCAGCTAACATTTGTTGTCAGCAATGATGTTGGAAAAGACGAGCTTCGAGAGAATGTCAGAGGCAGTGACAACAAATGTCCTATGAGGAAAGCTTGAACAAGCTAGGGCTATTCCCTTTGTAGCAAAGGAGGATGAGAGGTGACCTGAAAGAGGTAGAGACAAAGTGGACAGCCAAGAGACTTTTTCCCAGGGCTGAAAAGAATAATACGAAAGGGCATAATTTTAAGGTGATTGGAAGAATGTGTGTTTCTTTTTACATATATATACAGAAAGTTGTAGGGGTATGGAACACATTACCAGGGGTGGTGGTAGAGGCAGATGCATTAGCTCAAAATTCAAAGTAAATTTATTATCAAAATGCATACACTACCCTGAAATTAATTTTCTTGCAGGCATTCACAGTTGAACAAAGAAATACAATAGAATCAATGAAAAACTACATTTGACAGATAAATGGAGGGCTATGGGGAGGTAAGGGCGAGGCTGATCAGAGTAGGTTAAAAGGTTGGCATATCGTGATTTGAAGAGCCTGTACTCTCCTGTACATTCTTAAAAGGAAGAGAAAGATTCCATTAACAATTAACAATCACTCCAGTCAATTTTCAACACTCTCCTTCCAGCTTAATTAGGGAGAAATCATTTGGAAATGTATCCTCAAATGTCGGTGGTCTCTGTCTGTCATTGCATTCTTCCCTGCTTCCTAATCTGAAGTCAATGGCATGACTTTAGAGACAGAGATCTCTGTCTATCAGGCTGAGCCTTGGGATTGAGGAGAACTTGCATCCATTTTAGTTGTGTGGGCACTGAGGTGGCTAATGAGGCCAATGTGGAACTTACAGGTACTACCAAGGGCATTCAGTTGGTGCTTGACAGGATGGGCAGATGGTGTCTTTGGGAGGTTGTCCACACTTTCTGCCAATTTGTTGGACAATCCTGACAAATGGAATCAGTGTTTTCAATTCCATTAAATGAAACTTGTCTACTTTAGTGGTCATGGGCCAGGGATTCCCATAAATCAGGGGACATTTTATACTGTATTCTGCATTGTTATTGTTTTCACTGTAACCACAAGAGATTCTGCAGACGCTGGAAATCTTGAGCAACACACACGAAATGCTGGAGGAACTCAGCATCTTTGGAGGGGAACAAACACTCAACATTTTATACTGAGACCCTTCAGTAGGACGGGAAAGAAAGGGGGCAGAAGACAAAATAAGGAGGTGGGGGAGGATAAAGTGTGCAAGCTGGCAGGTGATAGGTGAGACCAGGTGAGGGGGAAGGTGGGTGAGGGTGAACATACAGCTTTTCACTGTATCTTGGTACATGTGACAATAATAACCCAGTATTATAAACTTTCCAAAAAACTTTTAGGTCATTCTTGAATCCTTCCTCTGTCCATTTTGCTGTGACAGAGCTCAGAAGAACTTGTACTTCTTGTGTCTGTCTTGCAAAGAGCACAGCCTTTCCATCAAAAGCAAGTGAGTTTAATCAGGGCCCAGCGCAGGGCTCCATGGCATGGGTGAAATCATTATCGTTGGTTCAGTTGTCTTGCTTAAGGAACCCAGCAGGTCAGACAGCATCTTTAGAGAGGAATAAAGAACCGACATTTTGGGCCAAGACCCTTTATCAAGGCTGTGGAAAGGAAGTGGATGAGAAGCCAGAAGCCAGAATAAGAAGGTGGGAGAGGGGAAAAGACACAGGCTTGAAGGTGATAGATGAAAGCAGGTGGGTGGGGGAGGGGTATAAAGTGCGAAGCTGGGAGATGGTAGGTAGAAAAAGTAAAGGGCTGAAGAAGATGGAATCTGATAAGAGAGGAGAGTGGAGCATGGGAAAAAGGGAAGGAAGTTGTGTTTTATTTCTCTCCTGGATGCTGCCTGACCTGCTGAGTTCCTCCAGCATTTTGTTTGTGCTACTCTGCAGAATCTCGTGTTTATCAGCTGTCGTCAGTGGATTTAGAGTTTTGCAGAGAACACCTATGGTGCTCTCTCTCCATTGCTGAGAGTAGGATAATCCGTGTCCCACATGCATATGGAATCATTGCCACGCAGCAGAATGAGCTTTGAGCCAACGTCACAATCTTTGTCTTCAAACATTCACCTTCTCAGATGGACAATGGTTCTGCTGAGGCACTGCAGGTAATGGTGAATATCATTATCAAGAAAGAGTAGGAAGTATTGATTGCACAAGATAGCACACTGAATTCAGGCGATGGTGGTGGATTTCCAGTGGTGAGAAAGAGGCAAGTGGGGTGCACAGCTGGGCTCGTGGCAAACAGAGATTGTGTATCAAAGAAAGACTGTTCAATATTATTACTCAGATGGTCCATTCCCTCAGTAGAGGAAACAGAACTTAAAGAAACTACCACAACAGATGAGCTCCTGGTGGAACTCAGCAGGTCGAGTAGCATGATGGGAGGAAAGAAACTATTGATGTTTACAGTTAAAAACCCTGCATGACAAACCATTGCAATTTTATCCAGTAAAAAGGGGGGTAGTTTCTCCCCACAGGGAAGAAGGTGATGTAGATTAGTGTGGAAAGCACTGTGCTAGGGTTAGACTCTCCAAACAAGAGAAGGCAATCCCATTTCCTTCCCAGGGTGGTTAATTTTTATGGCTGAATTTCTATGCCAAGTGTTCTTTTTAGATTCTCCATTTGGGGAACAACTTGTAATCAAGCCTGATCCCAAATCCTTGTGTATCCATACAATCATAGGGGAACCGCTTTGTCAAGCACCTTCGCTCTGTCTGCAGCGAGCAGGATTTCCTGCCAGGATGGCCAAATATTTTCATTACAATCCTCATTCCGACACGTCCGTCTGTAGCTTTCTCTACTGCCATGATGTGGCCAGCCTCAAGCTGAAGGGGCAACACCTCATATTCTGTCTGGGAAGCCTCCAACCTAATGGTACGAACATTGATTTCTCTAACATATGGTAATTTCTCTCCCTTCCCCCTTCTCTCCTTTTCCACTCCCCATTCTGGTTCCCTTTTCACCCTTTCTCTTCCCCTCACCTGCCTATCACATCCATATGGTGTCCCCCCTCCTCTCCTTTCTCCCATGGTCCACTCTCCTTTCCTATCAGATTTCTTCTTCTTCAGCCCTTTACCTTTTCCACCTATCACCTTCCAGCTTCTCATGAGTTGCAACCCCACTCTCACAATCACTTATCTTCCCCTCACTTGGTTTTACCTATCAAATACCAGTTTGTACTCCTTCCTCTCCCCCATCTTCTTATTCTGGCTTCTTGGAATGGAATTGCATTCAGTTGTCAAATCTAGCATTTGTTGATGCCAAGGACATGCACAGTGTGAACACAAGTACCAATGACTCGTTGCCCTTTGTTCTATAAACTAATCACAAATACTTTATCAAATAATCAGTCCAGATAAAAGGTCTCAGCCCAAATCATCGACTTTTTATTCCTGTCCATAGATGCTGTCTGACCTGTGGAGTTCCTCCAGCATTTTGTACACCAAGGCCGTTATACTCACTCATTGCTTGTGCATGTTGGTAAATTGTTGAGATCTTGTTATATACAGTCTTGAGCATTTCATTCACCAGGTTGTTGAGAATGGATTTGTAGGACATGCAATTATCAGCAAAAATCTCAATTTCTAAACATGATGGAAGAAAGGCCATTGATGAAGCAATGAAGATCTTTGTGCTAAGAACAAAATCAATCTAGCACTATAACAGGGAAATGGATTTCTTGGATTTTAAAGAGGAGAGAATTTCATCTGAGTATCCTGGCCAATCAGTGGCCACTTTATTAGCTACATCTGCACACCTGCTCATTAATGCAGATATCTAATCAGCCAATCATGTGGCAGCAATTCAATGCATAACAGCACGCAGACATGGTCAAGAGGTTCAGTTTTTATTCAGACCAAACATCAGAATGGGGAAGAAATATGATCTAAGTGACTTTGGGCAACACGGTAGCATAGTGGTTAGCGCAACACTATTAGACTTGGGGTGTTCCAGAGTTCGGAGTTCAATTCCAGCACTGTTCTGTAAAGAATCTCTGTATGCCCTCCTTGTGAGATGTGTGGGTTTTACCTGGTGCTTTGATTTCTTCCCACAGTCCAAAGATGTACTAGATGCGTTAATTGGTCTTTATAAAATAGTCCCATTGTTAGGGTTAATTAGGGTTGCTGGGGTAGCATAGCTCAAAGGGCCAGAAGGGAAGATGGGTAGACAGATCTGACCGTGCAATGATTGCCAGACCAGATGGCTTGAGTATCTAAGAAACTGCTGATCTCCAGGGAATTTCATGCACAACAATCTACAGAGAATGTACACTGTTGTGCATGTAGAACAACAGTTTACAGAGAGTGGTGCGAAATAACAAAAAAAAAACATCCAGTGAGTGGCAGTTCTGTGGGAAAAAATGTCTTATTAATGAGAGCAGCCAGAGGAGAATGGTCAGACTGCTTCAAGCTGACAAGAAGGCAAAAATAACTCAAATAACCACTTGCTACAACAATAATAACAGTAATACTAATAACTTTATTAATAACTTTATTTATACAGCACTTTTCATCGAGATGACGTAGTTCAAAGTGCTTTACGATGGAATAAGTAAAGTAAAGGTATCCGTTAGTCTTGCGAGACCATGGATCTGCGCCTGGGAAGTCTTCACTCTCCAGGGCGCGGGCCTGGGCAAGGTTGTATGGAAGACCAGCAGTTGCCCATGCTGCAAGTCTCCCCTCTCCACGACACCAATGTTGTCCAAGGGAAGGGTATTAGGACCCATACAGCTCGGCACCGGTGTCATCGCAGAGCAATTGTGTGATTAAATGACTTGCTCAAGGATACAACACATTCCCTCGGATGAGGCTCGAACTTATGACCTTCAGATCGCTAGTTCAATGCCTTAACCACTTGGCCACGTGCCCACACAATGGAATAAAGGCAAACATAAATGTAAAAATTTATAATAACAGATAAAAAATGTTAGTTAAAAGCAAGGTTAAATAAATAGGTTTTGAACTGGCATTTAAAAGTGTGAACTGAGTCTGCATCCCTTATAGTTTCACATATTGAACCCCACAGTTTAGGAGCGTAGTTCAAAAAAAGCTGACACTGCAATTATCTTTTAAGGGAAATTGAGACCAGTGGAAGATGATCTGACAGCACGAGCAGGATTATAAGACAAAGACAATTCTGTGACGCACATGAAAGAAAACTTTAAAATCAATTCTAAAAGAGACAGGAAGGAAATGCAGAGTAGCTAGGACAGAAGTGATATGTTCCCTCATCCTGGTTTTAGTCAAGAGTCTAGCAGCAGTGGTCTGAATGAGTTGAAGTTGGTCAATAGATTGGAAGGCCAGTAAAAAAAGTGCATGCACTTATCTAGTTGATTCAATATAAAGGTGAGAATTCATTTTTCAGCATCATTACGTGACAGAAACAGACGTACCGCTGTAATATTTCTTAAGTGTAGAAATGCTGCTCTGGTCACTTTCTTCATGTGGGATTTAAAATTCAAATCTGCATCAAGGGTAACACCCAGCTTGTTACTTCTGGTTTTACAAGGGCAGCCACGTTCCCAAGTTTTATTTTATTTAGCAATACAGAGTAGAGTGGGCCCTTCTGGCCCCTCAAGCCACAGCAAACCCAGAACCCTGTTTAACCCTAACCTAACCACAGGACAATTTACAATGACCAGTTAACCTACCCAGTACATCCTTGAACTGTAGGAGGAAACCAGAGCATTCAGAGGAGAAACCCATGCATTCTACAGGGAGTACTTACAGACACTCCTTACAGAACAGCAGCAGAAGTGACCACCAAAATCAATCCAGAGTGCCACAAGCTGTAGTAGCATCGCGCTAACCACTGCACTACGGCGGCACCCAAGTTCACCAAGAAGTTTAACCCTTTGGGCTTTGGGACTAATGAAGTGTATTTCAGTTTTAGGAAGTTATTGCTCATCCATTTGCTTATTGCAGCCGTACCAGAGGTCAGAGAAGATAGGGTGATATCATCACTACTTTCAACTGAGATATCCAATTGTGTGTCATCTGCATAACTGTAGAAATGAAGGTTATGCTCTCCAGTGATGTCTCCTAAGGGCAGCATGTACAGGAAGATTAGGGGACCAAGGCAGCTTCCCTAAGCAACAGCAAAAGGTACATAGCATCTCTTAGAAAACTGTCTGCAAGACAGACAGAGAAAAAAATTCTTTCAAAGATATATGAACAAGACCAATTAAGGGCACTACCGGAGAAGCCAACCCAGTTCTCAAGGTGACCTGAGAGAATGCTGTGGTCAATTATGTTGAAAGCAGCTTTTAGATCTAGGAGAATTAGAGCCGAGATTCTGTTGACATCAGTGCTGAGCCTAAAGTCGCTGACAAATTTTGATAAAGGCCATCTCTGTTGCTGCAGTTTGCTCTGGAAACTGACTGAATTTTTTCTAGAATCCTGTTCCCATTCACAATGGTGGGCAGAAGAGAATCTCTGAACACACAACACATCCACCCTTGAAGCGGTTGGGCTGCCTCGACAGAAGATCATGAACATACACTCAATGGCTACTTTATGAGGTACAGGAAGTTCCTAACAAAGTGGCCACCGAGTGCATGCTCCAAGATCAACATTATATGCTGTTTGTAGTTGTTATGTGAGAGCTTACTCTGCAGAAGGTGGTTTCTCACAGTTCGATACGTACAACGCCACATAAAATGTTTCATTGGCTTTAAGGCATGTTACTAGATCCTGAAATGCTTCACAAATGAATGGCCAAATTTCTTCCTTCAAATCCACCACTTACATTTCAAAGTAAAATACCATATACTGTCCTGAGATTAATTTTCTTGCAGGCATTTACAGGGAAAAAAAGACACAAAGTCCGACAACAATCAAAAGAAGACAAACAGCGCAAATGAAAACGCCAAAGAATCAGTTCAGAGAGTAGTGGTGGGTGAAGTTATCCGTGTCGGTTCAGAAGCCCAATTGTTGTGGGGTAATAACTGTTCCTGAACCTGGTGGTGTGGGATCAAAGGCTTCTGTACCTTCTGCTCGATGGTAGTAATGAGGAGAGGGAATCGCCCGGATGGTGAAGACGGATGCTATTTCTTGTGGCAGCACTTGACGTAAATGTAATCAGAGGTGGAGAGGGCTTTGCCTGTGATGGACTGGGCTGTATCCATCACTTTCTGTAGCCTTTTCCATTCTTGGGCATTGTTTTTTTCTATACCAGACAATGACGCAACCAGTTGGGATATTCTCCAATATTCATCTGTAGAATTTTGACAAAGTTTTTGGTCACATGTCGAGTCTAAGGAGACTTCTAAGAAAGTAGAGGTGTTGTCGTCACACACAAAATGCTGGAGGAACTCAGCAGGTCAGGCAGCCTCTATGGAAGAGAGTGCAGCTCATGTTTCGGGTCAAGACCAGTCCTAATAAAGGGTCTGGGCCTGAAACATCAACTGTACTCTTTTCCATAGATGCTGCCTGGCCTGCTGAGTTGCTCTAGCATTTTGTGCATGTTGCTCAGATTTCCAGTGTCTGCAGGTTTTCTCGTGTTTGTGAGAGGTGTTGTCGTGCCTTCTTGGTGATGACACTTTCGCGCTGGTATGACATATCTTCTGATGTGTCAACACCACACAATTTAAAGACACTGACCCTCTCCACCTCCACTCACAGACTTTTGAATAATTATTGCATCTACTTTTGCAGTTTCCTTCAGCCTTGGTAACGTTCCCTGCAATTTGGTCTTAGTTCTTTGTCTACGTTTGTACAAGAGTATTATTTCCCAATCACATAAAATAGGTTAAATACGTCTCAGTGTATTGAATTAGGTTGGCTGTGTGCCAAAGGTTGCAAAGGCAGCATCTGTGTTCGGCTGTTCACAGGTAAGTACATCCCAATGTGTCTCTTTCTAAGGCCTGGGATACACTGTGTGCTGGGTGCCAGCACATCTGGCACATCATTCTGCCACATGTAGCCCAGTGCTGGAGCCCAGATGTGCCGGGAATCCCCGGCATTACTCTGGAGAATATGACACTCCGATTCTGTTCTTGTTTAGACTCCTTTCACTTTATTTTAAATACGTACTGCACAAGACATGCAGTTGTACAAAAAGTTAATGAGGCCACACTTGGAGCCTTGTGTACAGTTTTGGCTACTCTGTTACAGGAACAACATAACTAACTTGAGGGCTCGAGTTATAAGGAGAGCTTGGATAGGCTAAGATCTTATTTCTTGGAATGTTGGGCACTGAGGGGTGACCTCATAGACGTATATAAAAATGATGAATGTACAAACAGGAGAGATTCTGCAAATGCTGTAAATACAAGCAACACACAAACAGCTGGATGAACTAACTTGGAAGCACATGATAAAATAGGCCAGAGTCAGCATGGACTCCTGAAGGGAAAATCCTGCCTGACAATTGTTGGAATTCTTTGAGGAAATAACAAGCAGGATAGACAAAGGCGAGTCAGTGGGTGTTGTGTGGGTACTTCGATTTTCAGAAGGCTTTTGACAAGGTGCTGCACATGAGGCTGCTTAGCAAACATGGAACCCCACAGATTCACCACCCTCTGGCTAAAGAAATTCCTAAGAACCCATGGAATTTCAGGAAAGATAGTGGTATGGATGGAGCATTGGCTGATTAGTAGGAGGCAAAGGATGGGTGTAAAGGGAGCCTTTTCTGATTAGCTGCTGGTGTCCAGTGGTGTTCCACAGGGGTTGGTATTGGGATCACTTCCGCTTACATTATATGTCAATGATTTGGATGACAGAATTGTTGGTCAGGTTTGCGGAAGATACGAAGATAGGTTGAGGAGCAGGTACTACTGAGGAAGCAGGGAAGCTGCAGAAGGACTTAGACAGATTAGGAAAATGGGCAAAGAATTGGCAGATGGAATACAGTGTCCAGAAGTGTATGATCATGTACCTTGGAAAAAGTAATAAAAGTGTAATCTATTTTCTAAATGGGGAGAAAATTCAAAAATCTGATGTGCAAAGGGACTTGGGAGTCCTCGTGCAAGATTCCCTAAACGTTAATTTGCTGGTTGAATCAGCGGTGAAGAAGGCAAATGCAATGTCGAGGGGACTAGAATATAAAAACAAGGATGTAATGCTGAAGCTTTATAAAGCACTGATGAGGCCTCATTGGAATATTGTGAGTAGTTTTGGGCCCTTTATGTAAGAAAGGATCTGCTGACATTGGAGAGAGTCAGAGGAAGTTCAGGAGAATGATTCCAGGAATGGAAAGGTTATCATGAGTAGAATTTGATGGCTGCAGGCCTATACTCGCTGGAATTTAGAAGAATGAGGGGAGGATTTCAATGAAACCTTTCAAATGTTGAAGGGCCGAGATAGAGTGGATGTGGAGAGGGGAAGTCTAGGACCAAAGGGCACAGTCTCAGAATAGAGCGATGTCTATTCAAAATAGGAATGACGAGGAATTTCTTTAGCCAGAGGGTGGTGAATCTGTGGGGTTTATTGCTGCAGGCAGCTGTGAAGGCCAAGTCATTGGGTGTATTTAAGGTGGAGGTTGATAGGTTCTTGATTAGTCAGGGCATCAAAGGTTATGGAGGGAAGGCAGAAGAATGGGGTTGAGGGAGGAATGGATCCGCCATGATGAAATGGAGGAGGACACTCAATGGGCTGAATGGCCTATTTCTGTTCCTGTGTCTTATGGTCTCGTGGTCTAACTCACTCAGCAGGACAAGCAGAATCTATGAAAAAGGAACAAAAAGTCCAAGTTGCGGGCCAAGATTTGTGCACTTGTGTCCTGATGAAGGGTCTCGGCCTGAAATATCAAATGTTTACTCCACTTCATAGATGCGGCCTAACCCGCTGATCTCCTTCAGCATTTTGTAGGGTGAATGCACAGTCTTTTTCCCAGGGAAATGAAACCAAAGACTAGACTGCATACGAGAGGGGCAAGGTTTAAGAATGCCCTGAGGGGCAACCTTTTCATCTTTTGCATGATTCATTTATTTTTGTAACTCATGGTAATTTTATATCTGCAAAACAAATTTCATGACGTATATCAGTGATAAAAAAAACCTGACTCTGAACTTCTTCATGTCGTGGTTGGTGCGTATATAGAACCAATTGCCACAATAACAACACTTAAAAGATATTTGAACAGGTATATTGATTTAAAAAAAGATTGAGTGATTTGGGCAAAACACAGGCAAATGAGACTAGTTCACTTTTAGGCAACTCAGTTTGTTGCCTAAAAAAAAACTCGGTTTGCTTGGATGAGTTGGTCCGAACAGTCTAGTACTGTGCTGTAATACTCAATGACTCAACTTATAAATATTCTAATATCCATTTATAGATAAACAAGTAAATACTCAAAGTAATTTCAGTATTTGAACACATCGATATCAGAAAAATTATAAACTTTTCTCAAGCCTCACAGACTGACAGACCACCCCCAAGATTTTGCACTGGTTGGGGGTCCTGGAGCAGGGACTCAGGGGTGTGCAGCCCAAGGGCCAACTGGCACTTGAGACTTTGCCTCACTACTTAACTTCAGTGATCTCTACCTCACTATGTTGCTCTCTCTCTGCACTATTAATTCTATCTATACATTCACATTGTAATTTATAGCATTTTTTACGTATGGCACTGTACTGTTGCCACAGAAAAAATCCAATTTCTTGACATACGTCACTGACAGTAAACCTGATCCTGATTCCCCAGATGGTCAGACTCATATACCTACATCAGGTCAACGTGGTGAGGAGACGAGCATGGAGTCGGGTTGAGATGGCAGGCTGAACTGGTTATCCCATTTAACTCTGCTCTCAAACACATCTCCCCTATTTCACGTACATCTGCTCTCACTCCATCCTCCCACCACCCCACTAGGAATAGGGTCCCCCTGGTCCTCACCTATCACCCCACCAGCCTCCGGGTCCAACATATTATCCTCCGTAACTTCCGCCACCTCCAGCGGGATCCCACCACTAAGCATATCTTTCCCTCCCGCCCCCCCGCTTTCCGCAGGGATCGTTCCCTACACGACTCCCTTGTCCATTCGTCCCCCCCATCCCTCCCCACTGATCTCCCTCCTGACACTTATCCTTGTAAGTGGAACAAGTGCTACACATGCCCTTACACTTCTTCTCTTACCACCACTCAGGGCCCCAAACAGTCCTTCCAGGTGAGGCAACACTTCACCTGTGAGTCGGCTGGGGTGATATACTGCGTCCGGTGCTCCCGATGTGGCCTTTTATATATTGGCGAGACCCGACGCAGACTGGGAGACCGCTTTGCTGAACATCTACGCTCTGTCCGCCAGAGAAAGCAGGATCTCTCAGTGGCCACACATTTTAATTCCACATCCCATTCCCATTCTGGCATGTCTATCCACGGCCTCCTCTACTGTAAAGATGAAGCCGCACTCAGGTTGGAGGAACAACACCTTATATTCCGTCTGGGTAGCCTCCAACCTGATGGCATGAACATCGACTTCTCTAACTTCCACTAATGCCCCACCTCCCCCTCGTACCCCATCCGTTATTTATTTTTATACACACATTCTTTCTCTCACTCTCCTTCTGTCCCTCTGACTATACTCCTTGCCCATCCTCTGGGTTCCCCCCCCCCACCTTGTCTTTCTCCCCGGACCTCCTGTCCATTGATCCTCTCATATCCCCTTTGCCAATCACCTGTCCAGCTCTTGGCTCCATCCCTCCCCCTCCTGTCTTCTCCTATCATTTTGGATCTCCCCCTCCCCCTCTCACTTTCAAATCTCTTACTAACTCTTCCTTCAGTTAGTCCTGACGAAGGGTCTCGGCCTGAAACGTCGACTATACCTCTTCCTAGAGATGCTGCCTGGCCTGCTGCGTTCACCAGCAACTTTGATGTGTGTTGCTTGAATTTACAGCAACTGCAGAATTCCTGTTGTTTTTGTTAAATGAAACTTCGGTGCCTTTAATCCCACTGCAGGCAGGCATCTTTGAAAAACCCTGTGAAACGTGTGAGTTAGTTCTCTCTATCCAAATTGTTTTGTTACAGACACAAGGCAGAATTAAAATTCAAATCACGATTGGTCAGAAGCATAGAATCGTTGTCTAATTGGCCTGAGCACCACAACTATCAGTTTCAGACAGTAGGCCATTCATCCGGAACTAACCAAGGCCATCAGACTACCTCAGTCTCCCTTACCCAACACAGAGCTTCATTCAAATCAATTACCTTAATTTCACATGGAAGTGAATTTCGAGGCAAAAAGAAACTTGCCTTCTTTCAGCTTAAACCCATTCCGCCGTCGATGGTTTAAACTTGAAATACATAGCTCCAGCATCTCTCAAATCAGGTCTGCTGGCTGAATCTTTATTAGCATGAAAATATGACGTCCCCTCCAGCAAGGGCGCCAGCATCTCGTGGTTCCATCTGGCAAAGCTTCTGGCCCTGCTTGCAAGTGCTTGAAGTCAGGCACAGCACCACATGGGCATGCTCGCTGCTGCCATGCAGAACTGCTAAATGTTGTTTTATTTGTCTCGTCACAAAACACACTGGACCAATTGACCAGCAGCTGGCAACTGTCCAGGGCTAAAGCAGAAAAGCACTGTGAGCATTTAATCTTCAATTATAATGTTTGAGTTTTTTTTGTGTCTAGCAGCAATAGTACAGGAACAGTGCAAAATAGCAAAAATCCCCAGGCCCCCATTCAGAACCAGATAGGAGATTCATTGGACAAGGAAGCTGTCACACTAGAGATCCAATGACTCCAAGTCTCTTGAATGTGAGGGCGATCATTACAGTCCCATTGTCCACAAGGGGCTCCTCAGCCAATACCACTTCAGAATTATTGGCTAGAGATCTCAAGTCTTGTACCCATGAAATGTTTATCATGAAGAACACCTCCTATATCTCTGTCTCATAGGAACAGTAATTTATTTCAATAATTGTTGCTAGACTTTTTTCATTCACAGAGGGTACTGAATATAGTGAAGGAGCTGCTGGAGTAATGGTAGAGATGGGGTCTGTTGTGAGATTTAAAAAGCATTTGGACAATTAACTAGGTAGGCAAAGATCAGATTTAGATTTACTTATCACTTGTGCGTTGAAAGATACAGATACAATAAGGCTGAAAGAATGCAGAGAAAGTTTACAAAGGTGTTGCCGGGATTTGAGGACCTGGGATACAGGGTAAGTTTGAATAGGTTAGGACATTATTCCCTGTAGTATAGGAGATGAGGAGAGATTTGATAGAGGTATTATGAAAAATTACGAGGGATATAGATGTGGTAATTTCAAGCAGGCTTTCTCCACTGTGGTTGAGTGAGACTAGAGCTAGAGGTCATGGGTTAAGGGTGAAAGGGGAGACATGAGGGTGCACTTCTTCACTCAGAGAGGGGTGAGATTAAGGAACGAGCTGCCTGTGGAATTGGTGGATGCAGGTTCGATTTCAACACTTGAGAAGTTTGGATAAGTACATGGATGGGAGGATTATGGAGGGCTTTGGTCCAGGTGCAGGATGATGGGACAGGGCAGAATAATTGTTTGGTACAGAGTAAAATGGCCAAAGGGCCTGTTTCTGTATTGTAGTGCTCTGTGACTCTAATTTACGAAAAACTGTACATGAACAAAGACTGACAAGCAACCAATGTGCAAAATATGAACTGTGCAAATAAAAATTTAATACTGAGAAATTGAATTGTAAAGAGTCCTTGAAAGTGAGTCTGGAGGTTCACAGTAGATCTCAGCAAAGGTTCGCTTTCTGGGAAGTCTGGGGATGGCATCTCCGTTCCAAAATGATGTCTAATAGCTCAGACAGGTTTCCAGAGAGAGGCAGTTTGGCAAAAGGCCTGATTTTTAATTTTACAATCCTGTGACAATCTATTCAACTTCAAGCTTGATTATTCCATTTTTTATGTGTTGCAGCTGAATCAACCTAATTTCTGTGACAAGTTTCATTTTCAAAACAAAAAAAAACTTGTACAAAAAGGACTGAGGCCCCTGTGTGACATTGTTCTATGTTCCAAACCACTAAACATCTTATGGACTTTGATTGAAAGACACATTTTGCTTTATGTATTCATCTTATAATTGGGATCTGCAGCCCTTTCAGATGTAACCTTGTGTTTCTCCCACTCCATACACTTTCCTTTCTGTGGCTGTCTGTGCAAGCAACAGTAACAGATCAACCTTAAACCGCCCCCAGTCTCTTTCGAATGAATAACAAAAAGGGTATTGTCATGCAAGGACATTTTCCATTTTATCTCAAGTTCTCGTGATAAAATCACATGGCTTTTCAAAACCACAATCATTGCTAAAGTTTGAATGATGTGGAGTTTTTGTGAGAAACTGCAGATCAAAAGAGGGAAGAAAAATCTGGATGTTTGCTAATTCAGGGCAGAAAAAATTGCTGTAATGTCTTCATTAGCAACTGAATCAGTTTTCAAATCCACTTCTGGAAAGCAGCAGGCTATGGATTCATTACAAACTCTGTTTTAATCACTTACTCATGGACAGTAAATCAGAAGATGAGGCCTGTTGGCCAGAGTCCCGGGTCTGCAAATCTCTGTAAGTCTGATGGGGTAGTCGTAGCCCCAATGTCTGCGTGTTCGTGTCCAAATCCAGTTTCACATCAGAGTCTGCTGGAGGCCGTAGGCCGAAGGCTGAAGACTGAGGAACACAGATTGCCTTGGGGTTAGAGGGCTGTCTTTGTGCATGGATGGAAGGGATAACGAGATTTGTTTTGCTGTTGTTAGTTTGTTGCCCGCTGTGTTTTGTTGTGTTCTATGGTGTTTTACCGAGCATTGTGGGCAATGCTCTATTGCGACAAAATTGTGTGCCCCCACCCCCTGTCAAATCCTTGGCTGTGTTGGTTGTATTTCACTGTACATGTGATAAATAATCTGGAATCATGGCTGTAAGTTTTTAAACACACATACATTTGATCAAGTAACCAGCTGGGTTACT
This sequence comes from Mobula birostris, assembly GCF_030028105.1. Lineage (NCBI taxonomy): Eukaryota > Metazoa > Chordata > Chondrichthyes > Myliobatiformes > Myliobatidae > Mobula > Mobula birostris. The sequence goes on along the minus strand of NC_092392.1, from coordinate 25,180,997 downwards.
TGTCCCTGTGAATCAATTCAAGCCTCAGGTTAGCACCGAGTTGAACTGTGGTCCTTAATGTTTGTGACATATCTGAAATTGTTCTTAACCAGTTTTCCAATCACCTTTTTCCTGCCCCCTAATACACCCCTACTTGCAATTTTGAGGAATAAATTAAAAAATGTTTGAAAATTATTTTACTGCCTTTGTTATTTACTCAGGCTGTTTGCAACGGATTGCTGTTTTGAATATAGGAGAGTGTAGGGTCATGGGAACAGGCTGGGATTGGACTTGATGCCAAGATCAGATCGGGTTCATGAGTGGTGCAGAAGGCTAGAGAGCTGAGTGGCCACTGAGTGCTCCCACCTCCGACATTCTGGTACCAGTGGTTAATTTCACATTTCCTTCCAGCAGATAAAACCATTCAGCCCAATGCACACAAAATGCTGGAGAAACTCAGCAGGTCAGGGAGGACCGTATGGAAGTGAATAAGCAGTCGACATTTTGGGATGAGACCTTTCATCAGGACCTGCACCATTCTGCTGCCACAAGACAACAAATTTCACGACTCCTGCCGCTGATAATAAATTATTCCCAATTATCTCTTCTGTCTCACGTGGCCATCAACTGTGCCCTTAACTCTGTGGACGCTCACCCACGTACACCAGGAGGAGCACACGGATGCCAAGTGACCTGCCCAACCAACACTCCTTTGGGATGTAGGAAGAAACTATAGAGCACCTGGGAGAGATGCACACAGTCACAAAACGGTCACAAATTCCACGACGAGTCCGTCGAGACTCCTGAGAGGCAAACATTCCATCAGCAAGCAATTTGTGCACAAATTACATGTACAGTCTGTGTATCATTCTAACAAGATTGAGATGAAAGGTAGCATTATTCAGGGTGTAAAGGTATATTTTATTTTTGGTCTATTGTGGTGCTCCATTTCCAAGAGTTGTGACACGGTGATATACAGGCAGCCAAAAGGAAGTACAAAAGGGCTTCTCGTTGACTCCTTCTCTCAACCTCTCTCTTATCATTGGATAACAGGTGCTAGGGTCTGTGTTTACCTTTTACATTTGTAACATGGAATGATGTCAGGTGAGTATCTCATCATTCTGGAGAATGACTACTGATAAAAGTGATTTCTGAAAGGACTCTATTTTAAAAGTTTTGGGATGAGTGAAAGGTGAAGCCAAGTAGCTTATCATCTCAGTTTTACCTCATGTCACCCAAGTTACAGGGGTGGAACAGTGGTACAGCTAGTATTGCCACAGCCTTATATTGACCTACGTTCATTAGTAAAGGCATCAAAGGTTATGAGGAGAAGGCTGGAGATAGTGTTGGGGGGAAAATAAACCAGCCATGATCAAATGACAGAGCAGACTTGATGGGCTGAACGGTTTAATTATGCTCCTCTATCTTGTGCTCTTGTTTGGAAAAGACATAATTATAACTTTTTTTTAAACCAAAGAGGACAAGCTCACAGATGCGGACAACAAAATCCACTTATGTACTTTTACACAATTGCTTAACTTATTAATATTTTGCAATTTGTATGTTCTGCCAATGCACACTCACTAAAATAAAACACCAGCAGACTCTTTCAACCTGCAGACAGCTGTCAGCCGCCACATTGTGATCAAAACTTGGACCAAGGGCAAAACCATGATGGATCAAAACAAAAACATATGGTCAAACACAAGTAGCAGATCGAAGCACATAGTTACTCATCGGCAGTTCTGAGTGAAGGTTCAGTGGTGATCATTAGAAACAGTGAGCGAAGCAATGCCAAACAATGTGTTCAACAGATGAACAAGTCCAAAGATGAAACTCCTGAGCCCAGACAGCATCATCTGGCATCTTGGAATCCATGAGTTCACTTGGACAAAGACGCAGTGGCGTTCTGGTCATGTTACTAGAGCAGAAGTTTGATCCAGGACAGAACTCTGGACTCTCCCACTACAGGAAATATCCTCTTCACATCTACTCTATCTAGGGCTTTCAATATTTAGTAGATTTCAATGTGATCTCCCCTTATTCTTCTAAACTCCACTGCGTACAGACTCACAGCCATCAAACGCTCCTCATAAGTTAATGCTTTCATTCCCAAGATCATTCTCGTGAACCTCCTCTGGACCCTCTCCAATGCCAGCACATCCTTCCATAGATAAGGGGCCCAAAACTTCTCACAATAAGTGCAGTAAAGCCTCAACTTTATAGCACAAGTCACAGGACACCTCCTTGGTAGGGGCTGTCTGGGGCTGCTCTGCAGATCTGTAACAGCAGAGTCACTAAGATACTTCAGTATTTTTGCAATTCTTATCAAAATGTTAGTTCATGCACTGGCTAGTCATCAAACACCTCTCAAAATTCATCTTATTAAGTAGCATTTCTTTAGAACAGTAAAGCACAGTCCAGGCCCTTCAGCCCACAATGTTATGCTGAACTTTTAACTTAATCTGTGTTCAATCTAACATTTCTTTCCCACATAACCCTCAATTTTTCTTTCATCCATGTGCCTATCAAATTCTTTTAAATCTCCTTAATGTATCCACCTCTACTATAACTCCCAGCAGCGTGTTCCATTTACCTAGCACTCTCTGTGTAAGAAAAACCTACCTCTGACATCTCTCCTATACTTTCTTCCGATCACCTTAAAATTATGCCTTCTCATATTAGCCACTTCCAACCTGAGATAGAGGCTGTCCACTTTTCCCATATCTCTTATCATCTTGTACATCTCTGTCAAGTCTCCTCTCATCCTCCTTCACTCCAAAGAGGAATGCCCTAGCTCGCTCAACCTATAGTTATGAGACATGGTCTCTAATCCAGGCAATATCCTCATAAATTTCCTCTGCACCCTCTCTAAAGCTTCCACATCCATCCTGTAATGAGTGACCAGAACTGAACACGATACTACAAATGTGACAGAACCAGATTTTTATAGAGCTGCAACATTACCTCATGGCTCTTGAACTCAGTCCCCTGACTAATGTAGGCCAACACACTATACACCTTCTTGACTACACTGTCAACTTTGAAGGGTCTATAGACATAGATCCCAAGATTCCTCTGTTCCTCCACACTGTAAAGAATCCTGTCTTTCTTTTAAGGATTCTTATAGATCATATGAAATAGGAGTAGAATTAGGCTATTTGACCTATTAAGTCTGCTCCAATGATATACATCTGGGCCAAACTGTTTTGTTGCACAGCTAATCTTTTTGATCCAAGTCAATTCTTGGCTATCAGCAGTACATAATTCAATCAGGTTGCAGGGGAAGATTGCACTGGAACCCTCTATCCTTGGACCCGTTTCAGTTCTCTGCAGATGGCACTTGAGACTTACTCCAATAATCTGCCACAGCAACCAAGTAAATGCAAATCAAACTCTATGAGGAAATGGACAGTGGCCCACAAGAGAGCAACATTTAAAAAAAAGCTCCCTCAGCCCTACCAGTGGCTTACCTGGAGGGCCTCAAAGTGAATGTGTGCAACACAAGGCAGTCACAATATTCTTTTGTTTAGACAGATGTCATATTGTTTGTTTCTTTGTGCTAACCTGGAGATGATGAATCCCTGCAGCTTCAGGCTGTAATTAAAGCTTCAGAATATATTTGATTACGCATCTGTTGCAAGTTATTAAATTTTCTTTTTGGGAAGGCAGGAAGTAAATTGGAAACCAGTGTTTTTTGTTCCTTTCTTCGTTCTGAAATTGCCTCAACCCAAGATGGCCAGTGGTTTAAGATCAGGCAGCCTGCCTCTGGACATCATACACACTGCGTTGTGCGTCGGGTGGCAATTCAGAGAAGCGTCGGAACCAAGTTCAGTTCTGGTTCCAGCAGATGTCCACACAGGCACGTGATCCGACGGGAATGGCAGCTTCCCAGGCTGGGCTGAAACACTGATGTGCCATGCCAAATGCACTGACTCAGATCACCCAACTCGCAATGAAACGTGGCGCCATCTGGCGGTGCATATTTTTGCTCTCCCAGCTGATGCTTTTTGCAGTGGCCGAGATGATAAGAATCTGTGGCCTCACTGACTGCTAATGGCACGTCCTGAAATAGTGTGGAAAGCAGCTGGTCAACAGTACCCTGTGATCTCATTTAACAAGATGAGATGAAAGTTTCAGACCCTAATAAGAATCAGCTCTGCGATGTTATCAAACTCACATTGCCAGGGAATTATTATATTGGACGATGGCTGAAAGAATCGCGAATTTAGGAACCACAGTAGCATAGCGGTTAGCCTGACGCTACTACAACTTGCTACGTTCCGGAGTTTGGAGTTCTATTCCGGCGCCGTACGTATGTCCTCCCCGTGGAATGCGTGGGTGTTCCCTGGGTGCTCCAGTTTCCTCCCACAGTCCAAAGGAGTACTGGGTAGGTTAATTGTCCCATGATTATGTTAGGGTTTAATGGGTTAGTTGGGGGGGGGGGGGAGGGGGTTTGTTAAGGCTGCGTGGCTCAACAGGCCAGAAAAGCCTACACCACGCTCTATCGTTAAGTAAAAATAAAATAACCACATCCAGCCAAAAGTCACACACAGCTTCTTCTAATGAATGTCAGGTCTGGTTTCAGCAGCTGAAAATACAAGAGCTGAAAATATGTAAGGGATACATTTCTAAAGTGCCTACCATTGTATGACAACTTGGGCACTCCATGGGGGCATTACCGTGTTGGATTAGAGTATACAATTGCTATTTTTCTTATAGCTTAATCTTTCCTATGCTTGCTTGTATTTTTATATAATCACCTATATAGATGCTAAAGTTCAGTGCATTTTCCAGTATTTGTACTGTGGTATAGCTGATTCTGTACTTTCCTATAAGATTTTCCATAGCAGGTGTCATGCCTCTTGAATCTGGCTATTTTATCGGCTAATTTTTAATCACTGGAATATTTTGTTATCTTCCTTGCCTGAGCCAGTTTTTGTACAAGACAACCACAACTTTGTTTTTCTTTCCGACACCCCGCACTTCCTACCCAAGATCTACAAACCTGCCTGTTCCACCATCTGCAGATTTCCTCGTGTTTCTGTTTTTTCTTTCTGTACTTTGTCTCATACTTTGTTCTTATGACCATTAATAAACGGCTGTAAGCAACAAGTTTTAGGCCTCACTCTCGACTTCTGAAGAACCTCTGGATTGCAAAGTCACCAGACCCAGTACGTGATACACATAGACAGATCTTAAAACCATATCATGAGCAGAGATGATACACTTCACTAAAAGTACATGTGATAAATACATCTGAAAATGAATCTGAATAAAGAATGAATTCCAGAAGAGGCAGTTGAAAGCATAGTTAACAATGATACAACCATAACAATACATCTTCACCTTATAGTAAAGTGTACTGTGCAGTGTAAACCATACACCTAAATACATTTTAATGTACAATGCACAACATGCTACACAATATCCTTGGTCTAACTCTACTTTATTCGAGTCTGTGCATCCATTCCTAACCTGGCTGAGAACGGGCATTTAAACTTAGCTGTCATTTTCCACTTTATGGTTCAATCTGTTGGCTGTTTGCTCGAAACAGTTGGTTAAAAAAAACAGAAGGACAGTTGTCAATTTTCCATGATTACAAAACCTATATTTAAGCAGTCACATGAAATTGTCTTGATTGAACAAATATAATAAGATGGAAATGTAATCTAATTCAGTCAATTTATTTCAATGCAAGGTACAAAGACAGATTTTTTATTGCAAAATTATAGACTGGTTCCAAGCATACTCTTGCAAGTGGAATGTGCTTCTCAGATCTACATTAAAGGGGAAGGTATCTCTGGGGTATGAACCACTCCTGATAGATGTTTGTCTTCCAGAGATAATTCAAGCCCTTCCTGCAATTCCTAAACACAAGAGACTCAGATCATCTGGAAATCCAGAGGAACAAACACAAAACGCTGGGGAACTCAGCGTCTATGGAGAGGAATGAACAATCAATATTTTGGACCAAGAGCCTTCATCAGGACAGGAGAGGAAAGGGGAACAAGCTAGAATAAGAAGGTGGGGAGAGGGAATGGACCACAAGCTGACAGATGATAGCCGAAACCAGGTGAGGGGGAAGCTAGGTGGATGGGGAAGGGGTGATGAAGTGAGGCGCTGGGAAGTGACATGTGGAAAAGATAAAGGGCTGAAGAAGGAGGAATCTGATAGGAGAGTGGACCATGGGAGAAAAGGAAGGAGGAGGGGTACCAGAGGAAGGTGATGGGCAGGAGAGTAGAAGAGAAAGGGTAAGACAGGAGCCAACCAGCAATTTTTGTTTTCTCCTGGAATAGTTGTCACTTAAACTAAACTATTGAGCCTATCATTGAGGAAAAGCTAAATCACATAGCTTGTTCAAAGTTCAAAGTAAATTTATTATCAAAGTACATATACGTATCCATATACAACCTTGAGATTCATTTTCTTGTGGGTATTCACAAAAAAATCTTCCAAGAAGACCACAACCTTGTCATGGTTTGGAGGCTTGTGTACCACAAATACCCGGAGAGCTATGTTGGCTGGAGTCAGGGCTTTATGCTTTGGCTCTCTGTAGGATCACCCATGGCAAACTGGTCAAAGGGTAGAGGACAGACCAAGAGTGGTCCACCAGTCCTCCATGCAAGGGGGTTCAGCTCACACTGAATGGAGAACCCTGACTGGTAAAAAAAAACTGTTACAAAAACAGCAATGAAGAGTTCTTCTACATCTGAGTGCAACAGTACTGTATTCCTGAATCTCCACCCGGGATTCGCATCATTGACAGTAGTGAAAATCAAGAATCTACTGACACAATGAAGGAAGCCCTGAACACCGCCAGAGATGGAGGACCTTCATTGCTGCTCTAAATGCAAGTGGCATAACAGGCAGTAAGTGTTCACAGTAAATACAAGAAACACAACGGAATCAATGAAAGACCGCACTCAACAGGATGGACAAACAACCAATATGCAAAGGGCTGTGGAAATGCAAAAGGAAAGAAAATAATAATAAATAAATATGGAATAAATATTGAGAACATGAGATGAAAAGTCCCTGAAGGTGAGTCCATAGGTTGTGCTCAGTTCAGTGTTAGGGTGAGTGGAGTAAAGTTATCCCCTCTGCTTCATGAGCCTTATGGTTGAGGGGTAATAACTGTTGTTGAACTTGGTGGTGTGAGTCCTAAGGCTCCTGTACCTCCTTCCTGATGGCAACAATGAGAAGAGACCACGGCCTAAATGGTGTGGATCCTTGATGGTGGACGCTGCTCTCAGACAGACCACAATCCACAGATAAATGATCAAAAGGCTTACTCTTAGATCTTCTATCTCTCTTCCTATCCCAGTTAGTGAACCTTTGTTTCACCTGCACTTTCTGACTTTCTAGGAATCATTTGGACAAAGTCTTCACCAGACAGATCCAGTGACTTTTTAAATTTGTTAGTGAGATTAGGACATCGGTGACAATGCCAGTGCCAGGGTAGTGTATAGCACAACACCATTACAGCTCATGGCATCGGAGTTCAGAGTTCAATTCCAGCATCCTCTGAAAAAGAATTTTACATTCCTTCCTGTGAGTGCATGGATTTCCTCTGGGTGCTCCTGTTTCCTCCCACAGTCCAAAGATGTACCAATTAGTAGGTTAATTGGTCATTGTAAATTGTCCTGCAATAAGGCTAGGGTTAAATAGATGAGTTGCTGGGTGTTGAGGCTCTTTGGGTTGGAAGGGCCTCCTTTGCACTGCGTCATTAAATAAATAAATAAGAATTGCATCCTGAGAGGGGGGACAATTAAGGCTACATCCACACTAGACCGGATAATTTTGAAAAAGCTGGTTTCACGTAAAAACGATAGGCGTCCACACCAGGTGTTTTTGAAAATACCTCCGTCCACATTAAAACGGGTATTTGGGCACATCTCCTCCTACTGGGCACGAGCAGGACGGACACACAGAAAACAAGCAAAGAGGAAACGGTATACTTGGTGTGCATTTGTCCAGTTACAGACTAGAAAAACTTAGAAGTAAATTGCCAAACGAAAGACTTGGCGTGCATTCGTCCAGAAACATTTCCTACGGCCATGGTCTCTTCACCGATGAAAGGGACGACAGCTACAACTAAATGCAAAAAGGCTTGTTACTGGGCAAAAGTGAAATTAACTGTTACCTCATTTGTTTGCCTTTACTTTTGCCATGTCTTTGTGTATTATTTTGCTGTATTTAACATATGCAATAAAACAAGTTACTGGGCAAAAGTGACAATTGCATCTATTGAATGTTTGCACAAGCAATACATTAATAAAGCACCTTGTTAAATGTATAAAACATGTCTGCATCAGTGTTATCTTGTATTTCTATACAATGTTACATGAGGCTGTTACACATCTATTGTCAGATATTGTTGTTGTGTTGGAGGCTGCGTTCAAGAAAACAATGAAATGCTGCGCTGCCGCCACCATTTGTTCCTGCACGTCATGACAGCGTTTTTAAAATTAGTCGGTTACCCCGTACATGCTAAATGGCCAACCGGCGTTTTCAGATTTACACACTCTGGAGAGTGTTTTAGAAAAGCTCCGTTTTCGGGGCAGGAAAACATCGTTCCAGTGTGGACGGAGGGTCAAAACGAAGAGAAATAGCTTCAGTTACGGATTTATCCGGTCTAGTGTGGGCATAGCCTAAGAGCCAATCTAAAGTCTGCAACAGACAGGCAAAGATGGGAAATTTCCTTCCTGAAGGACATTAGTAAATCAGGCAAGTTTTTACGACTATCTGGCAGCTTTGTGATTACTAATATGGATTTGAATTTTTTTAAAAAATTCAGATTAATATATTACATGAATTTGTACCCTGGGACTTTCATTGATAATTTGATGAAGTTGATAATTTCTGCTTGAAGGGCCAAGGAAGTTACGACAGCCCAGCAGTTGTAACGTCTGCTGTCACTGACGTCAGCTTTTAATTTAAATTCCAGATTTATTTAATTATTTGAACTTAACTCCCCAGCTGCCTTGGTGGGATTTGAACTCCTGTCCTTGGATCAATGGCCCAGACCTCTGGCAGGTAGTGCAGTCACTTAACCACTTCACTACCATCCCTGATGCATTCAAGTTTGACATATTTGAATGCTGCATACACAGGCAAATAAGGAAGAAGGCTTCACTTCCAGCTTGTGTAAGCAAGCCACCTGTTACCATAGAAACGGCAAGCTCCAAATGCCGCAAGGCCAACCCAGCTCTCTCAGAAGGGTCCTAGTACACTAAAAGGCGCTACCAGAGCCTTATTTAATACTGTTTTCAGGACTTTTACAGTGTGTTGTCAGTGCCTGGCCTGGTGACAGTCCTTAAACATATTATACATTCAAATGATTACTGAAACTCCTGAAATCTTCCAAGGCACCTCTGGCAACCCAGAATTTAATCACTCCATCACAGGCTGCTATTCCTTTAGTTGGAAATTCTCTTCCTATACATCCACAGCTCTCTTTCTCCCTGCATAATGCTCCTTTAAAATCTTAGTTCTACAATCAAAGATTTAAGGACTAAACGTTAGCTTAATTTGTCACATGTACATCGAAACATCAAAACAAACAGTAAAGCTTGTTGTTTTTTGCGTCACCGAACACAATCCGAGATTTGGGTCTTTGAGTCTGCTGGGGAAGCTGAAGGACCAATGTCTGCTAGTCCTTGAGCCACTAGAGCCTGGAGGCCCAAAGACAGCCCGCCCTAGGGTTTTAGTTTGCGCGTGCGTGTGTGTGTGTGTGTGTGTGTGTGTGTGTGTTGCATGTGTTGTTCTGAACATGGTGGATATGCTATGTTAGTGCCAGAATATATGGTGACGCTTGCACATGCTTAGATTGTGTTGGTTGTTAACATAAACAACACATTTCGCTGTACGCTTCAATGTATTTGTGATAAATAAATTCATCTGAATCTGAATCTTAAGTGGTGAAAATCAGTATATAACCTAAAGTTTCCACCTCGGGTATTCTGAGGATGCGACAATATTAGAGATAATGGTGCATGATTCATTCCTAGTTGGATGAAAACTTGCCACACAACAGCATCTACCATGTTGCAGTCTTGTGTCCAAAACTCATTCCTTTAAGGTCAATGGAATCAGTCTTGATGGAGAAGAATGACTTACTGATGCTACTGTATTGTGTATCACTGTTAGCCAAGGGTTAACTTCTAGACGGGCAGCTATCCAGTGCGCTGCTAAGCCAAGAGCTTGGGTGGCCAGAAAAATTACACAGGCCACCTTGAACATGAGAGAAGCAACCTGGACAGTATTCAACCAAGATCAAAGAGGTGATCCTATCAATTATCCTTTTGTCCCCGAAGCTTTTCTGACCACAGCTTGGCTGCTGCTTCTGTCTGCTGAACGATGTTGATTTATTTTTCATCAAGGATGCTACATGTATTAGCTTTCAGTAAAGAGAGAAGATGCAACGCAAACTCAAGAGCTGTGAGATAACCTTGCAGCTCGATAAAACCCAGATTAGACCACTAGAATGTTGCATTCATTTCTGGGTGCCTCATGAGAGGAAGGATGTGGAAGGTTTCGAGAGGGCGTAGAGGAGATTTACCAGCATATTGCCTGGCACGTCTTAGGAAGATAGGTTGAGCGAGCTCGGGCCTTTCTCTTTGGAGTGAAGGAAAATCAGAGGCAACTTGATAGAGAGGTACAAGATCATAAGAGGGTAAGATCAAGTGGATAGAGAAAGACCATTTCCCCAGGGTGAAAATAACTAAAATGAGGAGGTCAAATTTTTGAGGTGACTGGAGGAAAGTCCAGGGAGGATATCAGCAGTAAGTCTTTTCCACAGAGAGTGGTGGTTGGGTGGAACATCCTGCCAGCGGTGAAGGTAGAGGCAGATACATTAGGGTCATTTAAGATAGGTACATGCATGACTGAAAAATGTTGACCTATGTAGGAGGTAAGAGTTAGATTGATCTTAGAGTAGGTTAAGATGTTGGCACAACATTGTGAGCCAAATGCCCTGTACTGTGCTATAATGTTCTATGTTCTACAGACATAACCAGAGGAACATGCTCCCGAAGTTAACAATGGGTGTAGTGGCTGGGTATCCAATTCAGCTTGCCTTGTTGGAATATACTGCACATAAATGAGAGAAACAGCACAGAGCCTGTCCATGTTTAACATGGACTCTGTGACATCACAGAGCCCATGCGAATCATCAATTACCCATTTAGTCCTTTTCATATTCTACTCACCTTACCCCAGATTCTACTACTCACTGGGGCAATTTACAGTGGTCAATTAACGTACCAACCCGCACGTCTTGGCACGTAGGAGGAAACCTGAACACCCAGAGAAAACCCAGGGGGTCACGGGGAATGTGCAAACAACGTCAAAGGCTAGGACGAAACCCCAGTCTCTGGCACTGTGAAACAGCAGCTGTGGCATAATGCAGCTGGTACTGAGAAGGGGGGTAGGTAGTGCCTCTCTCAGGACCTCAGCAACTTCACGATTTGGTCAGCATTATAGCATGTGATCAGCACTCCTGAGACTGTTGTATGTGGATGGGCGGGGTATGAAATAAATAACAAGTCCTCAGTACTGGACTTACGATGATAAGCTGAGTGAGTTAGGCCTTTTCTCTTTGGAGCAAAGGAGGATGAGATACAACTGGATAAAGGTATAGAAGACGGTAAGAGGCATAGACAGAGTGGACAGCCAGAGACTTTTTCCGAGAGTCGAAATGACTGATAGGAGCGAGCATAATTCTGAGGTGATTGGAAGGGAGTATAGGGAGGATATCCGAAGCAATCCTTTACACAGAGAGTGGTGGGTGTGTGGAATGTCCTGCCGGAGGGGGTGTGTGGACACAGATATACTGGAATTTTTAAAACTCTTAGATAGGCACATGGATGATAGAAAAATGGAGGGATATGTAGGAGGGAAGAGTGAAATTTATCTTAGAGTGGGTTGCGCTCGGACTGACTGTGGGATTTTAAGATTCAAGGTCTAAGTCTCCAGTTTATTTGTCTCATTTACATCAAGACATACAGCGAAGTGCACAATTTGTGTTTAACAGCCAACACACCCGAGGGTGTGCTGAGGGCAGCCCACAAGTGCCGCCACTCGCACTGGCACCAACACAGCGTGCCCACAATGCTCAGCTGAACAACACAGACGAGAACAAGCAACAGGCAACAGCAAAGACAAGCCCTGTTCCACCCTCCTTTGATCCTTCACCTCTGATTGGCTGGGTAAGGAGTCAATCAGAAGCTGAACGCGAAAGCCAGCTGGGCACTCCGCGCACCCTGTGCAGAAGCACAAGCCAGTTGCACTGTCCCTGCCAGTGACACTGCAGGCCAGCTTTTTGAGTGGCACATCAAGTTCATGACCCAGTGTAACAGAACCCCGGTCACCTGCTCTGACAGCAAGTCACTGGAATCTCGCTCTTGAAGGGAAGCCATGAATTCCATTTTTATTTTGGGCTCTGCCGAATTCTCCTGATGGGAGTCATTCTTAGCATTCTGAGCATATACTTGCCTGGAAAGCAGCTTCAGTGAAGTAGCACGATGTTGCCTGAATAGCTGTGGTGTTATTAGCACCCTTGATAGGATATATATTTTATCCGGCACGTCCAAATCTCAGAGGATAGCCTTTCCAGGGGGAACGATGCACTGGTGATTCAGTAAGGGAAGGAATGGGGTTTAGTTGGTGGGTGGAGGTTAGCGAGGACAATAGTTTGGAGATGTATTAAAAAGCAAAGAGATATTAAAAATAGCACGGGTGTCAAGGTAGCATAACGGTTACAGTGCCAGTGGTCAGAAGATTGGGGCTTAATTTCTGTTACTGTCTGTAAAGTTTGTACGTTCTCCCCGGCTCCCTCCCAGTGTTCTCATTTCCTCCCACATTCCAAAAGACGTACGGGTTAGGGTTAGTGAGTTGTGGGTATGTTAGGTTGGAGCCAGAAGCACATAGGGGCTGCCCCAGCACATCGTCGGGCTGTGTTGATCGCTGACACGAACGACGCATTTCGCTGTACAGTTCGATGCACACGTGACAAATAAAGCTAACATTCCTTACGATCTTTATCTTTACGAACGAAAAGACAGCTGACAGTGAGGGTGGGGGGAGGTTTACGACAAATCTAACTCGGAACTAATTTTAACTTCTGACTAAGATACGTAACTATTTACGAACTAACCACCTGCTGGAGGAACTCAAAGGGTCAAGCATCATCTGTGGGAAGAAAGAATTTGTAGACATTTCAGGTCAAAACCCTGCATCAGGACAGAATCCATTTCCTCCCACAGGTGCTGCTGAACCTGTTCCTCCAACAAGTTCTCTGTTGCTCCAGTTCCCAGTATCTACAATCTCTTGTGTTTCCATGTGTTAATAACACTAAAGGGATGAGGTGGAATGGTCAATCCCCATTCCAGAGACTGCAGCTCCTAGTCCTGGTTGCACGAGTTAAAGGGACATTTAAAAAAGGGCCCATTCTGGGCCTGGCAGTTAAAGATCTGACCGCACCTCCCAAAGATCAACCGGGGAGCTCCAGCCAACATTTACCACCCCCCACCCCCCATGCCTGAAGCAGCTTCCTTTAACTGATTGTTCTGTGTAAAGTACTGGCTATTTCCTATCGTAAACTCACAACTGTACCTCAAAAAAAAACTTCACTGGCAGCGGGTGGAGATGAGACGATTATGCTGCCAGAGGAAGTGGTGGAGGCGGGTGCTATTACAACAGTTTAAAAGACATTGAGACGCTGTGTGAATAGGAAAGGCTTGGAGTGATACAGGCCAAACATGGGGAAATGGAATGCACAAGAGATTCTGCAGATGTTGGAAATCCAGAGCAACACACAAAATGCTGATGGAACTCAGCAGATCAGGAGGGAAGCAAACAGTTTATGTTTGTGGCCACCACTGATGAAGGGTCAACTGCTTATTCCCCTCCATAGATGCTGTATGACCATGGAAGAAGCTTAGGCAGACTACTTGGTCAGCATGAACACTAGGCTGAAAAACCTGTTTCCATCCAGAATTACTCAATAATAGCTGAAGGTCATGAAAGCTGTTAGTTAAGCAGAGTGCTGTAGCACTCCCAGCAAACCCCAAGGCTAATTTATAAACATGAGTGTTAGCAAGTCGAGAAAATGGATCACACAACCCTAAAACTGCCCCCCTACTCAATGAGACAAAGGCTCTTTAGACTGTCATCTCGTCTTTATTTTCATCTTTCATTTCCCTGTAACTCTCATCACTATTGTCAAAAAGATTGCTCTCTCAAAATTAAAAACACTGACTCTGCCTCACAACTCACAAGTTAGAGGAAATTCCAAAGTTTTACAATCCTCCCAAGAGGAAACTCCCCCTCAGTATTAAATGGTTGTCACTGATTACAGTCGCCTGGTTTTTGATTTCCTCATCGGTGGAAACACCCTGATGGATTTCACCTTATCATGTTCCCTCATAATCTCACGTGCATCAGTGAGGTCTCTCTTATAAACTCAAGATCTTAAGTTAATCTTTCTTTGTAGATCAGTTTCTTCATGCCACAAAACAATCCAGTGAACCTTTCTCAATGTTGCTTTGGACGCAGTGTAGTTAACCTATGTAGTACTGTGAGTGATCTAACCAAAGATCCCTGCAGTTGGAGCAAGCAATGCTGCCTTTACGTTCCATCCTCTTTGTCATTAACTATTCCAACAACTTCCTAATGCTGAAACCTGGTGTTTAACTTAACCTTGTACAGGATTACGTATTCCAGAGGGGGAAATTCTAAACTTTTCACAAGCCCCACATACTGGCAAAGAATTCTGCTGACTGCTGATTTTGCAAAAAAAAAAAAAATGCTACTCAATTCAACCATGCAATTTTCAAAGTTCTATTTCGGATTTCAGATTATCAAAGTACATATTGTCACCATACACTATCCTGAGATTCATTTCTTGTAGGCATCCACAGGAGAGAGAGAGAAGTACAATAGTATCAATGAAAAACTACACACAAATGACTGACAAATGTGCAAAAGAAGACAAATTTAACCCATCACATGCTTTGGAAGTGCTCCACCATCTACAGTCCCAAGCATGATTATGAAAGGAGGAGAGTTGAGCACGGGGCTAGCGACTCCATTCCTTAAAAAGTCAGAGCTACAGAAACACCAAAAGACATTCCAAACATCTCATCAGTGGGAGAGGAAAGTTATTCGAATATGGGCTACACCTGGCGACAATTTGAAAGCCTGGCCCAGGAGGGAGGGCTCTGGCAAGCTGCTGTCAGCGGATTATGCCCCAGTTGGGTTGACGGACTTAATTAAGTATGCTGTAAAAGGTCATGGCAGGCAGATCTGCCAGATGCCTAACATTTCAAAGGTCAAGTGGGGAAACACAGTCAAACTAGGCACAGGGCTGGAAGGGTTATCCCAGCTGGCAAAATAAGCGAACTTGTTAAAAACCAGGCTCCATACCTTTGCTCTGCGGAGGGTTCTGGCTACGGTCTCGGAGGACGTTGATCTGGTACACTGTTCCGTATGGCTCAAACAGTTCCTTTAGCTCTTTCTCTGACCAAGATCGCGGGATCTGGCCTACGAACATCTTAATGGCATCTGGGTCTGGCTGGTCCGAGTGATCTATTGCACCATTCATCTTGCTATTTGTACCGTTACTGTTTCAAACAAAACAGAGAAACATCAGGTTAGACACACTGTGAGACGGGAACCCAATCATCACTTTGGGAAAATAACTGAAGTATTGATTTCCTCACTAAATATCATCTCAGTACAGGTTACTCCTAATATAACAGCGCCATTGTTTAAATGAATCCAGCAACTCTACTGGAAGAATCTTCCAAACGCTCACTTCCTGGTCCCTTGTGCAAATCCCCGGCTGGTGAGTGGATCTGGTGCCAGGGACGTGGAACAGGGCAGCTGCTTGAGAGGGAATGCATGCCAACTCTGGTGCTCTCACAACTTCTGCCCACAAGGCCCAAAGGCAACTCACCACATGATGCATTGAGAGACATTTAGGGGTCAGTGGAGGCAGTGAAAATACAATTATTACCTATATTAGACAGTGTAAATGAGGGAAAGCACTGCACAATTAAAAATTAATAAGTATCCTTACTGCTGCAGAGTCAGGGTTGCTGGACTTTAAGGACAAGGCAAAGCTTGATCAATGTCAAGGAGGGTAAGGTGATATGACAGGAGATGCCGAGAACCCGTATCCAATGACTTAATCAAGATGGATAAGCAAATTGTTTCGATTCTACATGGAACTTGTAATAGCAAGCACACAGCCTGATCCTATTTTTATAAAATTCAGATTCCTGGTATTTCAGATTTTGTTCCTCTCTCATTTTGAGAGGGCTGAGCTTGGTTCTTCCTTTTGCAAGTTATTTTTTCCGTTGTGCTAGGTCATCCTGTGACTTGTGCTCTGTCCAACCACAAGGCCTTGCGGTTAAACCACTTCTTCCCTTTCCACATGAATGCTAAACTGATAAGCAGACACACAAAACTGAATAGCAGCCCAGACACCACTTGGTTTGCAGTTTAAACAAAGTTTCACACCATCTTGGTCAGTTAGCCACCGTAAATCGTCTCCAGTGGAGGTGGATGCTAGGTCAATCAGGGTGGACTTGATGGGTATGGAAGTTGTCATAGTCATACAGCCATATAACCATCATTACTACAATTAGGAAAGAGGAACAGGAGCCTGAAGACACACCCTGTCAATGATGTAGCAATAGCTTCTTTTCCTCCCCCGTCAGATTTCTGAACGGTCCATAAACAGTACCTCACTATTTTATTCTCTTTTTGATTTTTAAAGTATATTCCTCATTGTAACCAAAGATATATTTTTTAAATGTACTGCATTGTGCTGCTGCTGCAAAACCTCAAACTTCACGGCATACAGTATGACAGCGACTATAAACCTGAAGCTGATTCTGATAATTTTACTCTGTTGTCAAAGGAGTTGCGACAAGGGAACAGAACTGGCTGACAGAAGAATGAGACAGGAGATATAACAGAGCAATGTTAATCCCTGCTGCTGAAGCCGGGGAATTGAAAATTCCTTTCAACTCTTAACCTTCACTCTGCTGGAAGGTAATAAGTGGGGAAAAAATAGATGTGGGAAGCAAAAATAGAGGAGTCTGATTAGAATCCAACAGTATCATAATGATCACAGTGTGGAAACTATTCATCTAAATCCAACAAGTGCAGGCTGAGTCTGTGCTAAGGCAGGCAATTGCAACGTTAGCATTCATTTTGAGAGGACTAGAACAAAAAACTAAGGATGTAATGCTGAGGTTTTATAATGGCATTAGTCAAGCTGCACTTGAAGTATTGTGAGCAGTTTGGGGCCCCTTATCAAAGAAAGGATATGCTGGCATTGGAGAGAGTCCATGCGAGGAAATGAATGAGTTAACAGAGGAAAAGTGATAGGCCTGTATTTATTTTATTTTATTTATTTATTTAGAGATTTAGTATGGAACAGGCCCTTCTGACCAATGAGCTAAACCGCCCAGAAACCCAAGCCTAATCACAGGACAAGTTACAATGGCCAATGAACTTAGTAACTGATAAGTCTTTGAACTATGGGAGGAAACCGGAGCACCCGGAGAAAACCCACACATTTACAGAGGATGCTGGAATTGAACTCTGAAGTAAGAGCTGTAATCACATCATAGATTTGCTGGAGTTTAGAATGAGAGGGGATCTCATTGAAACCTATTGAATACCAAAGGTCTCAATAGGACAGATGTGGAGAGGATGTTTCCAATAGTGGCAGATTATAGGATCTGAGGGAGCAGCCTCAGAATTGAAGGACGTCTAGAACAGAGATGAGCAGGAATTTATTTAGTGAGAGGGTGGCGAATCTATGGAATTCATTGCCCCAGAAAGCTTTGGAGGCCTAGTCATTGGGTATATTTAAAGTGGAGATCGATAGGTTCTTGATTAGTAGAGCATCGAAGGTTATGGGGGGAGTCAAGAGAGTGGGCATGAGAAGGAAAATAAATCAGCCACGATTGAATAGCAGAGCATTCTCAATGGGCTGAATGGCCTAATGCAGCTCCTATGTCTTATGGTGTCATCCACCCAGGACACAAAATCAATAAGGGTGGCTGTTGTACTTTAGTATTACAGTCACCTCGAAACACAAACCAAGCAGAAGGGTTTACTTATAGAGAGATAGAATTGTAAAGTAGATATGTTATGTCAAACTCATATCTAACCTTGGTTGGATCATATGTAGATTACTGCGTATATTCCTAGTCATTGTGCATGGAATCTTTACAATGTGGATCTTACTAGCACAGCAGGGGCCTGAGTCGAATAACAGGTACCTTTAAGGGGAGGCTGGACAACCACTGTAGGGAAAGGGGACAAGAGAGTTATGCTGCTAGATTTAGGTGTGGAAAAAGGATGTTTGAGTGAATCACTATTAAGGAAAGGTTAGGCCAGAGGAGTAGTTAGCGTAATGCTATTACAGCTCACCGTAAGATCGGTGCTCAATTCCTGCTGCTGTCTATAGGGAGTCCACACATTCTTCCCAAGTTGGGATGGGTTTCCTCCGAGTGCTCGGGTTCCCTCCCACATTCCAAAGACATACAGCTAGGATTACTGAGTTGTGGGCCTGTTATGTTGGTGCCGGAAGTGTGGCGACACTTGCAGGCTGTCCCAGCGCAATCCTGGCTGACTTGAGTTGACGCAAAAAACGCATTTCACTGTGTTTCGATGTACAGTACGTGCTTCAAATAGTGCTAATTTTTTCATCTTTCTTTTTCCGTGCTATATATCTGACTCGCTCACAATAAACATCAGGATCATTCTGCAGTTGCTGTCGAACCTGATGGCTGCATTGTAGCCAATTAATATGGGCAGGTTTATACAGTCAACGATAAGAACATCGCAAATATAATCAGAAGCAGCGGACAAGTGCACATGAATTCAAATGATACCATCTTTCGCTGGCATGCACAAAAGTAGAAAACCACCACTCTGAACTCTGGGCTCATCCAGAGTTTTTGAGTACACAAGGACACATTGTCAGCTTGGTGAGATTGCAAATTTTTCTTTCTCTATTTATCCCGTTTCAAATTTCTGCGGAACTATAGTGCATTTGAACATTTAATCGCCTATCTCTACAATAAAGCGCTCTGCTTAAAAGTCTTCAGTGGATATTCATTTGGGTTTAATTGCATAGTTATTAGTTTGATTACACCCAACACCATCTTGTATTGTATGAGGTGACAGCTGTGCAAGAAAGCCATTGGCTGCTCACAATTTCAGGCACGTCTGTCAGCTGGCAGCTCAGGCACGTCCCTTCCTATGTGTCGCCTAAACAAAGGGGCAACTTGGCTCCTGCCAGCTGTACCAGAAGGCAAGAGCTCAGGTTTTCCCTTCTAATGATCCCTTCTGATATTTCTGATCCATTGTACAGTTCCCTGTTCAATAGAACATGAAACAAACATGCATTTGAGTGAAAAGTTAGTGGCGTGGCTGGGTACAAGAGCCAATAAAAAGCATTCTATTCATCTGGCAGCTTTAACTGCACAAAAGCCCCAAGAGGGTCAGAAAAAGCTGCAGAGGGATGAGAAAATCTGCAGGTGCTGGAAATCCAGGCAACACACACAAAATACTGGGGGAACTCAGCAGGCTGGGAAGTGTCTATGGAAAAGAGTAAATAGTTACGTTCTGGCCCTCAGGGTCTCCACCCAATACGTTGACATTTTACTCTTTTCCATAGATGCTGCCTGGCCTGCTGAGTTCCTCCAGCATTCTGTGTGTGAAAGTTGCAGACTCAGCCAACTCCATCATGGGCACTGGCCTCCACAACATTGAGGACATCTTCAAAAGGTGATGGATTTTGGGTAACTAGGAGTTTTATCGGACTGGAACAGAAAGAGAAAATGCTAAAACACTCAGCAGGTCACCTATGGAGTGAGAAAAATGCCAGGATTTTCTGATTTTACCAGATTTCCTGCATCAGGCTTTTTGCTCACGGAACATGCACATGCGCAACTGAGTTTCTAAAATCATAAGAACACAGAAAAACACTTGAAGTGGGTTTTTCACCATTGAACTTTCTGGCCAATCCCATACCTTGTCCACTTTCCCACTTCATTCAAATTGCCATTTTGTCCGTGAATGTACTGATGTCAGGTTTGAACGCACTGTATGTAACAGTATAGAGTCCATAGCTACAGCACAGCCCTATGATGTCCTGATAACCTAATGAAGTAACTTTATACTACATGATGCACCTCTGTCTGTGGGATACACACAGCAACTCCAATAGACACTGCGTAGCTTTAACTTGGGGAAAGATATCCCAGGATAATAAAGAGAGTGTTTCTTAACAAAAAAGGTACAACCTCACCACATTCAGACCTCACTTAATATGGAGCTGAGCTTCTCTGGGATAGTCACTAATCAAAGAGAACTCCCCCTTGAGTTGAGGCAACTTTAAAAAAAATATATAAGGATTATGAAATAAGTATGAAATTGAATTTCATAATAACATATAGAAAATACGTAAGTAGACTACAAACTCACTATGAGATTTTTTAATCATTTCTATCACTAATTAACTATATTATATTTTTGCATTTATTTTCTATCAAGTAGGTTTATTTAGCATTCATCCTAATACTGTTTAGCTCCCCACTGCGTCGATCAAGATGCCAGGTATAGCATTCTCATGAAATCATGTCTGCAGTCAATTGCTCTATGTCACAGCACAACACACACACACACTGATAACCAAAGTCTGCAAATAGCATTGTGTTATTCAGTGGGTATGGTCCAAGACAACAGTCCAGTTGTCACAAGTTCAAATGCCTCTGCCTGATGAATTAAGAAACCTGCAAATTACAATAAGGCAAATATGTTTTTGCAAATTATAGATGGTTCTAAAACAGATTGGCTTAGAATCAGTGAAAAGATTCATGCGATAGGAGGCTATTCAACCCATCGTATCCATGCCAGTCAGAAAACAGCTGCCCAGTTTAACCCCACTTTCCAATGCTGACTATACAGCTCTGCAGGTTACTGTCGAAATGTGAAAAGGGAGTCTGCTGTTACAACTCTGGCAAGCAGCAAGTTTCACCCACTGTGTGGAAGACAAGATCGTCAACTCCACTACTTAGTAAGTCTAAGGCCTCTGGTCCTGATCCTACGGTGACGGAAAACGTGTCCTTTGTACTAACTCTGTTTTGATCCCTTATATTTTATTCACCTTAATTAATTCTGCCCCCACCTCCTTTCTTGAAGCAAAGGATCTTAAGCCAATCCATCCTTAACCAGAGCCACTCATCAGGAGGTGCAAGAGTCTGAAGGCACACACTCAACAATTCAGAAATGGCTTCTTTCCCTCTGCCATCAGATTTCTGAAACACCAGTGAACACATGCACACTAAATTATTAGTCCTGATGACAGTTTTCAGCCCAAAATGTCAACTGTTTATTCCTCTCCATAAATGCTGACTTGCTGAGTTCCTCCAGTATTTTGTGTGTGTTGCTCAAGATTTTATCTACAGAATCTCTGTTTATATCATATTATTTTTGCATTATTTGTCATTGCACTGTACCACTGCTGTAAAACAATTAATTTCATGTCATCCATATATATCACAATATATCTAATTCTGATCTAACCTCTTCCCTGTTTCAGCAATAT
The DNA here is from genome assembly GCF_030028105.1 of Mobula birostris. Lineage (NCBI taxonomy): Eukaryota > Metazoa > Chordata > Chondrichthyes > Myliobatiformes > Myliobatidae > Mobula > Mobula birostris. The sequence continues at coordinate 25,159,378 of NC_092392.1, read as the reverse complement.
CCTTGTTTATCTCCTTTGCTTCATCTTCAATTAAATCACATCATTCATGTATCATAATCACCAACACACTTAATCCACTGTGTCTCCTATTCCTTTCCCTTATCTGGTTCACTTTTCACCTTCCTTATCACATTCCAGCTCCAAGAAGATGATCAGTGAAGATTATAAAGAACTTCAGGTAGAGGGTGGTGCCTTCATCTCCTCCCTCCAACCAATCATGACCTACCTCTTCTGCTTCCACTGTCAACTCCTGTCTCACCTCTCACTAGTTACCATTTAATAAAGACTGTCTCTCCTTTGTACTCTCTGTTCTGCAGTAGGGTCTTGGCCTGAAACATTGATTTTTCTTCTCCCTCTTAAGATGCTACCTGATCTGCTGAGTTCCTCCAGAAGTTTGATATCTGCGATATATCATTCCTGTAAAGTGATGACTAGAACTATATAGAGCGGCCTGACCAGTGTTGTATTAGGTTTTAGCATCTCTCTTCTGTAAAAGTACTCCATAACTATCGATAACTGGGAAGAACTTGGTCATCAGGTGTGAAATGCTTCTACGGTTGCTGTGCAGGTTTGGCCCATCCCTTGCTCCCCCAATTTGGGAATCACCTGAGCAGTCTTCAGGTTCATATGGGGATCCAAGATGGAGTAGGTCAGATGGGTCACAATGCACAAGCCCCTGAACAACAGAGGGAAGAACAGGAGAGTGGTAGACTTTGGGGGAAGGAGGGTGTGGGTGGAGAAATGTAGAGAGAATGAAATGGGATTACAGTAGGATTAGGGTTAAGGTAGATCATGGAAATTTGGAGGGCTAAAAGGGTCTGTTTCCGTGATCTAAACTGGAATCTGGAACCCAGTGAGAGGTAGGTACGTCCTTAACATTTAAGTGCTATCATGAGCACTTGAATTGGCAAGTATAAGGACCACGTACTGGTAAATGAGATTAGAATAGATGAGCACCTAAGGCCAACATGAACACAGTGGGCTGAAGGGCTGGTTTCTCTGCTGTATGATACAATGAATCTAATATAGGCCAGATTAACCAAGGGTATCAAATTCCCTGCTCAAAAAGACAACAGTGAAAATGACTTATCTTTTAAACGATACAACACCTCACGGTCACAATCACTCATGCCAGCTTCTTCTTCCAAATGTGTTTAATTAACACAAGTTAAATTCCTTAGCTGCCCCTGTGGGATTCAAATGCATGGCTCTGGACCAACTGTCCAATCCTCTAAATACGGTGTAATCCCTATTCAAAGGTGGAACACAAATAGCGGTAAATTGATTTCCCTCCACTATTTGTTTGAACCACTCGGCCTTTCCGATAATGCATCCTTCTCACAATGTATAATGCATTCCTCATTTTCCTATTCAAACTACATTAGCTCACAATTGGGTATAATGAACTTATATTTGCACATGCTTGCCTGTTCTACTAAACCATATTCTGTACTCTTCATAATACATCCACAATCCCCTGCTTTTGTGCATTTCTACAGGGTTTTTTTTCCAGCATTGATGACTGGTTTCCCATTATTCTTTCACCTTCAAATGTGAATAATTGCATTTGTAAAATTGTGCATTTACCACATCCATGCATCAGAGTAAAGTAGAATGACATCCCTTAAAAACAGAGATGAGGAGGAATTTCTTTAATCAGAGGGTGGCGGAATTTGAAGGCCAATTCATTGGGTATGCTTAAAAAGAATGTTGACAGGTACTGATCAGTAAGGACATCAAAGTTTACAGGAGATGGCAAGAGAAGTGTTGGGTGAATATAAATCAGCCAAGATTGAATAGCAGGGCAGACTCAATGGGCCAAATGCTCTAATTTGCCTCCTCTGTCTAATGGTCATATAGTCTGTTGCTCATTGCTTTCGTCCTTGATTTTGATAGGATGGGAGTGCAATCATTAAGGACTTACATGCAGGATGTGCCTTCTCATTACTACACCAGGGAAGTGCAGGAACTTGAAGAGGCACACTCAGTGTCTTATGAGCAGCTTTTTCCTCTCTGCCATCAGCTTTCTGAACACTTGTGAACCCATGAACCTATTCCTGTTTCACACTTTTTTAAATTGTAACTTATTCTTTATGTCCTCCACTGTACTGCTGTCCCAAAACAACCAATTTCATAGCATACGTCAGTGACAGTAAACCTGATTCGAATTCTCATGGTTGGTGTTGCAATGTAAGCTCCGACACAAAGGCAAGTGGAAGATGCTGATAACCCAGGGATGAAGGTGTGGGTTGGATTCTCAGAGTTATTTTTAACTCTTTTTTAACTCAGAGTGAGCGCATTGCTTGAGCATATAACTATGAAGGAAGAGCTCATTAAAAGGGGAAATATATACACACACACACACACACACACACACAGATATATATATATATATATATATATGTCACTATATACTACCCTGAGATTCATTTTATTGCAGGCATTTACTGGAAAAAAAAGAAATACAATGCAATTATAGCATAATTTTATGGTGATTGGAGGGAAGTATAGGGGGGGGATGTCAGAAGTACTTTTTGTTTTACACAGACAGTGGTGGGTGGTGGAATGCCCTGTGGTACAGGCAGGTACAGTAGGGGAATTTAAGAAACTCTTAGAGAGGCACATGATTGATATAAAAATGGTGGTCATGTAGGAGGGAAGGGTTAGATTGATCATAGAGTGTTTTAATAGATTAGCATAACATCATGGGCTGAAAGCACTGTATTGAGATGCAATGTTCTCTGTTCTAATTAACGAAAAACTACATAAATAAGCAACAACTGACAAGCAACCAACGTGCAAAAGACAAACTGTGCAAGTAAAAAAAATAGTGAGAGTAAGAGTGCAAAAAGTACTTGAAAGTGAATCTGGAGGTTGTAAAATCAGTTCAGAGTCATAGTGATTGAAGTTATCCATGCTGGTCAAGAGCCTGATGGCTGTAGGGTAATTACTGTTCCTGAACATAGTTATACCGGACCTAAGGCCCAGTGGTAGTAGTGAGAAGAGAGCAAGGCCTGAATCTTGGGGGTCTTTGATGATAGCTGCTGGTTTCTTGAGGTAATGCTCCATGCAAGAATGCTCAATGGTGGGAAGGGCTTTGCCTTTGATGGACTGTGCTTTGTCCACCACTTCCTATCGTCTTTTCTGTTCCTGGGTGATTGCATTTAATATTTTAGCAATATTTGAGTAACACTGTAAATATTTTGTTTAAGCATTCTTTTTTATTTAAATAATTCATTATGTGTTAAACGTAAATGTAAGTGAATGGCATACGTCATCATGCCACCATATTGTAAGTACGTAACTCACTAAAGTAAAAATTAAGTGTACAAGAGTTATCCTCAGCTCCATGTTTTTTCTTTCAATTAGTTTTATGCTTTAGAGTTACAAAACATAACAGTGGGCGTTGGTTTTCTGATGCAACCAGTTAGGATACTGCAAATGGCAGTTCTGTTGCAAACAGCAGCTGAAATGAGGTGAAAATGGGGCTTAATGGTGGAAAATACATTTTAAAACAAATGTAGACAAAAGGTCTAGTAATGCAGCCTAGAGGTCTTACACACACACACACACACACACACACACACACACACACACACACACACACAGAGGTTAAAAATCCCATTAAATTAATTCTCACTGCATTAAAAACTTGTAGTAATTCTCAACATCAATGCATCAGCAAGGTTAATTTGTAACCAGAGTAACATCTTAATAAGACTTTCCAGGTGGGCAAGGCAGTCAAGCTGCCTTGCACATTTATAAATATTATTTTGGAACGAAGATTGCTAGCTCGCTACTTTCAAGACAAATGGTAAATTTTAAATGTCTGAAGTTTCTTTCTATTGCAAACATAAATTTGAATCTAAAACATATACAAGAAATGTAATGTTAAATTCCTTGGTGTTATAATTTCAGAGGATCTGTCCTGGGTTTACCACATAAGTGCCATGGTGAAGAAAGCACAACAGCACCTCTACTTTCTTAGGAGCTTGCTAAGATTTGGCATGTCTTCTAAAATGTTGACAAATTTCTACAGATGTGTGGGGAGAGTATATTGACTGGTTCCATCATAGCCTAGTATGGAAACACAAATGCCTGTGTACAGAAAAGCCTACAAAAAGTAGTGGATACGGCCCAGTCCATCATAGGTAAAGCCCTCTCCACCATTGAGCACATCTACGCAGAGCATTGTTGCAGTAAAGCAGCATCCATCATCAAGGATTCCACCATCCAGGCCATGCTCTCTTCTCACGCCTGCCATCAGGAGCCTCAGAGGCCGCACCAGGAGGTTCAGGAACAGTTAATACCCTCAACAAGGAGGCTCCTGAACCAAAGGGGGTTACATCACTGAACTAAACTCGTGCCATTTCTGAATTGTTCCCACTGAACTGGACTCACCTTCAAGGACCCTCATGTCCTTGATACTTACTGTTTATTTATCTATTTGTTTGTTTATTTGGTTATTGTTTCATTTTTCTCTTTCTTTCCACTTCACACAGTTTTTTGGGGTTTTCTTTTGCACTTTGGTTGTTTTCTACCTTGTTGGGTCTGGTCTTTCAAGGTGTTTCTTGTATTTACCGTGTTTGCCCACAAGAAAATGAACCTCAGGTTTGTATATGGTGCCAAATATGTTGATTGATCATAAATTTATTTTGAACTTTGAAAAAGTAACTGCACAGCTGTCTTTGGGTTTAGTCTATTTCTTCTTACTGTTCTATAAATTACTACATTCGATAGACTGAACACCATTACCACTTACGTGGCTTCCGGGGACAAAAGTAACTTCACACAATATGCTCGAACAACTCTGCAAGTCAGCCAGCATCTGTACGGGGGAATAAATAGTTGAAGTTTCAGGCTGAGACCCTTCATCAGGACTGGGAAGGAAGCCAGAATAAAAAGACGGGATGAGGGGAAGGAGTAAAAGCTAGCAAGTTCTTATTCAGGGGATCCCCTCCCAAGATTCAAGATTCAAATTTATTTATCATGTGTACATTGAAACATACAATGAAATGTGCCCTTTGCATCAACAAACGGCGCACCCCAAGTCTGCAAGTATTCCCACACAATGCTTCCCATAAGACCATGAGACACAGGGGCAGAATTAGGCCATTTGGCTCATCGAGTCTGTTCCGCCATTCAATCATCTCTGATTTTTTCCCCCTCTCAACCCATTCTCTTGCTTTTTTCTCGTAATCTTTAATGCCCTTATTAATTAGGAATCTATCAACCTCCACTTTAAATGTACCTAATGACTTGGCTTCACTGCCATCTGTGGCAATGAATTCCACAGATTCACCACCGTCTCACTGAAGAAATTTCTGCTTATCTCTGTCCTAAAGGGATGTCCTTCTATTCTAAGACTGTGCCCTCTGGTCCTAGATTCTTGGCTATAGGAAAGATCCTCTCCACTTCCACTTTATCTGGGTCATTTAGTATTCGGTCTTCTAAACTCCGGTAGTACAAGCCCAGAGGGAAACACCCCTCATATGTTAACCCTTTAATCCTGGGATCATTCTCATGAACCTCCCGTGCACCCTCTTCAATGTCAGCACATCCTTTCTTAGGACAAGGAGTCTAGTGTGACGTCTTGGTGCTTGTTGGTGAGTTCTGGTAAAAAGACATATTGCCAAATGTTTTTGATAGTCTGCTGGGAAACCATGCCACAGGACTAGTCTCTACTTCCCACGGTGCGAGGAGGACATTTTTTTTTAAGACAGTGCGGAATAGGCCCTTCTACCCATCCGAGCTGTTGCACCAAGCAATCCCTGATTTAACCCTAGCTTAATCATGGGACAATCTACAATGACCAATTAACTTATGAACCAGTCCATCTTTGGATTGTGGGAGGAAACAGGAGCACCTGGAGGAAATCCTTGTGGTCACAGAGAGTTCGTACTAGCTCCTTGCAGGCAGCGGCAGAAATTGAATCCAGGTCACTGATACTGTAAAGCGTTGTGCTAACCACGGCACTACTGTGACATTCTGTGCTGACCACTACCAGATGGACTTGTGGCCAAAGGTGTTTTCCGAAAGGACTTTTCCCCACAAAGAAGATGAGAGTGCAGCACCATCTCACTGAATGAAGGATTGAGTGGCAACGAGACTAGGCCCATCCTTTGCAACACCGGGCAACAAGTAGAACCACGCACAGTGTAACACTCAGTCCGTGTGTACCTCTGTTCAACACACTGCTTCATGCATCACACAACAAAGGCAGTCATCGGGATAGGGGTTACGTTCGGTGGAAAATGTCTGAATAAAAGCAAGCATGGCAGCTTGGAAAAAAATTTGAAAAAGAAGCATGGAATTGAAAAAAACATGGGCAGCTTGGTAGCATGGTGGTTAGCGTGACACTTTACAACACCAGTGATAGAGACTCAACTACTGCCTCTGCCTCTAAGGAGTTTGTATGGTTTCCCGTGTCCACGTGGGTTTCCTCCCACATTCCAAGGATGTATAGTAAGGGTAGGTAACTTGTGGCCACACTATGTTGGTGCCGGAAGCATGCACATCACTTCCTCAGACTGCAATGGTCGCTGACGCAAGCAACACATTTCACTGCATCCATGTTTCAATGTATATGTGACAAATAAAGTTAATCTAATCTAATCTTTGACACATATATCATGGAATGTCTCTCCTGACTAATGGATCAGAATGACTACTACAACTGAGTTGTGACTCAGTTGGCAAACTCTCAGTTCCGAGTAAGGAGGCAGTTGGCTTCAAGCTCTGGTCCTGTTGACTAGAGCAATGTCTAGAAGCAAACTACTGAAGGTACTCAGTAGGTCAGGCAGCATCTGTGGAGGGAAATGCACAGTCAACATTTTGGGTCAAGACCTTTTATCTGGACTCAAGATGAAGACTTCAGGCTGGTACCACATTGTTGGAGATGCTATCAGACCAAACCAGGTCTCATATTTTTCTACAATCCTATGGTGTCCTGGCTCTGTTCTGTAGAAGGGGCCATTGTTCACCCTTCCATCGATAGTTATTATCTGCTGTTGACGTTCCTCGGAGATTGCTGTGTACAAGATGTCTTCTGCACTCCCTGTGACTATTCTTCAAAAATGGATCATAAAATGTAAAGTGCTTTGGGATGTTTTGCAAGGACTGAAGAGTGCTTTGTAAGCTGATGTCTTTCTTACGGAATTAACAGCGGTTCACACTGCCCCAGAGTTACTGAGTTTTGCTGAGGCATCTAGTAATCGTACTCAAAACTAATGCAAAGGATGGACTGAAGGGTAAAGTTGTATTTGTATCGAAATGTTATTACAGTCCTCATATTTTTCTTTTTTTTTTACAGGGCTTTGCTTCAGAATACCCTGTAATTCCTCCCCCATGTGATTAATCTTTCCCCATGTCACACCAGACAACAGGACGTAACATTGATTAGGAAGATATTAAACAAGAAGCTGTAAATTTTGCCCAACAAAAACCAAGTACTAGAATTAGAATCAGGTTTATTATCTAATTGGTTTGTTTTGCAGGCAGCAATACAATGCAAGACATAAAAACTTACTATAAGTTACAATAAGAAATACTGTATATTAAAGAACAAGTAAGCTGTGCAAAAAGACAGCAAAATAGTGAGTTAGTGTTCATGGGTGCATACACCACTCAGAAGTCTGATGACAGAGAGGAATAAGTTATTCCAACTCACATGATCATGAGAACGTTAATATTTTTTTCCAATCAGGAAAGTGTGTCCACTTTTTTAAAAAAGAGAGATAAACTACACAAAGCACAGCGCAGTTGTTCCCCAGACTACTTTCTGAAAACCCGGTAGCATTATAATATTGTATATTTCACTATATGTCATATATGCACTTTCGGTCAACTTGTACATCTACAGAACACTTTTATCTGTTAATATTATTGTCTTAATATTATTTTATGTGTTGTATGTGACATATGTACTGTGTTTTGCACTTTGGTCCCAGAGGAACATTGTTACGTTTAGCTGTATACATTGTACAATACATTGAATGACAATAAACTTAAACCTGAACTAAATCACCTTCGGGCTCCGGCACCACTATTAACCCCAAGTTATAAAAAGTTCAGTTCAGTTCCAATGAGGCCGACATGCAGTAACGAGAGGCTAAGATCTTCAGTAAATCTTAAAATGATAAGGATTAAACTTACAGAAACATAACAGAAACAATTGTTAAAGTTGACTTCCTACCTGTCCAGCAGCTCAGTTACAGCAGAAAGACATTTTAAAAGTTAAAAAACATTAAGCAAGTGGACACCAAGCAAGACCATACTGCCAACAATCACACTGCTCCATAAATAAACTGCTCTACAAAAACTTCCTTACTAATGTGCAAGCTCCAGAGAGAAATCCTGCCACATTTCTGTTTGTCTCATCAACCACTCCCCATATCAGACCAATTCACACACAACAATATGTTTCAATGTTCAAATATTTCAGGCTGGCTAGTTGCCTTGACAGCTCCATCGTTCCAGCCTGAACTGTTCCATCTATTACTCATGCCAAATAAAATCCTAACCACACACTGCAGGATCAACCCCATTAAATTAATTCCCACCATGTTAAAAGACTGCAAGAATCCTCAACATCAATCTGGCGACACAACTAATTTGTCAATGGTGTAACATTTTAGCAAGACTTTCAGGTTGTAGGATTTTATCTCTACAAAATGTGTCAATTTGCTAATAAAACTCAATGGTCTATCAAAACGTAAACACTAATAGCAATCTAAAGATAGGAGGTGGTGGTGATCAACAGCATTTAAATGCCAAATCATATGACTAATAATATTGTTTATCAGGAAAGTAAATCCACTTTTAAAAAATAGGGAGAAAAACTGCACAAGGGGAAAGAAATTGCAAATCTGCTCCATTTAATAGGGTCACATTGGGGTGTGACAGACCATCATATGCAACTATAGCGCAACAGAAGAATAAGCAATGATGGTGAATGTGTTGCAAACTGGAAAGGTTTTACTTTTAATTCTTAAATAATTTCATTTTTATTTTTTTACAGATAGAGCATGGTAACAGGCCCCCGATTACACCCATGTGCCCAATTAACCTACAAACCCATATGTTCTTGGAATGTGAGAGAAACTAGTCAGGAGGAGAACGTACAAATGCGTTACACACAATGGTAAGAATTGAACACAGGTTGCAGGTGCTGTAATTGTGTTATGCTAACCGCCATGCCACTTTGCCGCCCACAGATTGTATGAGTGTACAATTGATTTTTTAGGCTGGTCGTCAAGTGCAGTTCCAGGCTTACAAAGAGATAATTCCATGATGTCCCTCCATTATGAGGTCAGACTTATCGGGTCTGACTTACCAGATGAATCTGCAGTTAATTATAAACGCAAGAGATTCTGCAGTTGCTGGAAATCTGGAGTAACACACAAAACTGCTGGAGGAATTCAGCAGGTCAGGCAGCATCTATGGAGAGGAATAAAGAGTTAATGTTTCAAGCCATGGCCCTCCTAACCAATGGTCTATGGAGAGGAATAGCATCTATGGAGAGGAGTGACATTTTGGGCCGAGACCCTTCTCCAAGAGGGTTTCAGCCCAAAACGGCAGCTGTTTATTTCTTTCCATAGATACTGCCCAACCTGGTTGTATGTTTCTCTGAATCTGAAGTTATTTAGTTCAAATCTCAGAAAACTGGAGTAAAATCGTGCTCAAATCCTAAGTGAACATCCAAGAAGACTGTCAGGCCAATAGAGATGTCCCTCGTACTTTCCATAGTACTGTATCAGCAAAGAAGGTGCATTTAAAGGTGCATCTGCAGTATTAAGCTGACCTTAAACTAATCTCTGGCATTAGCAATTCTTTCTGCTCTCCCTCACCCCTCTCTACATTAGTTTCTTCAGAGTTAACACTCCATCTGGTTTAGGGAGTTTGCATCATGAGTCACTCACACTTCATTACCAAGTCTTGAGCCTCCTTTAACACAGACAGATGGAGCCATTCAGAATCAAATTAATTTCAGATTAATGCAATCTGGACTCACTCCAGTCAAACTACACAGTGGAGTTTAAAGCCCTAAACTGAAATTGAACGTTCAACTCTTTGGCGGGCAAACCCATTACTCGGTTGACATAAAGTAATCCCACACCTCCAACGTATGCTGTCCTCTGGGTTTAGTAAACACTTCAGGAAAAAGAAACAGTCTGCATGTTCCTCAAGTCACTATGTGTGGTCGGATGTGAATGTTTCATCAGATGCTCGATGATAGAACAGATGAGATCTCCCTCTATCTAACCTCAGACCTCAAAATCTACCTGTGCACATTTCTGTCTGCCTCAGTTTCCACCCCCCCACCCCCCCCATGGACTCTGTCTACTGCAGTTAAGTAACAATCTGCCCCTATTGTTCAGGGAGATTTTGAAAGCAGATGTTGATAGGATCTTCAATAGTGAATGTGCCAAGTGTTCTGGAGCGGGGGCAGGAGAGTGGGGTTGAGAGGGAAAAATGGGTTGGCCAGGGTTGGATGGTGGTAGACTTGATCGGCCAAGTGGCCCAATTCTAATGGTCTTATACTTCCCAGAAAAGCAGCCAGCAAAATCACAGACTCCACTCTCCTCTCCCCTCTCCCACTGGACAGAAGGCGCAAAGGCCAGCGTATATCCCACTGTTATCAGACTCGTACTATACGAGGGGTGACTGATAAATTTGTGGCCAAAGGTAGAAGGAGTCAATTTTAGAAAACCTAGTACATTTATTTTTCAACATAGCCCCCTCCTACATTTACACACTTAGTCTAGCGGTCATGGAGCATACGGATCTTGGATTTCCAGAAAGTGTCCACAGCAGCAGGGGTGATTGATAAGTTTGTGGCCTAAGGTAGAAGGAGATGAGTTATTAACTTCAAACTTTCTGCATTATCACTCAAAGAGTTGACCTGCATGTGCACGTGCATGTAACGAGAGCTGTATAACTCATCTCCTTCTACCTTAGGCCATGAACTTATCAATCACCCCTGCTGTGGACACTTCCTGGAGGTCCAAGATCCATATGCTCCACGACTGCTGGACTAAGTGTGTAAATGTAGGAGGGGACTATGTTGAAAAATAAATGTGCTAGGTTTTCTGAAACTGACTCCTTCTACCTTACGCCACAAATTTATCAATCACCCCTCGTAACATGGATTCTTGGCTTCAAGATCTACCTCGTTATGATTTTGCACTTTACTGTTTACCTGTACTGCACTTTTTTTTGGTAGCTTTTACATTTTTCTCTGCACTTTTATTGTTTTATCTTATTCTAGCATAATATACCATGCAACGATTTGATATGTATAAACATCTGTGTACGCATGAACAGTCTACAAGACAAGCTTGGTACACGTGACAATAATGAGGCAATACTAGTGCACTTAAATGTAACACTATATCCTGCACTGTGACACAAAAGATTCTGCAGATGCTGGAAATCTTGAGCAATCACACAGTGTGCTGGAGGCAATCAGGTCAGGCAGAATCTATCCCCACCCATTCATCCCCCCCTCTCCTGGTCTCAGTTATTACCCATCACTTTCCACTTCCCCCATCTTTTTATTCTGACTTTTGCCCCCTTTCTTTCCAGTCCCAATGAAGGGCCTTGGCCAAAGTGTTGACTGTTTATTCCTCTCTGTAGATGCTGCCTGACCTGCTGTGTTCCTCCAGCAATTACTGATTTTGTTTACTTTGAGATACAGCAAGGCGACAGGCCCTACAGGCCCAATAAGCCTGCACCGCCCAATTATACCTCTGTGACCGATCAACCTTCTAACGCTTTGGAATCAGGAAGGAAACCAGAGCACCTGGAGGAAACCCATGCAGTCACAGGGAGAACGTACAACCTCCTTATAGACAGCTGTGGAATTGAACCCAGCTCACTGGTGCCTTAATAACTTTATGCTAATTGTAACGCTCTACTGTGTTACTCTGGATTTCCAGCATTTGCAGTATTTCCTGTGTTATTAGATACAAGGAAGTTGAAGGGTAGTGGACGAGAACAGGAAGTGGTGTAGAGGTCAAGGCCAGGTTGATCATTACATATTGGAGTAGGTTTAAGGGGATGGGTGGCCTCCGGCTCGTGATTTGTACGTTCTAAAAGTAGGTAATCTTAATCAGCAGCTTTGTAACCGAACTGTACTGTCTGGTAAGTTGGCTTGCTTTGCAAACACTTCTTATGTAAACATTTTCAGAACGGTGAAAATTGAGGCCATGTAAAGTCAAGTGTAACAAAGGGAAATTCATGAGAGGTCGACATTTCCCCAGTGGTTGCACCTGTGATTACCAAACATTTCAAGCTCTGTCGCCAGAGGAAGGGAAATGCTCCCAATTCAGTTGCTTGGGCAAGGATGTATCATGATGTTTGTTCCTGGCACCAGAAGATAAAGTGCTCCAATATGGGCTACAGCAACTGCTTGAGAATCTCAAGAGGGTAATAAACAGTTAAACCCCAGTCACACAGAGGCCATTTTGGATCTAGTCCAGAAAAATCATTATAATGAAACAATAAAGAGTTGCATTTATGTGGCACCTTCCACATTCCCATCAGGATGTTCTAGTCTGTCACCATTGTCTCTCTAGGCACTGGTCAGTGCTAGCAATAAGAACATACTTGATAGGAGCAGAATTAGGCTATTTGGCCCATTAAGTCTGTTCTGCCATTCCATCATGGCTGATTTATTATCCTCTTCAATCCTACTCTATCTTCTTCGATTAACCTTTGACACCCTTAATAATCAAGAACCTATCAACCTCTGCTTTAAACTTGGCCTCCACAACTGTTTGTGGCAATGAATTCCACAGATTCACCACCCTCTGCTGAAGAACTTCCTCCTCATCCCTGTTCTAAGGGGAAATCCCTCTATTCTGAGTTTGTGTCCTTTGGTCCTGGACTATCCCACTATTGTAACCATCCTCTCTGCGTCGACTTTATTTCAATATTCCATTGATTTCAATGCGATCCCTCCTCTTTTTGGGAAGTATAGACCTAGAAAGTGTATGACTGTGCAGACTCCAGCATAGAAGAATCATTCATTGTGAGGGAATTCTTCTCATGGTCGATGACCCTTACCAATTTGTACAGAGGTACCATCCTATCCAGAATGCAGGTAGGGTAGCAACTTCTCTGCTCAAGACTACAAGAAATTGCAGAGATCAGTGAATGCAGCTCAGTCCATCACACAAACCAGCCTCCTCCTCATTGATTCTCTCCACACACCCACTGTTGGCATAATCATGGACCCTTCCCATCCCTGGTCATTCTCTTTTCTCGATTCTCCCTGTAGTCTTGGCATCATTCTATAGATGTGCCCAGATTACAGATTACCTTTCATTCGTGCAGCCATTGTTCTGACCTTTTTACCCACAACATTCTGAACTGGAACTAATCAAACTGTAGTCCTCCTGGCTCAAAATCACTATTGACTGGCTCAAAAGACCTTGACCAATGAAGAACGTGTTTTAAAGACACTAATTATCAGTGGATACAACAAAGTGCAGTCAGATCAAGGTGAATCAAGAACTGTTATACATTCCCAATCTGAGATTTGAGGTCATTAAGCAATTAAAGTATTACTAAAACCTTAGCACATGTAAAGGCTTAATCAGAAATCCCAGCCAATTAAGTTAACTCGCGCTGGCTGATGCCAAGAGATTTGGCCTGAGCTCTCATCCTTTAAGAAACATGTCACTTAACCTACTTTGGGCACAATATTAAAACTATCCAACTTATCAAAAAAAAACCCTCTACATTTGTTTATTATTGATGAAATTAGATGCATGGAATTGACCCCCTAACATGATGGTCAGGTAATCTTCATAACACTGTGTCTGCACTTTCTTCTGGGATGAACCTCAGCTGAGTCCCATTCACCTATATCAGAACTCATTCTCTCTCTGACCACATCATAGTCATTGAACACTACAGCACAGAAACAGGCCCTTCAGTCCATCTCATCTGTGCTGAACTATTATTCTGCCTGGTCCCATTGGCCTGCACCTGGAGCACAGCCCCCCACAACCCTCCTATCCATGTACCCATCCAAACATCTCTTAAATATTGAAATCGCACCCACACCCAGCATTTCCATTGGCAGCTCGTTCCACACTCTGAGTGAAGAAGCTCCCCCTCATATTCCCCTAAAACATTTCACCTTTCATCCTTAAACAATGACCTCTAATTCTAGTCTCACCCAACCCCATGGAAAAAATCTGCTTACATTTACCCTATCTACAGCCTTCATAATTTTTTATACCTCTATCAAACCTCTCCTCATTCTCCTACGCTCCAGGGAATAAAGTCCTAACATATTCAGCCTTTCCCTATAACTCAAGTACTTGAGTTGCAGCAATATCCTTGTTAATCTTCTCTGTAGAAGAGACGTCAGTCCATCTCTTCCCAGATCTGAAAAACATGCCGGCTGTTAGGTTACTTGGTCACCATACATTATTCTTAGGGTAGGGGGGTGGCTGAAGAATGAGGGTGAAATTGATGGGCATGAGCGTGAGAATAGATTATAGAATAAAAGTGAACAAAACAGAATTATTCTGAGAGCCAGCAATAGTCTTGACGGGCCAAATGGCCTTTGCCTATGTTGATAATGAAAATTTCTTGGGTCAAGAGGGTTATGGAGGACTGATACATTTCCTTTTTGACAAATCAAGTTAGAGTTTAATTTCATTCAACCACACACATGAATAGAGCCAAACGAAGCAGCTTTTTTTTTGCTTAACAAAACACCTCAAAATTTTTAACTGGAGGACCATTTTTTTCCCTCGGCCTCATCTTGTTTCCATACTCACTCAGAAAACTCAACTAGCAAGATTTTACACTTTCATTCAAGACTGCCCCATTTAATTTTCAAAACAACGGAAGAGTAAATACTTCCATGGGAAAGGGCAAACGGCAAAAGGCATTCGGGATTTTGTAAAAAAAAAAGCAAAGCCTGAACTAGCACAGTATTATTATAACCTATTTAGATACACTCTGCAGAAACCAAAATATGATAAATCCCTTGAATGTTTTGCTTTAATAACTGAAAATGTTCAATTTAGCCGAATGCTAATAAAGTAAAACAAAACACCCCTGGTTTGAATTAAATATAACAGGAAAATTATAACTGTATGGTGCTGGAAAGCTGTTGGGAGTGTAATACATAGACTACTGGTGACATGGTTGGGATGTTAAGGTATCAGAATAAGATTTATTATCACTTGCATATGTAAAGATTGATGCTTTACAGCAGCAGTACATTGAAAAGACATAAAATTACTGTAATGTACAAAAATAAGATAATAAACAAAAAATAAGGAATATTAATTCATGGACCATTCATAAATCCGATTGCAGACAGAAACAAGCTGTCGAGTGTGGGCTTCAGGCTCCTGTATTTCCTCCCCAATAGTGCTAATGAGAAGAAGACATGTCCCGAATTGTGAGGCTCCATTATGCCTGTGATGGTGCTGGCAGAGTGTACAATCCTCTGCAGCCTCTTTTGATCCTGTGCATTGGAGCCTCCATACAAGGTGGTGATGATCTCTACTATACAACCGTAGAAATTTGTTGGGCCCGGATAGATCCTCTGAGATGATGTCTAGGAATTTAAAACTGCTCATCCTTTCCACCATTGATACCTCAATGAACACTGGTATTTTCTTACTAGCTTACTTAAACTTACTAGCTTACTAGCTTAAATCTCTTACTAGCTCTTTCTTCAGTTAGTCCTGACGAAGGGTCTCGGCCTGAAACGTCGACTGTACCTCTTCCTAGAGATGCTGCCTGGCCTGCTGCGTTCACCAGCAACTTTGATGTGTGTTGCTTGAATTTCCAGCATCTGCAGAATTCCTCGTGACTGGTATTTTCTCCCATTTTACCCTTCCTGAAGTCCATAGTCAGTTCCCTGGTCTTGCTGACATAGCATGCGGTGTTGATGTTCCAACACCACTTAACCAGTCAATCTGTGTTACTCTTGGATGCCTCCTTGTTGCCATCTGAGATTCCATCAACAACAGTGGTGTCGTCAGCAAATTTTTAGGTGTCATTTGAGCTGTAACCAGCCATGCTCAAGAGTGTAGAGACAGTAGAGCAACTGGCTGAGCATGCATCTTTAAAGTGTACCTGTGTTGACTGACAATGAGGAGCAAACATTATTACTGATGCTCATTGGTTGGGGTCTCCTGTCAAGGATCCAGTTATAAGTTATACGTGACAATAATGAACCATTTTACTTGGTATGGAGGCTTGGTATAGAGACTTGGTATAGCGCTGAGGAAGCAATGCGATTGTAGCAGGACATAGACAGATCGGAAGAATGGGCAAACAAATGGCAGATGGAATACAGTGTTGGGAAATGTATGATAAAGCATTTTGGTAAAAGGAACGATAGTGCGGACTATTATCTAAATGGGGAGAAGGTTCAAACATCAGAGGTGCAGATGGACTTAGGAGTCCTCGTGCAAGACTCCCAGAAGATTAATTTGCAGGTTGAAGCTGTGGTAAAGAAGGCAAATACAATGTTGGCATTTATTTCAAGGGGAATAGAATATAAAAGGAAGGAGATAATGCTGAGCCTTTATGAGACACTAGCCAGGCTGCACTTGGAGTATTGTCAAGAATTTTGGGCCCCATATCTCAGAAAGGATGTATTGTCCAGAGTCCAGAGGAGGTTCATGACGATGATTCTGGGAATGAAGGGGTTAACATACGAGGAGCATTTGGCAGCTTTAGACCTGTACTCACTGGAATTTAGAAGAATGCGGTGGGGGGGGGGGGAGAGAATCTCATTGCAATCTACCGAATGTTGAAAGGACTAGATAGGGTAGATGTGGGGAGGATGATTCCTATGGTGAGTGTATCCAGAACTAAAGGGCAGAGCCTCAAAATTGAGGGGCGGCCTTTTAGAATGGAGGTAAGGTGGAATTTTCTTTTGAGCCACAGAGTAGTGAATCTGTGGAATGTTCTACCACAGACTGTGGTGAAGGCCAAGTCAGTGGGTATACTTAAGGTGGAAGTTGATCGTTTCCTGATCAGTCAGGGCATCAAAGGATATGGCAAGAAGGCAGGTGTATGGGGTTGAGCGGGATCCGGGATCAGCCATGATGGAATTGCGGAGCAGACTCAATGGGCCCAAGGCACTCCACACGCTTCCCATGTCAAACCAGGAAGAAACTCTAAAGAGTAATCATTGAGAAGCAACTCAAATAATGAGTTTACTCATTATCTAGCCCCACCAATTCAATTTGTGCCACAAACAAATGTCAAGGGCTTCCAAATGATACCATTTCTAACACGTCAATTTAAAATAAAACTGCAACAAAAACACAGAAAGACTAATGTAAAGTCCACATTTGACACATGACTGCAGAGGTTCCTTTTGCTCGGTTCATTTCTTTCCCAGTAGACAAATTTGCTTAAGCCACAAAAATTGCTTTTTCAATGATCTACCACAACATTCAATTCAGACAACCTTCAAATAATTCCCAAATCAATCAACACCAATCTCTGAACAGCTCAAGCTAGTGATAGGATCAATAGATTTACTGATCAAAATGTAAATAAGTGGAGAGCAAAACAGGGTAGCAACCTGTGACTGGAATAATATCATAAAGGAAAAGGAAGGCACACTATCATAACTGACATCTTTTGAATTCCAAGTCAAAGATCCATTAAATAGGAGACTGGAACTAGATGTTATTTTAGCTTTGAGGCGGCTCGAGTTAAAATGGTTCCCTCAAAGAGTCAGCTCTCTGTACTATATTCCTTTAAGGTAACAAAAGCGAGATTGCTAAGAAAAAGATAAAGAAGGAACAAACAAACAAACTGCCAATTGATCGCAATTGGATCAGGCAGCATCTGTGGAGGGAAATGGACAGTTGCTGCTTCAGATCGACACCCTTCACCTGGACTGAAAGAACAGAGGGGAGGTAGCCAGGAAAAAGAGGCGGGAGGAAGGGGTGGAGAAAGATCTGGCAGGTGAATGCAGGTGAGGAGTGGAGATGGGCAGATGGAGGAGGGAAGAGTTCCAGCATCTACATTCTCTTGTGTCTCCAGATAAAAAAAGAGCTGATTGAGAGGGTGCTTGAAAGTGTTCACACTGGGGAAGGATTGTAGCTCCATTGTCTCTGCAATGAGTCCCAACAATGACCAGACTCAGACATTCACAATGAAATTCTGAATTGCCACATGAAAACATAGATAGGCATCTCTAATGACACCAAACTGAGGCTCTATAAGGCATTGGTCAGAACACATTTGGAGTATAGTGTGCAGTTATGGGCCCCATATCTAAGAAAGAATGTGCTGGCTTTGTAAAGAGTCAAGAGGAGGTCTACAAGCATTATCCCAGGAATGAAAGGGTTAACACATGAAGAGCACTTGATGAGTTTGGGTCTGGGATCACTGGAGTTTAGAAGAATGAGGGGAGATCAATTGAAGCCTATTGAATATTGGAAGTCCCAGATAGAATGGATGCATAGAGGATGTTTCCTACAGTGGGAGAGTCTAGGACCAGAGGGCACAGCCTCAATACAGAAAGATTTCCCTCTAGTATAGAGCTGAGGAGGAATTTCAGAGGGTGGTGATTCTGTGTAATTCATTGACACAGACAGCTCTGGGGGACAAGTCATTGGGTATACTTAAGTTGAGGTTGATTGATTCTTGGTTAGTAAGGGTGTCAAAGGTTATGGAGAGAAGGCAAGAGAATAAGGTTGAGATGGAAAATAAATTAGCCATGATCGAATGATTGAACATATCCAATAGGCTAAATGGCCCAATTCTACTCCTTTATCTCAGAGTTTATTCTGCAAAAGCAATTTTTGTTCATGTCAAGCTGTGAATTGCTAAAATAATAACAACTTCACCCTTGTTGAACATTGTATCACCACCTCTCTGACATTTTTGGTGTGGCACAAAGAGGTGATATAAGATGATACAGCCCTTCACTCATACGTCAGTCTCAATTATACGGAGATAAGGTCAGAGGCAACAAGTTATTGCTTAAAGCAGTTTTCACCACAAGGAATTTTGGTTAGCAGGAGTGAATTCCTGCTTATTGACGGAACTAATGATAAGTCTTCAAGAACAGCTCAAAACTGCAATACTCTTACATTTTTCAACTAACAAGAAACAGAAATGCATTAGAAATGGAAAGTTTAGGCTAACTAATTTAAAAAAAGACATATAAATCTTCAGCCTTACTCAATACTTCACATCATATGGCAACAATTTTGGAAAGTACTGGTGCATGAAAGAAGACATCAATATCATGTTTTGGGTTGCTATGGCAGTTTGGAAAAATATAACACTGCCTTCGAGGGAAAACATTATCAGCAAATTCTTTGCCAAGTATTATTGAAAAGAAGAGCTAGTTGTAAAAATTTTGGATCAGAGAATGGCATGTTGTAACAAAGGGGTTTGATGGACGAAGTCACTTCCTAAATTATTTGGAGTAGATTTAGACTTGGATTATTGGGTCCAGGCTGTTTTATTGCAACTGAAACCATTTAACAATTCCCTGTGCAGATTGTGGAATTTTGTTACTGGAGAATATGACAGAAAAATGGAGTAATGAGAGACAGAGTTATGGCACTGCAGAACATCATTTCTTACACACAGGTAGATGACCGCTCCTCCCCTTCACAAAAACTAATAACCTAACCTTTTACAAAATGCTTCATATTTAAAGGAATAAAACACAAAAGTGGAGGAACACAGCAGGTCATACAGCATCTATGGAGCGGAATTAACAGTCAACGTTTCGGGCTGAGACCCTTCTTCAGGACATGGCTGAAACATCAGTGTCTCGCTCCAAAATGTCATCTGTTCATTCCTGATCTGTCAAGATCATCCAGCGTTTTGTGTTTGTTCCTCTGTATTTCCACCATCTGTAGAAACTGTCGTGTTTACTTCATGTTTTAAATAAAACTGTCTTTAAATAAGAATAGAGCAGATGTGTCTGAACAGCAGGGAATTTAGATCCTAATCCAAAATAACTTTGTTTCTACTTTTCCAAATTTGAATTGTTTTCATTTTTTGAATCAAGAGAAGGAATGGTAACTCTCATCTGCCTATAACCCTCCTCACTTGGATAAATCTATCACTGACTGATAAACATTGACAGTTTATTCCCCTACTGAGGTCCTCCAGCATTTTGCATGTGTTACTCTGGATTTCAGGCATATGCACAATCTCTTCTGCTTATGATATAATATTGCACAAAATGAGGCCAGTTGACCCATTTAGCATGTGATAGCTCTTTTGAAGGACAATCAGGATGACATAACTTGCTGCTCTTCATATTCTGATGCAATTTTCCCATCTGTAAGGAACCCATTTCCATTTTTCAACATGGAGACAGATGCCCTTTATCAAAACACTGGCGAAAAAAATCCCCAGCTGCAATTCCACACTCCCGGAACCGCTCTCATAAAACTTCTCCATACAAATCCAGAAGGAGCAAAAAACTATCACTACACCAGCTTGATCAACAGCAAGGGGGAGCAGACTACAGCCTGCCCTGGCAGGTGTACTCAATCCAGCACACGGATCCCAAATGCAGTATCAGTAATATTCATACAGAAATATGGATGGTGATTATTAGTAAAGTGGTATTTATTTTCTTTTCTTCTGAAGGGGATCTGTTTGCAATATCCAGAATATTTATGTATGCTCGATACTAATCAAATCATCAAGCAAAATTTTAATGTTGCCTCACCATGAACCTGTAGCCCTTGGTTACTGAGCTTTTAACTAGTGGAAGCAGTTTCTCCCCTCAGACCTAAAGGTTAAGCAAGCTCAAGACCATGAGAGTTTGTAGATCCAATTCCCATTTCCCTCAATGACAGGAACTGAGCCCCATTTTACCAACAGTTTTCATGGAACAATTATAGACCTCGAAAGAAAAATACAACTTTACCTCCAGTAGTCTTTCTCCGAGTGTGTTAAGCACAGCTTTCAACTGCACAGGGATAATTTACATTTTATTGGAAAATAAATTTGTCTTACCAAAATAGACATACAAAATTACAGTCTAGTTCCAAGGACTCTGGTGTAATTCATCACACTTATACAACAAACTGCATTATTTCTCTTTACTTCAGGAGATACTGCTTCATTGTGACAATTATCCAAACTACATTATGTTTAAATAATTGTAGCTACCAGCAATTCCTCACAGTGAAGTGAGCTGCAAGATGTGCTGGTGGAGAAGCAAATTTAAATGCCTGGGCAAAGGCAGCATCTTGCAGGTGTGAGAGGTCAGGAGTTAATTAAAATAGCAGCAATCCAATTTTTATTTCACAAAGTCCTGCACAAAAGTCTCACTCTTTTATTACAGTTTAACTACCGGATTGCAAGGGCTTCTGAGGGCTGGATCAAAACAATAGATGTTCCTTCCCAAGAGAGATCATTAATGTCAAATTATGACTAATGATTGCCAATGTTGTACTGCTAATGAACTGATATTACTGATAATACCTATTCTGCTAATGTCATTTGCTTTCAATGCAGAGATATCCTCGGTAGCAGAAGAGAATGTACACACCAAGATCCAGATGCTGCAATACCTAAAGAGTGATGTGTAGCAGATGATTAGCACTTTCCCCCATGACTTTTGAAGTCAAAAAGGGCTCCTTTCCTGTACATTAGAATCAAGTTCAACCATATACCTTCAATGGCCACTTTATTAGCTACCTCCTGTACCTAATTGGGTGGCAGTGTGGAGATACATCTCCACCAAAGGAGGTGTAAGGCACTCCTTCCCTCCGCTAGCCTGCGGGTCTATCTTGAGCACAGTGTAGCACCTGCCCAGCCCCCAGTCAGGGTCACATGGGAGCAGGTGATGGATGGGTGTATGAACAGCTGCTGCATATAAACCAGTCCTGGTTATGAGACCACTGACACCAGGCAGACAATCTCTGAAGAGAAAAGGGTAATGGCTGGGGTCACTCGTCTTATAAAGATACTGCCCAGAAGCAGGCAATGGCAAACCACTTCTGTAGAAAAAATTAACAAGAAGAACCATGGTCACAGAAGGACCATGATCGTCCATATCATACAACACGGCACATAATGAACTAACCTGCACCTAACAACAAGCCCGCTGAGTGTATGTTCGTGCTCTTTTGCTGCTGTAGCCCATCGATCTCTAGGTTCAACCACCATTCTAATGCAAAGTTATTTGAGTTACTGTTGCCTGACTGTCAGCTTGAACTAGTCTGGCTGTTCTTCTCTGACCTCTCTCATTAACAAGGTGCTTTTACCCACAGAACTGCTGCTCACTGGATGTTTTTTGTTTTTCACACTATTCTCTGTAAATTCTGGAGAATTGTGCATGAAAATCCCAGGAGATCAGCAATTTCTGAGATACTCAAACCACCCCGTCTGGCACCAACATTCCATGGTCAAAGTCACATAGATCATATTTCTTCCCCATTCTGATGTTTGGTCTGAACAACAACTGAAACACTTGACCACTTGTATAGATGTATTTGATAAAGTGGACACTGCACTGTACATTCATTAGGAATTTACTGTGGTGTGTTGGCACGACATACAACAAAAAAAAACAATATTCAATAAGTACAAGCTTAAAAAGTTATATTAAAAACTGAAGCAACACACACAAAAGTTGCTGGTGAACGCAGCAGGCCAGGCAGCATCTCTAGGAAGAGGTACAGTCGACGTTTCAGGCCAAGACCCTTCGTCAGGACTAACTGAAAGAAGAGCAAGTAAGAGATTTGAAAGTAGGAGGGGGAGGGGGAGATCCAAAATGATAGGAGAAGACAGGAGGGGGAGGGATGGAGCCAAGAGCTGGATAGGTGATTGGCAAAGGGGATATGAGAGGATCATGGGACAGGAGGTCCGGGGAGAAAGAAAAGGGGGGGGGAACCTAGAGGATGGGCAAGGGGTATAGTGAGAGGGACAGAGGGAGAAAAAGGAGAGAGAGAGAAAGAATGTGTGTATATAAATAAATAACGGATGGGGTACGAGGGGGAGGTGGGGCATTAGCAGAAGTTTGATAAGTCAATGTTCATGCCATCAGGTTGGAGGCTACCCAGACGGAATATAAGGTGTTGTTCCTCCAACCTGAGTGTGGCTTCATCTTTACAGTAGGGGAGGCCGTGGATAGACATGTCAGAATGGGAATGGGAAGTGGAATAGACATATCAGAATGGGAATGGGACGTGGAACTGAAGCTTTTTAAGGGAATAAAATATGAGTAAATACATAAATACCATCATGTATTTACAGGACAAACAGCATTTTTAAAAAATGGTTTGAAGTGTTTATGGTGCAGTGCAGTGACGGAGCCAATATTGAGATGGACGGTAGCATAATGTTATTACAGCACCATCGACCCCGGTTCAATTCCTGCTGCTGTCGGCAAGGAGTTCTGTGTATTCTCCCCATGACTGTGTGACAAGTTAGGCAGTATCTATGGAAGGGAACATAAACATCGATGCTTCAGGCTGAGACCCTTTATCAGGACTGGGAAGGAAGGAGGCAGAAGCCAGAATAAGAGGTGAAGGTGCAGGTTTGGAAATGAGTACAAGCCGGCAGTTGATAGGTGAGGCCAGGTAAGTGGGAAGGTGGGTGGGTGGGGGTAGAAACTGCATGACCTGCTGAGTTCCTCCAGCATTTTGTGTGCACTGCTCAAGATTTTCAGCATCTGCAGAACCTCCTGTGTCACTGAATGTAGAATACGTTACGTGCATTGGAATTGTTTTATAATTGTCACATGTATCAAGATACAATGAAAAGCTTGGTATGGATCAAATCATTATGCAGAACATTGCAATAACAAAACAAAATGACGTGCAAAAGCGACTGCAAAAGTACGGTGCAGGTAAACGATGACGTACAAGATCTTAACGAGATAGTTTGTGAGGTCAGGAGTTACCAGAATCTTGAATGGATCTCTTATACATAAGTGGATTCTTGGCCTCTCTCTCAGCACAGAATTCCGGTTTTTCATAGGATCATAGACAGATGTTACATGGAAACAGGCATTTCAGCCCACTTATTGCATGCTGACCCATTGGTGCCAATTTTATGTTTATCCCTTTCCTGTAAAAAAAATTCTCTCCACAATTCTACCATCAATTGCCTCAGATTCTACCACTTACCAACACACCAGGACAATTCACCCTTGATTTCTTTAGGATGAGGGAGGAAACGCAAGTGATCACGGGAAGAACATGCAGACACCACGCAGGCAGAACCAGGAGGCCAGGGCTCAGAGACAGTGGTTGTATTAACCGTGCCATATGGGGAAACTGGGAACTTATGAACACAAAAGATTCTGCAGCTGTGCTGGAAATCCAGAGCAACACACAAAATGCTGGAGGAACTTAGCAGGTCAGGGAGCATCTGTGGAAGGGGATAAACAGTCGATGTTTTGTACTGACAGCTTTCATTTGGATTGGAAAGGAAGGGGGAAGAATCAGGATAAGAAAGTCAGTGGAGGGGATGGAGTACAAGCTGGCAACTGATTACATGGGTAAGAGTGTAATTCACTAAACCACATTTGACATCCAGTGGCCTTAACTTGACCCAGCTAGCATCAATAGTCCTGGCAAAAACAATGGAAAAACCTCTATCCTTAGCTGCTTTGGTACCACACTGACTGGTTGAGGGAGGTACCTCAATTACTAAAACATCATTCTAACTGTGATCAAACAGGAGCCTCCGTGTTCTGTACCATTAATTTTAATAACAGTTATCATGTAATGTGCCATTAGTATAATAAAAAAAATCTGCTGTTCTTCAAACAAAAGTTAATCGCCCATGAAAGTGTGTTAAGTTTAACAAATTGACATTCATTGCTCATTTAGTGGGCAAGTGTGCCCAAGCACACTCATCAACTCCTCTGGTTCAATACATCAGCCTAAAATATAACAGTATTATCATGCTAAAGGAAAGAATTGATTTGCATTTACAGAACTCATTTCATATACCCTTTAGGTTTTGCAAAGCTCCTTAGAGCCCTTGAAGTATTTGGAGCAACAAAACAGCAGAGGAACAGGCCCTTCGGTCTATGATGTTGTGCTAAGTTAATCCACTTAGTGATTACATGCCTAACTAAACAAATTCCTTCTCTCTGTACAATTCCCACAACCCTCCATCCTCTAGACATTCATGTGCTTATTTAATGGGTCTCTGAAATGCCTCTATTGTATTTGTCTCCACCATCACCACACCTTATAGCAAATTGCCGGCACACGCTACTCTTGGTATAAAACTTGTCCCACGCATCTCCTCTGAACTTTGTTGTCGCATACTCTTTACTACCAGATTTCAACCCTGAGGAGAAAAGATTCTGAATGTTTACCTTATCTATACCTTTCATAATTTTAAGCACTTCTATCAGGTCTCCCCTCAGCCTCTACCACTCCAGAGAAAACAACTCAAGGTTTGTCCAACCCCTCTTTATAGCACAAACAAGAGAAAATCTGCAGGTCCTGACGAAGGGTCTCAGCCTGAAACGTCGACTGTACCTCTTCCTAGAGATGCTGCCTAGCCTGCTGCGTTCACCAGCAACTTTTATGTGTGTTGCTAAAATCTGCAGCTGCTGGAATTCCAAGCAACACACACAAAATGCTGGAGGAACTCAGCAGGCCAGGCAGCATCTATTGAAATAAGCACAGTTGACGTTTCGGCCCGAAATGCTGAGTTCCTCCAGCATTTTCTGTGTGTCCCCCTTTAAAAAACAAGGCTTCTAAACCTTTTTCTGCACCCCTTCCAAAGCTTGCACAATCCTGATCTGGAGGTGGTGGTCACTACAAATATGGTAGGTTGGGAAATGAAATCTGAGGACCGTATAAAACATGGTGTTCTATTAAAAATCCCAGTTAATCACAAAATCTTTTGAAATACATAGTCTCTGATGCAACCTGAAACACTGTTTGTCTCTCTGCAGGTGATGTCCAACTTGTTGAATAGCCTGTCTTGGGCCGAATGGCCTAATTCTGCTCCTATGTTTAAACTTCATTTGTATCCTCTCTCAAACTTATAGCATGACACAGACCCTTCAGGGCACCCGGTGCAGGTAGACCAAAATTCCTATCTAAGTAGTCCCATTTGCCTACACTTGGCCCACACCCCTCCAGACCACGTCCATCCATGCACCTGTCCAACGGTCCATTTACTATTAATGCAACACCTCCTCCAGCAGCTTGCCTTCCGGGTGAAAATGTTGACCTCCCACCTCCAGGTTCCGATCAAATGTTTCTTCACTCTCACCCCAAACAAACACCCTCCCGTTCGTAATCCTGGGGGGAAGAAAAAGACTGCCTACACCCATGCCCCCAACTGATTATTAATCAGCTCCACAAGATCACTGCCCATTCTTCCATGCTCCAAGAAACAAAGTCCAAAATCTGCTCAACCCCTCTCCATAACTCTGACCCTTGAAACCTGGCATCATCCTAGCCTAGTTCTAGTGTGCTCGTCCTACATATCATACATCCAGCATCTGCAGCTCTTAACATCTGTGAGCATTAAATGTCAAGTCAGTACCCTTCTCACTGCATTCACTCCAGTTCAGTCCCCTGGAACTCGAAAGGTGAACTACCAACATAAACTACAACAACAGCACCTCAGCTCTCGACAAGCCAGAGTCAAACTTTTGGACTCAGCATCAAGTTCAATGTTTTCAAACAATGATTCTGCATCTCCAGTTTATACCATCTCCATGACCATCCATCCCTCTACCATCTAGCACTTTATCCTTCAACGCCTCCTCTAACTTATCCTATTCACACTCCTTCTCCTTTGTTCCATCGTCTCCCTCCAACCACTTTTCTATATCTTAAAATATGTTTACCTCCAACATGTTCCACCATTTCCAACAATTTCCTTTTTAATTTCAGGCGAGAAACACTGCTGAATGTCTATCATGAGTTATTTTTATAATTCCTGGCCCTCTGTTATTTGGGGTCAATAATAGACATTGAGTCCTAGCTGTCTACGCAAGCCAGGGCAGTACGATATGGAGAGCAAGCTGTCGCCCATGCAGCAAGCTCCCCCTCTCCATGCAGCTGATGAATCCAAAGGAATGGCAGGACCTGAAATGTTAACAGTGCAGAATTAAAAACCTTCCAACCCCAGCAACGTCTTTTGAAATCTTCCTTGCACCCTCTCTGTGTAGAGACCACAGAAGTCAATTGAAATGGTGACAGAAACAGAAGGGGGTGAGGCCACGGAAGATGATGAAAATTTTAAGAATGGGTTGTTAGTGGCTGATGTAACTTAACAAGCACAGGGTTGCTGCGTGAATTGGATTTGTTATCAAGGGAATTGTTCTGTAGTTGAATTCTGCCTTGGGAGATATAGGAGAAAACACCAGACAAATATAATCTTTTTTTTGTCAATCTAATTCTAGAAAATGTACAAAATAATTATCAGATAGGCTAAAAAAAACACAAAAAAAAGATTTTGTGTAAAACAAGTTCTATTTGAAAGCACTATCGACCTTTAACACAAAAGCATTTCACTAATTAGCATGCATTGGAAGAAAGAGATGTTACTGCAATCCACACCAGGACAAGTTCCTGTAATTCGCCGCCTCCATTTTCTTTCTGCAGTCAACACTTCCAGTACTGCTCTGCGATTGTGGTCCATAACTGGGATAATTACTGGCCTTTTCAGCCTGTCTCTCTGCATTCATGTCCTAACACACTGGGAATATCTGGTGACACAAGCAGGCTCGCTAATGGTGCGCACCACGCTAAATTAGCACATTTGAAATGCCAGAGGGAAGAAAGAAAGAAAAGAAACTCGGAAATGTATCTGCAAATTAGATGGAATGATTTGAGAAAGCTCTTTAATTGCGTGCTTCACGAGTCCCTTTTCAGTACGGATTCTGAATCTCCCCAGTGGGAACCCAATTCAAAAATAAAGACCATAAGGCATAGGAGCAGAATTAGGCTATTCAGCCCATCATGACTGATTTCTTTTTGCTCTCAAACCAATTTTCCTGCTTTCTCCCCATAATCTTTGATGCCCTTATCATCAAGAACTTATTGACCTCCACTTTAAATGTACCCAATGACTTGGCCTCCACAGCTGTCTGAGGCAATGAATTCCACAGATTCACCACTCCTCATCTCTGTTCTAAATGGACATACTTGTATTCTGAAGCCGTGCCCTCTAGTCAGAGACTTCCCCCACTATGGGAAACACTCCATGTTTATCTATTCCAATCTAGATGAAGGGCCTTGACCAAACACATCCATTGTCCATTTCCCACCATAGACGACCTCTCACTCACTGAGTTCCTTCAGCTGCTCATTTGTTGCCTCAGACTCAGGCATCTGCAGACTATTTTGTCTCCATTTATATACTGCTCTTCAATTTCATTCACATGGATGACATGTTCTTCTGCTCTGGAAATTGGGCTTGGAGGGTAGAGGATATTGTATGTCACATGACCCAGTCACTTATTTCCAGTCACACGTACACTCATTGGCCACTATAGCAGGTACACCTGCATGTTATTGCAAATATCCAATCATGTGACAGCAGTAACTCAATACATAAAAACATGCAGACATGGCCAAGAGATTCGGGTGTTGTTCAGACCAAACATCAGAACGAGGAAGGAATGTGATCTGAGAGACTTTGACCGTGGCATGATTGTTGGTGCTAATTAGGGTGGTTTGAGTATCTTAGAAGCCGATGATCCCCTGGTATTTTCACGCACAATGGTCACTAGAGTTTACAGAGAGTGATATGAAAAACCAAAAAAAAAAGTGAGCAGCAGTTCTGTGGGCAAGGACACCGTATTAATGGGAGCGGTCAGAGGAGAATAACCAAGATGACTGGAAGGTGACAGTACCTGAAATAACTACATATTACAACAGAGGTGTACAGAAGACCACGAACACAGGCTCAGTGGCCACTTTAATAGGTGTATGAGGTAGAACTCAGGTAGCTGTGGGAACTGTAAAATTCCATGTTAGATTAGTTTAATTTGTCCCATCTACATTGAAACATCAAAAATACAGTGAAATGTGTCATTTTGTGTCAATGACCATCACAGTCTGTGGAAGTAGTGGGGCAGCCTGCATGAGTTGTCATGCTTCTGGCCTCAATATAGCATACCCACAACTTACTTACCGTAATCCGTACATTTTTTGGAATGTGGGAGGAAACTGGAACACATGGAGGAAACCCATGCAGTCATGGGGAGAACGTACAAATCCCTTACAGACAGTGATGAGAATTAAACCCCAACCTCCCGACACTGGCACTGTAAACTATTATGCTAACCACTTGCTACCATACTGCCCTTGCTTAATGGAGAGAATTTGGCCACCTTCCAGGCACGTATGCGGAGACCTCGCTTTCCCCTGAGCCATGTGCTCTGTGTGCTTTTGCTCTTCCTCGGCACAGGTACTTTGATGGTACAGGAAGGAAGATTATACAAGTATAGGTGTTCTGTTATCAGTAAAAGCTGATTCTACACACAGAGACAAGGTCATTGTCAGAACTGATAAATAGCCAAATTCATTTCTCCTCACCCCTCTGCCTTTATCCTTCACTCCAGGATCATTTGTCCCTTTGATCCCTGCTGAGTGACCATGCCTCAATATTATTATCAAAGCTCACACATCAGCCTAACTCCCAATGACCATCCGCACACATAACATGACCTCTACTACTTCGACAAGCTATCAAGCAACAAGCGCAAATAGAGCAGTCAATTGCTGCAGAGTAAAGGGTAAAATTGCAGTACTGCACTTCTGCTGATGAATTCTTCACCCCATAATCTCTTGCAAGCCTGAAGAAAGGAGTCAATGTTTCTGAAAGAACTTCCGATTGGCAACTCATGTAGTTAGGAGTCTGTAGTTCTCCCTGTGACCGCGTGGGTTTCCTGAGGGTGCTCTGGTTTCCTCGCACATTCCAAAGACGTATCAGTTAGTGTTAGGAAGTTGTAGGCCTGCTAGCTTGGTGCCGGGAGCATGGCAGCACCTGCAGGCTGCCCCCTGCGAAGTGTCCGACTGTGTTGGTCGCTGACACAAAAGGACACATTTACTGTACATGTGACAAATGAAGCTAATCTTTTTCACTCTGAATGCTCAAACAAAATGGAAATGAACACAGTGATTGCTGCTTAAGGGTACACCGCGTAATATTTGCAGGAGCCTGTCAATGCCCTCTCCAGTCTTCAGGCATGGTGGATCAGTAAATACTCAAACAGTTCCCTGGGATCAGTTCATACTCTCAAGGGCAATTGGAATAGATGAATACTCTGAGGGTACTCTGGACACAGAGGACAATACAACCAACAGTCAATCAATACTGACAAAAGTACAGTAGCTGGGGGCCATCAATATGCTGTTGAATGTTTCATTCACTAGGAAAGTTTAAAGGAGGTGTACAGGGCCAGTTCTCTCTTATATACAAAGAGCTGTGGGTGCCTTTAACATGCTGCCAAGGTCAGTAGTGGTGGAGAAAGATCCGATAGAGTTATTTAGGAGGGTCTCAGATAGGGATGTAGACTATATGCATGCAGAGTGGATTAGTTCATTAGATGCCTTGTGGAATCAGAATCAGGTTTATTATCACTAACATTCCGTGAAGTTTGTTGTTTTACGGCAGCAGTACAGGCATCACATAAAATAAATTACAATACAAGATATAAAGTGCCTATAGAAAGTATTAACCTCCACCCTGGAAGTTTTCATGTTTTATTGTCTTACAACATTGAATCACAGTTGATTTAATTTGGCTTTTTTGACACTGATCAACAGAAAAAGACTCTTTCATGTCAAAGTGAAAACAGATCTCTACACATGGATATAAATTAATTACAAATATAAAACACAAAATAATTGATTGCATAAGTATTTACCCCTTAAATATGACATACCCAATTCATCATTGGGGCAGCCAAATAGTTTTATTAATCACACTACTAGTTAAATGGAGATTATCTATGCAGTCAAGGTGTTTCAATTGATTGTAGTAAAAATACACCTATATCTGGAAGGTCCAGCTACTGGTGAGCCAGTACCCTGTCAAAACTACACGCTGAAGACAAAAGAACACTCTAAGCAACTCCGCAAAAAAGTTATCAAAAAGCACAAGTCAGGAGATTGATACAAGGAAATTTCCAAGTCACTGGAAATCCCTTGGAGTACAGTTAAGCCAATCATCAAGAAGTGGAAAGAATATGGCTCAGCTGTAAATCTGCCTAGAGCAGAGCATCCTCAAAATCTGAGTGACCGTGCAAGGAGACCAGTGAGGGAGGCCACCAATAGACCTATGACAACTCTGAAGGAGTTACAAGTTGGGAGAAATTGCACATACAACTCTGTTGCCCGGGTGCTTCAACAGTCGCAGCTTTATGGGAGAGCGGCAAAGAAAAGCCACTGTTCAAAAAATACTCACATGAAAGCTCAGCTCGAGTTTGCCAAAAGGCATGCGGAAGACTCTGAAGTCAACTAGAAGAAAGTTCAATGGTCCGATAAAACCAAAATCAAGATGTATGGCTATCAGACAAAACGCTATGTTTGGCATAAGCCAAACACTGCACATAATCAAAAACATACCATCCCTACCATGAAACATGGTGGTGGCTGCATCATGCTGTGGGGATGTTTCACTGCAGCAGGCCCTGGAAGGCTTGTGATGGTAGAGGGTAAAATGAATGCAGCAAAATAAAGGGAAATCCTGGAGGAAAACCTGATGCAGTCTGCAAGAGAACTGCAACTTGGGAGAAGATTTGTTTTCCAGCATAAAGCTAAAGCCACTGAGAAATGGCTTAAAACTACAAAGTTAATGTCCTGGAATGGCCAAGTCAGAGTCCAGACCTCAATTCAATTGAGAATTTGCAGGAGGACTTTAAAAGGGCTGTTCACTCATGATCCCCATGCAATCTGACAGAGCTTGAGCAGTTTTGTAAAGTAGAATGGGGGAAAAATTGCAGTGTTCAGATATGCAAAGCTGATGGAGACCTATCCACACAGACTCAAGGCTGTAACTGCTGCCAAAGGTACATCTACTAAATTCTGATTTGAAGGGAGTGAGTAAATATGCAATCAATTATTTTGTATTTAATAATTGTAATAAATTTAGACCAATCTGTAGAAATTTGTTTTCACTTTGACATGGAACAGTCTTTTCTGATGACTAGTGTCAAAAAAACCAAATTAAATCCACTGTGATTCAATATTGTAAAACAATAAAACATGATAACTTCCAAAGGGGTGAATACTTTTTATAGGCACCATTATTGTATGTGTGTGTGTGTCTCTCTCTCTCTCTCTCTCACACACACACACACACACACAGAATATATATTGTATGAAATAAATAAGTAGTGCAAAAATAGTGTGGTAGTGTTCATGGGTTCATTGTCTTTTCAGAAATCTGATGGAGAGGAAGAAGCTGCTCCTGAACCATTGAGTGTCTGTTTTCATGTTCCTGTACATCTTCTCCAATGGCAGTATGAGAAGAGAGCAGGTCCTGGGTGGTGGGGGTCTTTAGTGATGGAGACTGCATTTTGGAAGCATCACCTTTTGAAGATAACCTTGATGGTGGGGAGGCTAGTGTCCATGATGGAGCTGAGTTTTGTATAAAAAATTATTTGGTTCACTAATGTCATTCTGGGAAGGACATCTATGTGATTCCATGTCCACAGGAATACGATTTTATCTTAAATGTCTACTGCAATGACCAAGCAAGTTATGATTTAACTGTGACATTATTAAAGCTGCTGTACATGTGATATATAAATCTCAATCTGAATTCTAAAAAAAATAGAATACAAAAGTTTGCATCCTTCTGAATAACTTTGCTACATAAGAATTATGGGCCGTGTGGTAGTGTGATGGTTGGTGTAACATTATTACACCACCAGTGACCCAGCTTCAATTCCGTCACTGTGAGGAGTTTTTTTTTTAATGTTCTCTCCGTGACCATGTGGGTTTCCTCTGGGTGCTTTGGTTTCTTCCCACATTCCAATCACCCACAGGTGAGTCAGTTATTTGGTCACATGGCTGTAATTGGGTGGCATGTGCCTGTTGGGCTGGAAGCCACCCAATTACATGCTGTATCTATATATTAAAATAAAACAATTTGTTACAATAGTTCATACACACCTATAAATAAGCATCCAATGGAATGGAAAATATGTTGCCAGCTATCTGGAACATTGCTCAATGCACAATTAAAGAATCAATTTAAAGCACACAAACTGTTGCTGCGTAGCCATTTTATACAAAGCAAGGTTCCATAAACTATAGCATGAGAGATCAATTCATTTGTTTTGGGTGTGGAAGCCTTATAGGTGAGCTGCTAGGCAAACCCCAAGATGAAATAAGCCCCTCGCTTTATCATAATGGTACTCCATTAGAAAATACAGGAAACCTACTGACAATCCTGTGCTCATACACATTTACAATGAGGCTGATGGGTGGGTCTTTTTCAAAACGGGTTTGGACGCTGACTTTGAAAAGTACAAGAACTCAAGGCAAATATCTGTACGGGTCAACTCCAGGAAATCACTCAGGTTGCTAAACAAAAGCAGAGTTCACTGGCTTGAGACAAGTCTCGAAGTATGGCTTGTCTTGCTGTGTTGTGCATACATGAGTGTGCAGCTAACAAGACTGTGGGCTGGGAGAGACCATTCTGAATTTGCTTCTGTAACTGTTCAGAGAACGAATTGTTTCAAAGCTTTAGAGGGGAAGAAAGGGAACCTTCATGTGAAAGAACAGAGGGGACAGCAGGCACTGCCATCCAAGATTCCTTCCTTGACAACCAGGCATATTATTTAGATGCAAAACACATTCACACACAGACCCACTGCTAAAGTAATGGATGCGGCTGAAGACCCACATCTAAAACACCGGAGGTACTCAGCAAGTTAGACAGCATCTACAGAAAGGAACAAACTGTCCTGATGAAGGGTCTTGGCCTGAAACAGTGACACTTTATTCTTTTCCATATATGCTGCCTGACCTGCTGAGTTCCTCCAGTATTTCGTGTGTGTTACTCTATTCCCAGCATCTGTAGAATCTCTCGTGTTTATGAAGGCCCACACTTCAAGGTTCAGCAACAGCTTCTTCCCCAGTACAACAAGGTTCTTGAACCCCCTTGAAAAACTCTTACCACTACCTCAGACTATATTTCTTTTTCTCCGTCTCTGCACTAGTGTTGTTATGTTTATTTTGGAAGTGCAAGTCGTGTATAATTTATATTAACATAAGCTCATGTTTGTCTTGTTTGTAATGTATCGTGTAGCTGTTGCAAAAAGCTAATTTTTATGGCATTTACTTTCCAATAACGTAAATGCCAATAATCTTGAAGCACCTCATTTGCAAACATAGCTTCCATTCTTTCTGTAGGAAGATACTGGGCAGGAAGATAATGTGACAGATTTTCATTTCTATACAGCCTTTTCCATCTACTTTAGAACATACCACTGCTGTAGTAAAACTCCGCAATGGAGAGTGCAGAGGAGATTTACAAGGATGTTGCCTGGATGGAGAGCATGCCTTATGAGAATAGGCTGAGTGAACTTGGCCTTTTCTCCTTGGAGCAACAGAGCATGAGATGTGACCTGATAGAGGTGTATAAGATGATGAGAGGCACTGATCATGTGGGATAGCCAGAGGCTTTTTCCCCAGGGCTGAAATGGCTAACGCGAGGGGACACAGTTTTAAGGTGCTCGGAAGTAGGTATAAAGGGGATGTCAGAGGTAAGTTTTTCACAGAGTGGTGGGTGCGTGGGTGCCCAGTGAAGGTAGTAGAGGCGGATACAGTAGGGTCTTTTAAGAGACCCTTAGATAGGTACATGGAGCTTAGAAAAATAGAGGGCTATGTGGTAGGGAAATTCTAGGCAGCTGCTAGAAGTAGGTTACATGGTCGGCACAACATTGTGGACTGAAGGGTCTGTAACGTGCTGTAAATTTCTATATTTCTATCAACAGGCCCAAGCCCGGCTGTGAAAAGAGGAAGGCTGGGCATGGGGGTAGCAACCCCATCCTGTTTTGAAAAAAACAATGCTACAGAAAAGCCAATGAAAGCTCCAGAGACTTCATTCCTGGGAGAGGAAGGAACTTTGATGACGGTTCTATACCTGGAGACAACTTGAGAGACTGGCCCAGGACAAAGGACTGGTGAGCTGCCGCCAGTGGCCTATGCCCCAGGAGGGGTGATGGGTTTGACAAGAAGATCACTGTCATAGAGTAAATAGAGCAGCCAATAGCTTCAGAGCAGCATCTCAAAATCATCAACACAACAGACAAGCATTCTGCCTTTGTGTTGCCAAGTAAGGGATGAATATTGACCAAGATGATAAGATACAGGAACAGAATTAGGCCATTCATCTCATCAAATCTTCTCTGACATGTAATCATGGCTGATTCTTTTAACCCTGTTCTCCCTGTAACCCTTACATCACTTACCAGTGAAGAACCTATCAATCTCTGCCTTAAATGTTCATGATAACTTGGTTTCCATGGCCTTCTGTGGCAATAAATTTCACAGATTCACCACCCTCTGGATGGAGAAATTCCTTCTCAGACATCAGCACCAAGACATCAGCAAATGCTCCTGTACAGCTGTACAGTATCTGAGGAAAAACTAGCACTATTTCTGGTACCAATTAGTTCCAAATGGGAGGGATTAAACCCAGAATATAGTCACCCTACCACCATCTAAACCAAGCAACACACATCAAAGTTGCTGGTGAACGCAGCAGGCCAGGCTACATCAGCCATTACTGTCTGGTTTGGTGCAGCATCCTCTCAGAATATGAAAACTACAGCGAACTGTCAGGTCAGAAAAAAGATCATCGGCTGTTGTCTACTATCACTACAGGACTTGTACGTATCCTGGACTAAGAAGCAGGCAGGAAAAATCGTTGCAGGCATTCCCAACCCTGCAAACTGCCTATTCCAAAAGCTCTCTTGGTGCAAAGCGCTATAGGCTATTGAAACAAAGAAAAAACTTCAGCTATCTTAAAAGCTTCTTCCCCAGGCAGACAATCTGATCAACTATTCCAATTAGCAATCCTCCCAACCTCCTCTGTCCATTTCCTCAGTCACTGCACTGTAAACACTTTAAACCACTTTTTACAATGCTGCTTATATAGGAAATACATGCTGGTATTTATGCATTTAGACCACAAGTTGTAGGAGTATAATTAGGCCATTCGTTCCAATGAATCTGTTCCACTGTTCCATCATGGCCAATTTATTATGCCTCCGAACCCCATTCTCCTGCCTTCTCCCTTTATCGTTGACAGCCTTACTAATTTTCTTTGAGTAAACTTAATGACAGCCTCTAAAGCCGAAAGTGACAATTAATTCCATAGATTCACCACCCTCTGGCTAATCAAGTGCCTCCTCATCTCTGTTCTACCCTGAGGCTCTGCCCTCTGGTCCAAAATTCCCACACTATAGAAATGATCCTCTCTATGTCCACTCTTCTTAGGTCTTTCAATATTTGATAGGTGTCAATGGGATTCCCACCCTCATTCTTCTAAACTCCATTCCATATCAGTACTTCAAACTCTAACTTCATTCTTCATTAAATCCTTTATTCTTTACAATTGTTGAATGTTGTTCTTTGTTGTATATCATGCCAACACACGATAGCAAATTCCTAATACACATAAGTGAACTGGTGAATAAAGTTGGCCCTCGAATTGATCCTATCCCTCTCCAAATTCCAGCCTTGCCCGTGCCTGGATTTAAACATTTACGTCCTGTTCACTGACTTCCAGAGAGAAAAACTGCGCTTAGGTGCATTGGTGCATATATTTGCAATTAAATTATAAGGACAGTATCATCATTTAAAATAAAGCAATAGGAAAATGATTGTTTCCTGAATCACTGTTTAATGGGCTGGCAGTCAACTCACTGAGGAAATAATTCAATCAATGGCAATTGATGTGGCAGCAAGGTGCTGAATGAGAATGTTTTCCTGCATTTCACTGAGTTATTCTAATGTTCGGTCATCAGCCTTTTGAGAGCTTGTTGGGTCACAGGCTGCTTTTGGCTCATCTGATATTCCATGGCCTCAAAGGCTTTATAAAGCCATTTTTAAAATTAATCACTCTGTCTAGAAGTTTATTTCAAAGAGGGATTACAGTATATTTTCCACTTATCTATGGTGCAGATATGTTTTTTTTCATAACTGAAGCACAAAGGTCAATGACTAACATAGCAGGGAGAGAATGGGGCAATTTTTTTACATGCTCATGGTATCCCTGGTATGTGGATGCCTTGGCTTCTACTACTACAGCCAACTTTAGCCAGGTGCAATATCCATTACCCAAAAAGCCACCACCCCTGAAAGCTGTGCTGATGGAGTCCGAAAATCCCATTTTTGCAGAGCAAGATCCCAACAGCAACTTTTCCCCCTTCCTTTCTAGTCCTGATGAAGGGTTTTCGGCTGAAATGTCAACTACTTATTCCCCTCCATAGATGCAGCCTGACTTAATGAGTTCCTCCAGCATATTGTGTGTGACACACCATGATAATGAATGATAAGATGATCCAGTTCTTTGGAATGTCAAGTGAGACATGAACATCCAAATAAATTTATTATCAAAGTATGTAGATATTTTACCTTATACTACCTTCAGATTTTTTTCG
Organism: Mobula birostris; assembly: GCF_030028105.1. NCBI lineage: Eukaryota > Metazoa > Chordata > Chondrichthyes > Myliobatiformes > Myliobatidae > Mobula > Mobula birostris. The sequence goes on along the minus strand of NC_092392.1, from coordinate 25,121,775 downwards.
CATTTATTTACAGAAAAAAATACAGAAATGCAAAAGAAATCTTCGCGATTTTTATAAATGATCTGGATCAGGAAGTGGAGAGATGGGTTAGTAAATTTGCTGATGACGCAAAAGTTAGAGGTGTCGTGGATAGTGTGGAGGGCTGTCAAGAGGTTACAGCGAAACATTGATAGGATGCAAAACTGGGCTGAGAAGTGTTAGATGGAGTTCAACCCAGATAAGTTTGAGGTGGTTCATTTTGTTAAGTCAAATACGACGGCAGAATATAGCATTAATAGTACGATCCTTGGCAGTGTGGAGGATCAGAGGGATCTTGGGGTCCGAGTCCATAGGACACTCAAAGCTGCTACACAGGTGACTCTGTGGTTAAGAAGGCATAGTGTGCATAGGCCTTCATCAACCATGGGATTGAGTTTAAGAGCCAAGAGGTAATGTTGCAGCTATATAGGACCCTGGTCAGACTCCACTTGGAGTACTGTGCTCATTTCTGGTCGCCTCACTACAGGAAGGACACAGAAACCATAGAAAGGGTGCAGAGGGGATTTACAAGGATGTTGCTTGGATTGAGGAGCATGCCTTATGAGAATAGGTTGAGTGAACTCAGCCTTTTCTCCTTGGAGTGATGGAGGATGAGAGGTGATCTGATAGAGGTGTACAAGATAATGACAGGCATTGATCGTGTGGATAGTCAGGGGCTTTTTCCCAGGGTTGAAATGGTTAGCATGAGAGAGCATAGTTTTAAGGTGCTTGGAAGTAGGTACAGAGGAGATGTCAGGGTTAAGTTTTTTTTTATGCAGAGAGTGGTGAGTGCATGGAATGGACTGCTGGCAGTGGTGGTGGAGATGGAAATGATAGGGTCTTTTATGAGGTTTCTGGATAGGTACATGGAGCTTAGAAAAATAAGAGGGCTATGGGTAAGCCTAGGTAGTTCTAAGGTAAGCACATGTTCGGCACAGCTTTGTGGGCCAAAAGGCCTGTAATGTGCTGTAGGTTTCCTGTGTTCTATGTTTCTATGAATCTTTGAAAAAACATGCATAAACAAAGACTGACAAACTGTGCAAATAAAATAAATACCACTGAGAACATGAGTTGTAAAAGAGAGCTTGAAAGCACCATAGAATCAGTTTGAAATTGTGGACAGAGAAGTTATCCAAACTGGTTCAGGAGCCTGGTGGTTTTAGGGTAATAACTGTTCGTGAACCCTGGGCTAAGGGTCCCATCCCTCCTGCCCAATGGTAGAAGCGATAAGAGACCATAGCCTGGATGTGGGTGTGTTTGATGGTAGATGTTGCTTTTTGGTGCAGCACTCCCCTTAGATGTATTCAATGGTGCAGAGGAGTTTGCCTGTGACGGACTAGGCTGTATCCAGCATTTTCTGTTCCTGGGCACTGGCGTATCCATACCAGGCTGTAATGCAACCTGTTAGGATACTCTCCAGAGGGCTAAAATAACCACAAGATTGTTTTTACAGTATCCCAGATACACCTAAAGCAATTTCTGGCACTCATTCCTTCTTGAACGTAAACCCCAAACAGTTGGAAATATTTAAACCAGCTTAAATTTGAAAGAAAACATAGTTCACTTGCCTTTCTCCTGGCAGCCAATGTCAACCATTACTGCAACAGCTGTTTCTTGGGGTTTAACACCTTCCCTTTGGAGTCAATTGGAGCCAGTAAGAACAGTGGCCCAAATAAAATAAACACAGCCCGCCAGAAGGCAAGTAGAGCTATATTTTATTATCTGAGTTTTCAAAGATTCAAAGTCCATTTATCATCAAACTATGTATGCAATATATAACCGTGAGACTCAAAGTCTCTAGTCTCTGAACAGTCAGAGACCCCTTTCCCCCCAGAGAGGAAATGGCTAGTATGAGAAGACATAATGTTCAGGTAATTGGAGGAAAGTATAGGGATATCAGAGTTGATTATTTTTATCCAGAGAGTGGTGGGTACATGGAATATGCTGTCAGGGGTGGTGGTAGGGAGTCAGAGGTTACAGGGAGAAGGCACAGAAGGTTTTCCTTCATTTAGGCATACATAACTCCTTCCCCTTCGGGAATCTCTTGATGTACTATACTTTGTTCGGCAACTTGCAATTGTTGAGCTCACTGACTTCAATGAAGGGAAGAAAGGCAAATGTTCACCAGTCTATACTGGGGGGCGGGGGGAGATTGGCAGCTGCTTTAAATTCCTGGCTGTTAACATGGATGACTTGCCTTGTCTGCAGCACCTGGATGTAAACACAAAGAAGGTGCGCCATCATCTTTACTTTGGAAGCTAAGGAGATTTGGTCGGTCACTGAACACTTTAACAAACTTCCAAAGATGTACTGTTGAAAATATCCTGACTGGCTGCTTCATGGTTTAGCACTGAAATTCGAATATGTAGGAACAGAAGTAGTTGTAGAGAGAATTGAACTCTGCCCAATACATCGCAGGCACATCTCTCCCCAGCACTAGTATCTGCCTCAAGAAGGCAACATCCACCATTAAATACCCCCACCATCCGGGCCATGCCATCTTCTCTCAGCCACCATTGGTCAGGAGATCCAGAAGCCTAAAGTCCCACACCACCAGGTTCAAGAACGGCTACATCCCTTCAACCATTCAGTTCTCGAACCACCAGGCACAACCCTAATCACTGGTTTAGCAATAGTAAACTTTGATCACTTTGCACTAAAATGGATTTTGTTCATGTTTGTTCTAATTCTGTTCTTCCTTGTAAATTTGTTATTTTAAGTTATGTTTTTCTTGCGAATGCTCATGTGTATCTGTGATGTTGCTGCAAGTAAATTTTGCATTGCACCTGTGCACACATGTATTTATGCAGATGACAATAAACTCAACTTTGACTTTGCCAGAGAATTAGTTACAATATAATCATGGGCATGAGGCAACATCTTCCATCAAATGTTTAAAAAATCTGCTCCTGGATCCACTTAAGCCTGCTGACATCATGGTGCACAACATTATTTTACAGATTAACTAACAGAGTCTGATCTCTGTCAAGTTGTGTGAATAGTATTTTGTCAGTATTGACACATTAAATCAATACTACTACTAAATGCCAGCTAGAAGATGAGTGGAAAGGGCAACGTCATTCAACATGTGGCTGACAAACTGCCCTTATCTTTACACCAGCATGCTTCATTGACTGAAAACGCAGGCATTTATCTTGTTGACTACCATTTAAAGCCTCTGTGGCTCAAAGTAGTTTTTCTACAACAAGCCGAAAAGGTACCTGATAAGGTACTTGATGATAAATCTCTCCTTCATGTGTAAAGAAATTGTACTCTGTCTCCCTTTGCTTGCTTTTCCATCTTTGAGGTGCAGATCTCTGGTGGTGTTAGACTCTACTGTGTTGGCTGCTTCCAGGGTCTCTTCAAACTAGCCTCCTACTGTCCAACCCAACACGTGGAGGGAATAATTTAATTCAGTGAAGCTGAGTGTGGTATAATCTAAGGGAAGGTGATGAGAATGGGGCAGGGAGTGGGGGAGGATTAACACAGGAATAGAGTAAATGGATGATAATGGTCTGTTTCTCAGCTGTATCTCTATGTCTGATAAACAAAGTAAAACCTCACTCAAAAGACAGTAGATACTTGAATCTGGAGCAACACACAAGACATTGGAGGAACTCAGTGAGTGAGGCACCATCTGTGGAGGGAAATGGACAGCTGATATTTTGGGCCAAGGTCCCTCATCTGAGCTCTGGACAGCTGACTATCCATTTCCCTCCACAGATGCTTTCTGACTCACTATGTTCTCGGTTTTTGTATAACGCAAGTATCGGCTGACTCTACTGTTTCTGCTCTGATCTCTCCTCTCCACCTCCGCCCAATTCCAGATGCTGTACCAGATGTGAGCTGAAGGGCCTGTTTTCACACTGTATGATTCTGATATCAAAAAAAAAGTGGGTCACTTGGAGAAAAGAAAGTATTCAATACTGCCCCGTTTGTCCTTGCTGCGCAAAATTACAAATGGGTTTTGATATTTCAGTGAAAGAGGTCAATGATTCAATTAATTCTCCATCACTTATTTTCAGAACTCCAGAGCAGTTACAACAGAGTAGAAATTCGGTCACTCTGTTGGCTGTTCCATAGCCCATACTATTCCAGCTGTTGTATGCACTGGCCAAAGAATGTTGCAATGATCAGCTATCCTCTGTCCAAATGATCAGCCACTAAGAGGAGTCAATCCTCAATAACATGCGGTAAGAGCCTTAGAGGATTTTCAATTTATCTGACCGATTCTGTTTTCATCAGTTATCAAAGGTCAAAAATGACTCTGAATCAAGAGGATACCAGCAAATGCGGATTAGTGACTTTGTGTGATGGTTAAAATCAATAAGAGAATGGATGATCCATTTTTGCTTCTCACATGCAATCATATAAAGGGACCTGCTGTTCTTTTCTGTGGGTAGCCTGCTTGGTTGATGGCAAAGTCCATCAGGTGTAGTGCTTTATTTTACTTAGAGATACAGCACAATACAGGCCCTCACCACCCAACGAGCTGTGTTGCCCAGCAACTCACCAGTTTAACCCTAGCCTAATCACTGGACGATATACAAAAACAATTAATCTACTATCCAGTATGTCTTTGGACTGTAGGAGAACACCAGAATACCTGGAGGAAACCCACACGGTCATGGGGAGAAAGTATAAACTCATTACAGAGGGCATCGGAATTGAACTAACTGCTAAGCTACCATGACACCTATAGGTTTGGAATCTAAACATACATTTGATAGATTTCAGCTGCATTTTATCATCACAATCCTCATTCCTCTGCATGTTCCATAGGGAGTTTGGGACATTTTACTTTACTTATCCACGGCTGAGTTGCAGTTGCCTCAAGATCCACCTCATTCCCAAAATATAACAGTTCCACTTGACTCTATACTATGCTTGGACATTTGGGAAGCTGCCCCACATTCCCAGTATCCCCGTACTTATTTATGGCTACATCTAAAGTGGAGGTTTACAGGCTCTTGATTAGTAAGGAGGTCAAAGGTTCGGGGAGATGGCAGGAGATTGGGGTTGGGTGGGAAAATAAATCAGCCATGATTGAATGGCAGAGCAGACTCGATGGCCTGAATGGCGTAATTCTGTTGCTATGTTTATGCAATTTGCTCCAATACATCTTCCCTAGTTCTTCCTCAGAAATTTGCCAAGCTACTAAGAGGTTCTGATAGAAGGTAAGCAACCAGAAACACTAACCCTGTTTCTCTCCCCACAGGTGCCGCCCAGCTTGCTGAGAGCCTCCATTTTCTGTTCCATTTCAGTTTGCTAGCCTACGTGATATAAATATTATTCTTACTGAAATATTCCTATAATCCAGAACTTTTGGGACTTTGGTGCTGGACCAGCTGAATTTTTGTTTGTTATTTTTTGAATGTTTGAATTTTGAACTTTAGGATGTTACTCCTATTAACACTCAAGCATCCTTTTTATTTCACTTTATTTTTACATGTTACACCTTTTAGTATAATTTCCCACCAGTCCTGGCTCTAGTTGCAGCTCCACCTACTTTCATGAGGGCTCTGTTCTGAAATTCATCCGAGGCTCCAGCTGACTATCCCACTCGTTCTCCAGAGCCCTGGCTCACGATCTGGACTACTGAGTGAACCAGGTGCTGAACCACTGAGATTCTGGAACATTTCAAGATTCAAGATTGCTTAACGTCATATCTGGTTCACAAGTGCAAAGGAGAACGAAATAATTGTTACCCCAGATCCAATGCAGCATCAAAAAAAAACACAATAAAAAACATAATAAATATAAATAAGATAGTTTATATACATTGATTGTATGGGCATAAAGTGCCGCTAAGCACCGGAGTTTCTATACATAAAGTGACTCTGGCAGGAACTGATTAAGTAGTGGTGGTGGTGGGGTGGTTTAGTGGATGGAGGTGTTGTTCAGCCTTATTGCTTGGGAAATGGATACCTTCTTCCCTAATGGGAGTGGGACCAACAGTCCATGAGCAGGAGATCCTTCAGGATGTTACTGGCCCTCCTCTGTATACATGTTCTTGGTGGTGGGTAGGCTGGTGCCAGTGATGCATTGACTACCTGCTGCAGAGCCTTCCTGCTTGCTGCAGTGCAGTTTCCAAACCAGCCAGTGATGCGGCATGTGAGGATGCGCTCTACTGCGCATCTGAAGATGGTCACGAACATCAACGTGCATATTCCAGCTCTCTTCAGACTGCTCAGCAATTTGAGGCATTGGTGAGACAGTGTATGACTAGCATTTACTCCACTTCTCTCTGAATTTTGTACTTAATCCCTTGAAAAAAATCACCCTCCATGGATTTCATTAGTGCCAATAATTTGTTCCTATGCAGAATGATAAATGTCCTCATTTCCTGGTTGTGATCTTGCATGTTATTGTTTACTTGCACTGTACCTTTTGTGTAGCTGTTACACTTTAATCTGCTTTGTTTTAGCTTATTTGACCTCAATGCATGGTGTAATGATCTGATCAATATGAACAGTATGCAAGAGAAATTTATCACTCAATCTCAGGACATGTGACAATAATAAATCAATTTCAATTCCAAATTTAAAATGTCTCAGGACAGAAATTTTGCCAGCTGTTTCAAAAGCAATGACAGCTGCTGACATACAAGTAATCTATTAAAATCATGTGAATTTTAGAAGAAGTGTGCAACACGGCATGTTTAGAACTACAACCATTTCTGCCTTCCTTTAAATAAATCAATCAATCAAATTTTATTAACCATTGTTTCGTAATTGTTTTGCTCTCTACATACAATCAGTGACCACTTTATTAGGTACATCTGTACACCTGCTCATTAATGTAAATATCAGCCAATCATATGGCAGCACCTCAAGTATAAAAGCACGTAGACATGGTCAAAAGGATCAGTAGTTGTCCAGACCAAACATCAGGAAGTGGAAGAAATGTGATCTAAGTGACTTTGACCATTGATGTCAAACAGGGTGGTTTCAGCATCTTAGAAACTGCTGATCTCCTGTGATTTTCACAGACAGTCTCTGCAGTTTACAGAGGAGAAAAAACAACCAGTGAGCTGCAATTCTGTGGGCAAAAACATCTTGTTAAAGTGAGAGGTCAGAGGAGAATAGCCAGACTGGTTCAAACTGACAGGAAGGCAACAGTAACTCAAATAACAACACTTTACAACAGTGGTGTGCAAAAGAGCATCTCTAAATGCACAACACATCCAACCTTGAAGTGGTTGGGCTACAGCAGCAGAAGACCACAAATGTACACGTACACACACACCCACACCCATGACTTCATTAGGTACAGGAGTATAGATCATTTATATTACCTGTCCTGTGTAATCTCCAGTATAATTCCTGTCTCTCAACTGAATGCTTGGAGTCTGACGTAACTCAGTCCATTCACAATGCACCAAATTCACTGAAACAATGTACTGTACCACAGAAGAGGGAGACCATACCTAGGCTAGTGTAGCTTGAGAGCGAGCAGATAATTTTTTCAGTATTTGAACAAACATATTACCACAGATAATATTGATTTGGGCGACGTGGTATCAATTCAAGATCTAGAAAAATCAAATGGTTAGGAATTCATCCCTGTCAGTAGTGCTAAAGGTGAGGTATGATAACATCAGTAGATTGTATTCTGCCTTTGAACTTCACTTCAATGGATCTGAATTTCAGAGGCAGATTACAATGTATTGGATAAACACAAGAGATTCTACGGATATTGGAAATCCAAGTAACACACATAAAATACTGTCAGAATTCAACAGGTCAGGCAGCATCTATGGAAAGAAATAAACAATTGATGTTTTTTGGCTGAGGCGCTGCCCTGATCAACAGTCTTGGCCTGAAATGTCGACTTTTTATTCCTTTCCAGAGATATTGCCTGACCTGCTGAGTTCCTCCAGCGTTTTCTATGTGTTACCAATGTATTGGCAACATTGACTACATTTAGTGCTACTGACCAGGGATGAGATTCCATTAGACCATAAAACACAGAAGCAGAATTAGGCTACTTAGCCCACTGAGTATGCGCTGTCATTCAATCATGGCTGATTTATTAGACCTCACAACACTATTCTCCAGCTTTCTCCCCAGAACCTATGGCATCTTTACCTATCAACCCAAATACTTGGCCTCCACAGCTGTCTGTGGCAATGAATTCCACAGATTTATCATCCTCTGACTAAAGCAAGTAAGGCAAAGGTTCCCAATCTGGTCTCCACAGACCCCTTGATTAATGGTAAGGATACATGGCATAAAAGAGGTTGGGAATAAAGGAAAATTTTCATGGAAATTAAGTATCAAGGGGAATGTAATTTAACACATGCCTTCTCAACAACACACATGTAAATTTCTTCTTTACTATGGGCTAATTGACCCTTCTGAGTAACATGTCCAATTTTAATTGCCCTTCCAGCCGACAATGGGTTGTTTGTACAGTGTCTCAATCTACTGTGTGCAAAGCTAGGTGAGACGTAAGAACAAAATTATGGTGGTTATAGATGAGGTATAGAAGAAGCAGACTTCTTCCTACTAAAATTGGGTGAGACTCGAAGTGGAGGTCATGGGCTAAGGGTGATAGGCAAAATAATTAAGGAGAACCTGAGGAGGAACTACTTCACTCAGAGGGTGTTGTGAGTGAGGAATGAGCTGCCAGCAGAAGTGGTGGATGTGGTTCCAATTTCAACATTTGAGAGAGTTTGGATAAGATGGGAGGTGCATGGAGGTCTATGGTCCAGGTGCAGGTTGATGGGACTAGGCAGAATAACAGCTCAGCATGGGCTAGATGGGCAGAAGGGCCTGTTTCTGTGCTGCAGTGATCTATGACTCTAAATGATATGATTTGTGTCTTTTGTCAGAGACATGGGTAATTAAGAAAAGGCACCACAGCACACGTAATTAGCGATCGTTCCCACTAAAGGTGTTCAAGAATTGAGAGACTTAACAATAGTCCAAAATCCTATCAGATATTTACCCACAGTTCCTTTAAACTTTTGTTATGTCCGTTCACATCAAACTCACTTTCTACAGACCTTCTTCCAAGGATAAGTATTATTTGAAGAGAAATATAAAATACTATATTTATCCTGTAAAGTTTTGACAACACAAAAGGTATGAAGTGAAAAGTGAGCTAGAAGGTCATTACTAAGCAGAGCGATAGACATTGTTCTGTCTCCTCTTGCTGTGAAACATTCTTTCTGTTCCACACATAAACGCGTTTGCTTGCAGGAACTTGGATCTCTGTGTGCTTCTGCACCAATTACCTTTAGGTACTGACCTAAGGAGAGCTCAGACAAGAATGTTCTGTCACACTAAGAATTGTTGAGAAATCTGGAAAGCAGTCAGTTGAGCCGGTCTGCCTTTCGCACAGCTGTTCACTATGTAATGACATTGCCTATTCTGGTTCAAGTCATCCTGGTTGACAACTAAATCAAGGGAGGAGTGGTGGAGAATCGACCAAGATCTCAGCAGGCTCAAGGGGTTGAATGTCTGGCTCCTGCTTCTGTCTCTTTGAGAATCATAACATAACCAATTAAAGATGTGCCAACTCTTCATTACGGCAGTCAATTCTTACAGTATTCTTGCAAATTCAGCCAGCTCCATCATAGGCACAGGCCTCGTCAGCAAATGGCAATGCTCACAAAGGCAGCATCAATAATTAAGGAACCCCGTCACCCAGGACATGCCCTCCTCTCGTTACAATCATCAGAGAGGAGGTACAGGAGCCTAAAGACATACATTCAATGTTTTAGGAGCAGCATCTTACCCTTCGCCACCAGATTTCAGAATGGACAATTTTAATGTATTGCACCGTAACAAATTTCATGACATTTGCCGGTAATATTTAACCGGATTCTGATTCCTTTGACTACATAACCAATTTAAAGCCACCTCTGAATCTGCTTCCAGAAACCTGACCTCCTATATTCTTATAATGCCCAAGACATTCCCCAGCTCTCTTGCACTGACCACCAAGCTGGGCTGAAGAGGGGAACTCAAAATCCCAAGTATCTTGTCGCCAATCAGTCATCAAACCTTTGTAGATTCATAGACCTTTTCCACACTGAAATAATGTGGGCAGAAAGGCTTAAAATCACTTCACACATTTCAGTATTCCTAAAACTATAAGGCTGACATTGATATTTTGTCTTTGTGCAGCACTTGCCCCATGGCCACCACGCAAGCACGTATGCTTTATTTCCCTTTTTTCTGAAAGCAAATGCATGTTTAACAGCTACACTTACACGCATGTGACTGTTATTCGTTCCCTCTGGCCCTCATTATTTCTAAACAGGGATTCTTAATGGCATAACACACACACACACTCACATTTATTTTCTTCAAAGGCACTTGCTCAAGTTTTCATTCAGCAAAGCTACGCTGCTGATTTCACCACAAAGAGGAATGGAAGATTGCTTTGGGGACTTGGGGGTGGGGGGTGGTGGTGGTGAAAGGTTGGCAGTATTGGTGCCTTCCAGTAGGTTTCCTCTTTAACCTGAAGTGGTAGCCAGCTTCATGAAGCGTTTACCTATATGCTCCGGCACTCAGCTGCACCCTGAACCATTTACCCCATGAATTACGATACACATTAATCAGAGCCTGCCATTGAGATGGAAGGATGATAATCTGGTGTTAAGCATCTTTCAAAATGCAAGGTGTCAGGCAAAACTACAGCTCCATCTCCCCCAGATTATGAAGACCAAAACCGTTTCAATCTTAATGATTCTCTTCTTGAAATTGTTGGCACCCTGTCCTGACCTCTCTTGGCAGGTGTCTTATTTTACGGTAGGGATCGCTGGACACTAATTGGTTATCTATACCAATGGGATAACAAGATCCATCTTGGGATATCCACACTGCTGTGTCTAGCCAACCCATGCATCAGAGAGCAAAATTAGGATCCCGCAGATATAATGGATCTCAGTACCACACCAGTAGATGCACTCAGGAAGTTCAGAAGTAACTCTGATCAAAATTTCAAGGGAAATCAATGAAGCAGATGAAGGTAAACTACTTCTACTTCTGAGGAAGTCTGAGCCGAGAGTGAGAGGTCTAAATACGAAAGTCAAGACTGAAATTTGTAAACACTCCTACTCACAGAGGATGATTGAAGTGTGTAACAAGTAATGCAGGGACAAATAGAACACAGAATATGGAACACTACAGCACAGTACAGGCCCCTCAGCCAGCAATCTTGTGCTGACCCTTTAACCTACTCAAAGATCAACCTAACCCTTTCCTCCCGTATAGCCCTCCACTTTTTTTTTCATCCATGTGCCCAAGAGTTTCTTAAATGTCCTTACTGTATCTGCCTCTGCTGCCACTCCTAGCAGGGCGTCCCACTCTCCGTGTAGAAAACTTAGCTCTGACATCCCCCCCCCCACCATACTTTCCTCTAATCACCTTAAAATTATGCAACCAGACAAAAGGCGCTGGCTGTCCACTCTATCATTGTCTTTTATCGTCTTTACACCTGCATCAAGTCACTTCTCATCCTCCTTCATTCCAAAGAGAAGAGCCCTAGTTCACTCAACCTACCCCCACGAGACCTGCTCTCCAATCCAGGCAGCATCCTGGTAAATCTCTCTGCATCCCGTCTCGAGCTTCCGCATCATTCCTATAATGAGCCAACCAGAATTCAACACAATACTCCGTGTGGTTAAGCCAGGAGCGCTAAATTATTAATTTTAACTGTAAGATTGTTACTTTTAAGACTGATGTATTTTATTTAGAGATATAGCGCGGAATAGGCACTTCTGGTCCTACGAGCTGCACTGCCCAGCAATCCCAATTAACCTTAACCTAATCACAGGAAAATTTACAATGACGATTAACCCACTTGGTACGTCTTTGGACTTTGGGAGGAAACCAGAGCATGTAGAGAACTTACTCCTTAAAGAGGACACTGGGATTGAACTCTGAATTCTTAAGCTCCAAGCTGCAATAGCATTGTGCTAACTGCTTTGCTACTGTGACACATGCAGAAGAGACAGGTAAATGAATTTGGGTCAGAGGGAAGCTCTGATCTTAATGAATGGTGTAACTCGTGTTACCTGCTGTTGGGAGGAGAAAAATGGAATGAGAATTGAAGGGAGGACACGATTTTCAGAATGTGCACCCAAGGCTACTTATAGATCTTGAATGAAGAAATTTGTACCTTGTGACCTTGCTTCAAGGTAGGTGCTTCTAAAAGCCTTTCTGAAATTAGGTAACGCATTTGACAGTTACAGAGTGGGATTGAGATTGGAGATACAGAGGGGAGTTGAGGGATGCCAGGCAAGCTGTGGGTTCAATCCCAAACTCCGTCTCAAAAGACTTAAAACAAACAGACTCACACAGAGATGACAACACAGATTCCAACCAGACAACTCTGTTCTCTTAATCTAGTCCTGTCTGTCTGTTAGGCACAGCCAACTGAAAATATTAGGACAAGATGCACTTAAATTTAAAAAGCTTCTCTCAGGGGAAGGTCCATGTGTTTTTGACTTCTCAAGGCGAACAGTGACTATGGAGGGCCATAAACAGTCGACACCAAATAAATTTACAAAATTCAAAATAAATTTACTATTCAAGTGTGTAAATGTTATAATACAAACAGCGACTGTCTGCATCGTTGGAGCAGGGGGAGGTTTTTTGAGAACATACAGCAGTACAGCACAGAACATGCCCTTCAGCCCGTGATATTTCCACCCTGGAAAAAAGGCACTGGCTGTCACTCTATCAATGCCTCTTATTATCTTATACATCTCTATCAAATCACATTTTCATCCTTCACTCCAAAGACAAAGTCTAGCTCGCTCACCTTTGCTCATTGGACATGCTCTCTAACCCAGGCAGCATCCTGGTAAATCTCCTCTGCACCCTCTCTATGGAGTCCTCGAGTTTAAGATGGTACTGCTGAGGGTGAGTGACAACTTACTGGTGGTTAACAAAACAAGAAATACATTATTAATAATATACTAATTATTAATAACATATTAATTATTAACATATTACATTAATAATGATCACCACAAACAATGAAGAGGCAAGCAAAGGCTAGGCTGAGTTAAGGGTCAAATCGTACAGGTGTGGGGCAAAGTCCAGGTGAGGTTGAGGCACATTCAAGACGAAGTCGGAGCAAGTGCAGCGGGGAAAATTGGAGTGGAGGAGAGGCAGGTTCGGGGCTTGTCCATCTAAATCAAGAGAGAAGTTTGATCGATCTAAGCGCTGGTCTGATTTGGAAAGGTCGGGTCTAACTTCTAATGTTCTAATTGAACAAAATGCCAGCCACATTACCTGCCCCCGAGCACTAATGCCAAGGACACACTGGGAGAGCTTTACAGTATCTACAAAGCAAGCATCCAGACAGTCTCTTCATAATTCACTCATGTAGTTACTTGAACATTATGTTTCAGAGGATTACTTTTATATTTATATTGTTTTTAATTGTGTTCTTTATGCTTATTGTGTTTTTTTTTAAACATGCTGCATCAGAGCTGGAGTAACACTCATTTCATTCATTTTTCAATAGGAAGGAGCAATCAAGTCCATGAGACTTGGTGTGATCAGAAGCATATTTATTGAGCCACATCCTCAATCAAAGGGATATGTGTGTGTGCAGTGCACTTGCGTAGATATGGTTTACTACCGTATTAATGCTCTGTTCAGAATCTCGGCCCAGTCTGTGTACACACATCTCGTGAAAGTGTTCAATCCAATTCTGGAGGTCTGAGACAAACTTTCTTAACAAGTATTCTATTTTTTGGAGAAATTTGCATTGACTTCCATTGCAAAAATCCCTTTCTTGTATGACACTTGCACACACCTGCTAACTTTCTATGATGCATGTTCAAATATTCTGTGGGTGTTTCTTTAAGAAACATCTGCTTTGACTTGACAGTACACTTTCTCTTCCTCTCAGACACACCTTTAAAAGACAAAAAAGAACCAATAACAAAAATCCACAGAAGAAACAAGAGTTGAACTAGAATAGCCCCTTCCACAGACCTTCAGAACATCTCATACCACTTTACAACCAATGATGCACTTCAGAAATGAAGTTGCCAGTGTAACATCGGAAACATAGCAGCCATATTTTACACAGCTAGCTCCCAGAAACAATGTGAAAATAATCAGGAAAAAGTGCCAGTGATGAATTTGATTGAGGGACAAATACTGTCCAGGACACTGGGAATACTTCTTCTGCTCTGCAAAATAAACCCAGGGGAAATAGTCCCTGGACAAAGGGACACCCACTTAAGATTGAGAGGAGGGTGAATTTACTTGCCCAGTCTCTGCCTGTCAACGTAGAGGGCTGGGAAGCATTTGGAGATTTGGGACAGAGAAGGAAAGGTCACACACAAGTGGCCCAGAGACCTGAAACAGAGAGCTGTCGATGGAATCCACACTGACATCATTCTCCCTTCATCACCTGTTTGAAAAGGAACAGTGGTACCTGTTCCACAGGTGCCTGCTACGTACAGTAACAATTCATGCTTTACCACACAATTTTCCAGGGTATAAATATCCACCAGTTGTTCTTATCTAAGATCAAGATGGTGCCGGTAACCATGGTAATGTTTTGTGGGCTAGGTACAAAACTTCTAAGTAAACCTCTTTTGAATTACTCTCACTGCAATCTGCAGCATGTAATATCCTTTTAAGCAACATACTTTTAAATTGTCTTAATGAACTACAGATTTCATGATTTTTTTGAAGGACAGCAGACTTAGCTCTGAAGCAAGCAGGTATGGGACTTTAAAGCAGCCGAAGGTTCACTGCATTGGCTGGAAACAAGGCGGGTGGGGGTGCGGGACCAAGCCAGGATAAAACACAGAGGAATGAGACCCCCTTCTACCCAGCATCTTGTTTGCAAATATTCAGTCACAAGAGAACAAAATTGATGACCTGAGGGGAAGATTGCTGTATTGGAGGGAAATGTTATGTTCTGTGTTTGACCAAGACATGGCTTACTCTCGGCATGCCAGATAAGGCGATCAGACCAGGAGGCTTCTCGATTCACAGGATGGACTGAACTGCTGATTCCAAAAACACAAAAGGTGGAGGTGTGTGTTTTCTGATAAACTCTCCATGGTGTTCCAATGCGGCAGTTTTGTCATACTCATGTTTCCCTGACCTGAACACTTAAATATCAAATATCACCCATTCTATTTAGCTAGGGAGTTCTCATCTGTAATCCTCACCCAAGTTTACACAGTAACTGTGGCCCACTATAATCAAGTGCTTGAGATGCTGCATGATGCCATCTCCAAACAAGAAACAATGCATCCTGAAACATTTCAAATCACAGTCAGGGACTTCAACCACATATCTGAAGAAATCCTTGCCCATTACCATTAGCATATAACCTGTAGCACCAGAGGTGTCAATGTACTAGACCACTGTTATACCTGATAAGGATTGCCTACCATTCCATGCCCAGACCACATATTGGAAAATCTGATCACTTAGCTGTCCTTCTCTACCTGTATAGAGGCAGAGGCTCCAGAGATTAGGGCAGCAAAGAGATAGCCGCGGGAGTCAGAGGACTAGCTATGGAACTGCTTCGGGTTGGTGAACTAGGCCGTGTTCAAGGACTTATTTGTGGTTCTGAATGAATACAGACTGACTGTAGCGGACGTCCATGAGATCCACAGTCTCCTGGACGCCAGATCAGAGGCATTCAAGTCTGGTGACCAAGCAAGTTACAAGAAGTCCAGGTATGATCTCCAGAAAGGCATCTCACGGATGAAGTGGCAATTCCAGACTAAACTTAAGTCGATGAAGGAAGCTCGCAAGTTGGGGTAGGGCTCAAATGTCACCGCCTCTTATAAAGTAAAACCAGTTGACATCGGCAACAACAGGGCTTTGCGTCCTGATGCGTTCAATGCCCTCTATGCTCGCTTTGACTGTGAAAACATGGAGATGCCATCACGAACTCCCACAGTCCCTGATGAGCCTGTGAGTTCAGTCTCTGGGGCTGAGATGCGAGCAGCTTTGAGGAGGGTGAGTCCACGAAAAGCATCCGGCCCAGATGGGATACCTGGCCAAGTACTAAAGGCCTGTGTTAATCAACTGGCTGGAGAGTTCACTGAGATCTTTAACCTCTTGCTTCAGCAGTATGAAGTAGCCACCTGCTTCAAGCAGGCTTTACTTATACCAGTGCCTGAGAACCTGGTAACCTGCCTCAATGACTATCGTCCAGTGGCACTTACATCCACACTGATGAAGGGGCTTGAGAGGATGGTGATGAAACACATCCACTCCTGCCTGAGAAACGACTTGGATCCGCTCCAATTTGCCTACCGTCGTAACAGGCCCACAGCAGATGCCATCTCACTGGCTCTTCACTCAACACTGGAACATCTGAACAGCAAAGATACATACATCAGGATGTTCTTTATTGACCAAAACCTGGCATTCAATACCATTATCCCCTCAAAATGAACCAGTAAGCTTCAAGACCTTGGCCTTAATACCTCCCTGCGCAATTGGATCCTCGATTTGCATACTTGCAGACCCCAGTCTGTTTGGATTGACAACTACATTTCCTCCACAATGTTCAACAGCACAGGTGCACCACCAGGGTGTGTGCTTAGCCCCCTGCTCTACCCATTTTACACCTATGACTGTGTGGCTGATCACAGCTCCAATATCATACTCAGGTTTGCTGATAACACCACTGTCACAGGCCAATTCAAATTTGGTGATGAATCGGCACAGAGGAGGGAAATTGAGAATCTGGCTGAGTGGTGCTACAACCACCTCTCAACTCAATGTCAGCAAGACCAAGGAGCTGATTATTGACTTCAGGAGGAGGAAACCAGAGGTCCATGAGCTAGTCCTTATCGGAGGAGCAATGGTGGAAAAGGTAAGCAACTTTAAATTCCTTGTGTTATCACTTCAGAGGACCCGTCCTGGGCCCAGCACACAAGTGCAATTATGAAGAAAGCACAGCAGTGCCTCTACTTCCTTAGGAGTTTGCGAGGATTTGGTATGACATCTAAATCTTTGACTAACCTCCATAGTGGTTAGTGGAGAGTATATTGACAGGCTGCATCACAGCCTGGTATGGAAACAGCAATGCCCTTGAAGGAAAACCCTACAAAATGTAGTGGATACAGCCCAGTCCATCATGGGTAAAGTCCTCACCAGTATTGAGCACATCTACATGAAGTGTTGTAGCAGGGAAGCAGCATTCATCATCAGGAACCCTTACCAACCAGGCCTTGCTTTCTCTCCCTGTTGCCACCAGGAAGGCCTCGGGTTCAGGAACAGTTAATACCCGTCAACCATCAGGATCTTGAACCAAAGGAGCTAACTTTACTAATCCCATCACTGAAATGTGTCCACAACCTATAAACTCACTTTCAATGAGTTTTCATCTCATGTTCTCAATATTTATGGCTTATTTATTTATTATTATTTCTTTCCTTTTATATTTGCACAGTTTATTTCCTTTTGCATGTTGATTGAACACCCAAGCAGGTGTGGTTTTCCATTGATTCTATCATGGATTTATTTACTAGACCTGCAAAAAAAATGAATCTCAGGGTTGTATATGGTGACGTGTACTTTTGATAATAATTTACTCTGATTTTGAACTTAAGGTGTCACTGCTGTCTGTGACCCTGTTCCCACAACACTAAATCCTTCCAGTTTACGCACAGTTCCCTGCCAAGTCAAGGGTTTATCTTCCACAGCCATACAGCCTGTTTCTGCACTAGAGGTCTTTCCAGTTCATTTCTTTCCTCCGTTAGTTATTATCACAGTGCTGGAAACCACAATAATATAACAAATAGATATTTGTGTGGAGTGCTTCAAATGCTAGTAACTGGCATTCAAGACTCACAAAACAATGTTTTATTGATTTAGCTGCTTATGACAGGCTCTCCAACAGCCCAGTTTACTTACTCCTATATTAAACTCTATTTTAGAATTATAATGAATGACTTTACAACTGCGTAAAGGGATAGTTAAGCACGAGACGATACACTGAAAGCAAAATTATTTTCCTTTTGCGTTTTCTGCGACTTGTTTGGGAAGTTAACTGTTGGTTGATCACCCTTTGGGCACTCTTCTGGGGCTATGCCCTTGGGTCCTGGACTCTCCCACTGTTGAAAACATCCTCTCCACATCCACTCAATCTTGGACTTTCAATATTCGCTTTTTCTAAAATAATTATATTGGTATATTCCAGTATGCTTTTGGAAAAGTCCTCTCTGAGTAACACACTCAAAATACTGGAGGAACTCAGCAGATCAGGCAGCATCTATTGAAATGAATGAACAGTCAATGTTTCAGGCCAAGACCCTTCTTCAGGAAGGGAGAAGAGGCCAGAATGTTAACATTACTTCACTACTTTCCTCTCAGAGTAGAGACCAATTGACACAGCCTCAGAATAGGACAACTTAAAGCAGAGATTTACACGTTCTTGATTAGTAAGGGTGTCAAAGGTTATGGAGAGAAGGCAGGAGAACAGTGTTGAGAGGAAAAATAAATCACCCATGATGGAATGGCAGAGCAGACTTGATGGGCGAAATGGCCTAATTCTGCTCCCACCTTTTATGGTCTTTCACCAAAAGGTAACACGGACGCTAGAATTTGTAATAAACAAACTGCAGGAGGAATGCAGTTCGTCAGGCAGCATATGTAGAGTTACTGCTTCAGATCGAAATCAGAAATGCCATCTGTCCATTTCCTTCAACGGGTGCTATCTAAACGGCTGAGTTTCTCCAGCCCTCCATTTGAGATTCTTATGGCATGTACTTGTAATGCTATGTGGGAAATGCAGGGTACGCAACTAAAACAGAAAGTTCTTCAAATGCTTAGCATGCCAGGCAGCTTCTGCAGAGAGAAGAAGAGAGATAATGCCTCAGACTGATGATCTTTCATGAATTCTAGAGCAAGATCATGAATCTGAAACATTAGTGTTATTTCATTCTCCACAGGCACCACCTGACTTGCTGACTATCTCTAGCATTTCCAGTCTTTAATTTCAGACCTTGAGCATTTACAGCTTTCTGTATTACTATATTTTTTTTTCCTCTGGATAGAGAGAGATTTGCTTTATTTGTCACATGTGTATCGAAACATACAGTGGTACGTGTCATTCACGTCAACGACTAACATAGTCTGAGGATGTGCTGGGGGCAGACTGCATGTGTCACTAAGCTTCTGACATCAACATAGCATGCCCACAGTTTACTAACCCTAACCCATATGTCTTTTGAACATGGAGAAAACCCACACGATCACAAGGACAATGTGCAATTTCCGTACAAACAGCAGCAGAAATTGAACCCCAATTTTACAACAGGTGCTGTCAAGTGTTATACTAACCCCAACGCTATCACGCAGCCCATAAAGAAATGCTAAATTTAAAAGCTACTATTAAACAATTAGTGCTGCTTTTTGAGTGGCATTACACTAATCTCCAAAACAAAAATCTGCATTAAACCATTCATTTCCATTTTAATCAGCTAAGATTAATCTGCTTATTTTGGCCGGTAAGCAAAAAGTCCATTAGTTACTTAGGTGTCCATGCGATCTGTTTGCTTGAAGCCTGCAACACATTCATAAACACAGGGAGATTCTGTGGATGCTGGAAATCCAGAGCAACTCACATAATCCTGAAGGAACTCAGCAGGTCCGACAACATTTATGAAGAAGAATAAACAGTCGACGTTTCGAGTTGAAACCCTTCATCAGGACTGTTTACTCCTCTCTATATTTGCTGTACTGTGACACATTCAGCCAGTTGCTGTGTTTTCACGGTGACCATGATGAACAGGGTCATTCGCTGATCTATCATCTTGTTGGTAAAGCTGGAATATCAATTCCAAGGCAAAACTGAACATTATCACAACAGATCCGATCAACCACTAGCTTACTGCATGCAGTGGAGGGAGTCAGCTCTGGAGCAGTGTTCAAACAGACAACAAAACAAGAGCGTTTGAACAATTTGGCTAGAAAAATAGCAGCTATCAGAAGAGTGCAACAAAGATTTATGATAGGTTTCCAGCATCTGCAGATTTTCTCATGTTTATTATCAATTAACTTTATTTGTCACATTGAACATGTGTATCGAAACATACAGCGAAGTGCGTTGTTTGTGCCAATGACCAACACAACCTGAGCATGCGCTGGAGGCAGCCTACAAGTTTTTCTATGCTTGCAGTGCCAATATAGCATGACCACAACTTACTAACCCCACCCATACATCTTTGGAACGTGGGAGGAAACCCATGTGGTCATGGGGAGAATGTACAAACTCTTTACTGACAGCGGTGGGAATCAAACCCAGAATCGCTGGTGCTGTAAAGTGTTACACTAACCACTACACAACTGCGCTGCCTATTGCCTGCCTTGAAAATGCCCAGCGCTGAGTTTGAGATCATCCCAGAGTCAGCCGTTCTCTGCAGCCACCTCCATTCTGGGGAGCATAGCTCCAATCCCAATCCTCCTGCGCATGCCTGGATTACTCACTGATGGAACACCATTTGCAGGAACGCAAGCCTAGATTAGTGGGGAGGGGTAAATAAAAGCTACGAGCAGAGCTATGACTATAATTCTGGCTGCCTCAGCCAGCATAATCAAAGACCCCACCCACCATGGCCATTCTCTTTTCTCTCCTTTTCAAATTGTCGTTCTTTTTCTCACCTTTATTTCTCTGCTAGTTGTTTTGTGAGTATCTCTGAACTTGCTAATTTCTCAAGAAATTAGGTCTCAACTTATCCTCTTCCATCTCAATTTTCATAAGACCATAAGACATAGGAGCAGAATCATGCCATCTGGCCCATTGAGTCTGCTCCGCCATTCAATCATGGCTGATCCTTTTTGTTTTCTCCTCCTCAACTCCAGTTCCTGGCCTTCTCCCCGTAACCTTTGATGCCATGTCCAATCAAGAACCTATCAATCTCTGCCTTAACCTGGTCTCTGCAGCTGCAGATACAAGACCAAAGTAGCTTGTTGATGATTATATTTCACTTTTACAAATGTCATTCCCACAGGTGTTATCTTTTCTACAGTGTAAGTTCTTAGTTGGATATCTGCAGGCTTCAGTTTAGTTTCCTTGAAATGCCTTTCAAACTTATTCGTGGAATGCCGGAAACAGTTGAGCCACTGTCAAATTAAATTTTAATTTGCCGTTCACTTCTGTTGTAAGCCATATTGCTTGCCCCTTGTTAGTTTTCACATTATCATATTATTCATCAAATATTAGTGCTCTTTAATGCTCATTTTGAAAATGTAACTTGACTGTTTAGCTTTTTTCTCTTCTGTGTGCAGTCCACTTATTTTTGTCTGCCCAATGTGCTCTCTGTATGTGTTCTACTTTATTGCCTTTTCTGCAAGTTTTACCTTTAAACCTGCATTGGGCTGGTCTATGTGAGCCCCTGCCACAACAGTAACACAATTTGTTCAGCCAGGTCAGTTTCTGTTCAGATGTTGCAATTTTGTTCACACTCACTTTCTTTCCTAACTGCAACTCAACTGCATCTCTATCTGCTGTTTCCATTGCTACAGTTATTTCAACTGTTCTTTTAAGTGTAAGTTGTGCTTCAATTAGAAACAGTTCCTGAATGCTTTCTTGTAAGATTCCACAAACTAAATGATCTCTCAATACATCATTATTAAGAACATTACTGCAGTGGTCCCCAACCACCGGGCCACAAAGCATGTGCAACTGGGCCGCGAGGAAACGATATGATTTGGCAACGTGATTGTGTTGTTGACTTGCCGGTTGGCACCTTCTTGCCCAGACTCTTGGCAGCAGAAATATTGCCAAATGTAACTGACCAAAAAACATTTTTCTTAAAGGAAATTGTTTTAGAAAAAGGATGGTATGTAATTTTCATGCAGATAATTTTAGCACGTAAAAAAAAAACAGGAAAAAGCCAAAAAAAATCTGACGCCAGCCACATTGGAAAAAAACCAGATTTCTGGAATTTGCTGCCGAAAAAGCCAATATGGTAACCCTGTAATGAGTCAGTTGCACTTTTCCTCATTCCCTGTCACACCCACTGTTGAACTTGAATGCACACGAGGTCATTACACACGCGTCATCCATGTCAGCGCGGGAAGGAGATCAACTCCTCCAGCTTGCAAATGATGGTGGGCTGAAAAGTATTTTGACATAATATCTCTGCCAGCATTCTGGATCAAAGTCAAGGCAAAAATATCCTGAGATAGCCACAAAAGCACTGAAAAAGTTGCTTCCATTTCCAACATCATATCTCTGCAAAGCGGAATAGACTGGACATAAGGAACGCCCTTCAAGCATCGTTGTCTCCCATCACCCCTCAATGGGACCGTCTTGTTGCGGGAAACAAGCCCAGGGCTCCCACTGATTCAGCCATATTGGTGTGTTGCAATGATTTTATATGTTCATATGAGGAAAATATGTGCTGTGTGTTTAATATCCAAACATTACTTAAAATGTTATGATGCTATTGACTTATAAGTGACTTATAATTGACATCATTATATTCATGTGCTGTGTTTAATATTAAATTCGTTAGATAAACCCTTTTAGAAATGAAAATGAGTTTATTAGCCACTTATAAGTGACTTATAGTTAACTTATCACCTATATTCCAGTCATGATTAACAACCACCCCACCCCCCACCCCCCCGTCGGCTGGTCCGCAAGAATATTGTCAATATTAAACCAGTCTGCAGTGCAAAAAAAAGGTTGGGGACCCCTGCATTACTGAACTGACAATGCTCAGACAACTTCTTCAATTCAGTCATATATGCTGAAATGAACTTCCCTTTCTTTTTATTCCTAAAGGGTTCTGCAATCAACAATGGGTCCAGCTCTAAATGTTCCTGCATTTTTTTCACAATATCAGCAAAGCTCATTTTGGCTGGTTTGGTTGGTAATCAAACTTCTAAGGTAAGCAAACTCTATGCCTTTAAATCCAATGCACTCGCATCTCACTGGCTATTTTATTTGCTTTAAAATTACTGCTCAATTTGCTCAGTGTACAAATTGTAGTTATCTGTTATGGAATCAAGCACATCAATCTTTCCAATGTAACCAGCCATTTCCGCTCATTTTTTAAAGATTATTATCACCTGGCTCTCATGGTTTATGAACCCATGAACTTTTCTGTTATCTGCTTTTTTAAAGCGCAATCACCTTTCCTGTTGTGAAGAAAACATAATGCTTCGAAGAAAAAAAAAGTGCTTTTTTTTAACTCAACTGTTCTGCTGTGCTTTTTTTAAAGCTCAAAACGTCTCACTGCATTTAGTTGGTAAGTCGCCATCTCGGGTTCATTTTAAAAAACGCATCACCTCTATTATGTTTCGTAACTCCAAACCAATATACTAATTCACAGGAAAGGAGGAGCCAGGAATGCGAGTCTAACTTTGTTTTTACTTTAAGTGAGGAGCACATGCATGATGTGGCAGCATAATGACGTATGCCATTTACGTACTTTTACATATAACCCGCAATGCATTATGTAAACAAAGAATGCTTAATCAAACAATATATTTACAGTATTACTCAAATATTAAATACACAACATGTACCACCCATGCTAAGGACAGCTTCTACTCCAATGTTATATGACCATTAAATGGTTCACTATTATGTTGAGATGGACTTTTAACTTCACAATCCACCTTGTCAAGATCTTGCACCTTACACTGCACTGTCTCAGAATCAGCTTTATTATTACTGACATATGTTGTGATATATCTGATGGTAGTAATGAGAAGAAGGCATGAGCCTCTTCTCTGCAATTCTCAGACTTCATTCTGCTCTCTTGTTTTACCTTGTACTACTGGATTGCACTGTATAATGAATTTCACATATGAATCGTACCTTGGTTCACATGACAATAATAAACCCATTCCAATTATATTAACAGCGAGATGAAAGGGTGGAAATGCAGCTCTCCACAGGTCAGCTAACTCCTCACCCAAAGACCACTGCATCTCCCAGTTACAATGCTCTGGCCGGTAGGAGGGAGGGTGGACTGTGGGTGGTGGAGGAGGCTCACAGTGACCACCAGCAATGCCTACATTTTTCCTCTGTACTCACTCTCAAGATTGTATCCCGGCAACCATCTCTGGTTCTGAAAATCATGGGCCTAGGCATACCCCTGCCTGGAAATTATGACATTGGCTCAGACAGAGTACTGCAAAGATAAATGTTTTTATGCATGGGCAACTAGGGAAGTTGGTGTCAAACCTGGATGAAGGCAGAGATTTACAGACAGTAGCTGGAATCCAGAGCAACAATCTGCTGGAGGAACTCAGCAGGCCATGCATTATCCGTGGAAGGAATAGAACTTTGGATGTTTCATAAGATCATAAGACATAGGAACAGAATTAGGCCATTTGCCCATTGAGTCTGCTCCACCATTCTATCTTGGCCCATTTACTTTCCCTCTCAACTCCATTTTCTGCCCTCTACCTGTAACCTTTGATGCCCTTACTATTCAAGGACCCATTATCCTCTGCTTTAAATATACTGAATGAGGTAGTCTACGGCAATGAGTTCCACACATCCACCACCCTCTGCATAAAGAAATTCCTTTTCATCTCTGTTCTAAATGAACGTCCTTCTATTCTGTGGCTGTGCCCTCTGATCCTAGATTCCCCCACTATAGGAAACAACTCAAGGCTCTTGAAACTCTTGCAAGATTCACCTAGATAGGTTCCTTTTGCAGACCCTACTTCAGCCACAGGCTTCACTCAGAGACCTGAGACATGCTGACTCCTGTGTTGAAAATCCTGGCCCATCCTAGGAGGCACCTCCCACTGCCTCAGGAATTCTGCACAAGGCCAGAATCAGCAAGTCCGAGTATCAAGGCAGGAGTCCAACCTCCCAGTGCATGTGCACCCAAAATGTGGCAGGAACCCACTGAAAAGGGCTTGAGGGGTCAACTCACCAACTTTCATTCCTCTTAGGAGTTAGAAATGCTGAGTGAATCAATTAAAACCCAAAAGCAGTTAAAACCATGTGAGTATCTCACTCTTTGTTCACAATCAGCCAGACTGACTTGGGGCTGGGATGAACAACCATCCCTGAAATTAAGTATTTCACTTGCCTCCTCCTAAAACCTCAGGAGAATCCACTTTAATTGGATTTTTATTGTGTTTGTACATCGCTACAAAATTGGGCTATTATGAAGTGACAGAATTATTTCCAAAATGTAAATGAGTCTTAATTCTTTTTACGGAAATTATTTATATAAAAGTAAAAATTTAACTAGCTGCAATTATGGCACCATTTTAAAAAACATCCATACATTAACACAAGAGATTCTGCAGATGTTTGAAATTAATAGCTAATCTAGATATTAATATATCTATACACTGTTTTTTTCCAGCTTCCTGCAGTGACTGAAAAGTCAAAGTAAAATTTATTATCACAGTACATATATGTACCTTAAGATTCATTTTTTGCATTTACAGGAAATTGAAGAAATGTAATAGAATTTTGAAAACAACACATAAGAAAAGACTGACAAACAACCAATGCACAAAAGAAGGAAAATTGTGCAAAAAAAAACAATTTACAATATAAGTCCTCAAAAGTGAGTCAGTAGGGTGTGGAAATCAGTACCACTGAAGACACAAAAAAAACAACTCCCACTCTTACCATTTCTCTTCTCCCCACCTGCCTATCACTTCACTTTGGTGCCCCTCCTCCTTCACTTACTCCCATGGTCTATTCTCTTCTCCGATTAGATTCCTTCTTTATCTGTTTAACTTTTCCACCTATCACCTCCCATCTTCTTCCCCCGCCCACCTGGCTTCACCTATCACCTTCTAGCTCAGGGACGGCCAACCTTTTACATTCCATGTGTCAATTTTTTCACGCACGAGTTCAGTTGCGATTTTTGCATGCGCGAGTTCTATATTAACATATTTTTACAAGAATTGAATGGGGGTACAAGTGTTGTACGGCGCATCTGAACTCGTGAATGAAAAAATTGACGCATGGAATGTAAAAGGTTGGCCACCCCTGTTCTAACTTTACTTCCCACCTTCTCATCCTGGCTTCCTCTCCCCCCACCCCCTTGCAGTCCCGATGAAGGGCCTCAGCCTGAAACATCAGCTGTTTATTCCTTCCCAAAGATGCTACCTGACCTGCTGAGTTCCTCCAGCATTTTGTGTGTGTTACTCTGGATTTGCAGAATCTTTTGTGTTTAACATTGCTCTTTCAATCTAATCAAACCTCAGGCTCCTTCACAAGAACATTTTCAGAAACAAATCAAAAATGGGATTATAAGCCAAAGAGTTTGATTTATGGAGCTGTCTTAAACAGGAGGAACGAGGAGAACTTTAGGAGCAAGATGGCGCTGGCGACCAATGCTAATGTTTTACATACAACCCACAAACCTACTAGAAATTCTAGTAGATTTAATTCTTCTTCAAAGCTGTGATCACTGCAGACTGCAGCCTATAAATTCCCTTTTAAGGATTACCTTCAAAATGATCTGGCACTTTTGTGATCTCCTGGGGGATTCGGTGAACTAGACTCTCAGGAGTGCAGGTACGGCCAGGGCAGCCATCGCTGGGGTGGATGCTGCGTCGAGGCCTGACAGCAGATGATGAACCGGTGGTCAGCTCCATTACTCCGCGCCGATTAAAGAGACGAGCAAAAATAAAATTGTCCAGGACAAGAGGAGAAAACAAACAGGTATCGAGCGTTGTCGCCTGCATTTCACCGGTCTCCCTCTCTTTTTGCTACTACTGTCGGCTGGGAGGTGCAGGAGTCTTGAATCCCATGCCATCAAGTTCGGGAGCATTTGTTGCCCTGCAGCCATCGGGCTCCTGAATCAGCCCTCACTCGCCTCAGTGCTGAATGGGCACCGCAGCTGTGGAATCACTTTTGGGGACTCTGCAATTCATGCTCCATGTGTTCTTGCTTACTTTTTTTCCCCCACTCTTTGCACAATTTGTCCTCTTGCAAATTGGACATGTGGCAAGCTTGTCATATGTGTGTTTGTGACTTCTATTATGTTTCTTTGTTTTGTGAGTGCCTGCAAGAAGACGAATCTCAAGGTTGTACATGGTATAATTAAATAAATTCTATGTATATAAGCTATCATTTATATTCATTGTGTTTTTTTACTGTGTTCTTTGTCTTATAGTACTTTATTGGGCTACATTGGATCTACAGTATAATTATTTTGTTCTCCTTTATACTTGTGTTCTGGTAATGACATTAAGCAATCTTGCAACTTTCATCCTTCATCCTTGGTGCAACCATCATGAACAGCATTTTTGTTTTTAAAGTATTTATCATCTTTCCCTGCTCCTGTGTCTCACATCTGATGGCTTCTCTGGGAGTTGCCCTAAAATATCATCCTACACTGAGCACCCATTTGCTGGAGTAAACTTAGGCCTGATGACCCTCTGCCATAAGGAACCACCAGAAGATGTGCACATACAAACAGGTCTATACGATGTTACGAAATAAATCAACCAGACCTCAAAACCATGAGGAATCCCCTCTCTCACTGCACCATAGAACAATCTGAAGCGGTAACTTCAATATTCCACCCTCCCTACCTACCAAGCAGGACAGCCCAGAAGTAAAAGAAGACCCCTGAAAGGATTTATCTCCAGAAAAATCAGGTTTCCACTCAAAGCTATCAAGTAAATGCCAGAGTACAGACGTCCACTGGAGAACACGGCTGACATTATCTTGCTGTACAAAGACAGATAAGCCTTAAAACTTGCCGCTGTGGAACTATCGGGGATTCTTTTCAAAGAATAATTTGAGTTATATCTATATAACCAGACAGTAATGTACCCAGAGAAAGTCAGCTATTTAAACAGCAGACAAATATCCATTTGCTGGTGTTGCCTTCCAACTAAAATATCATTCCCAAATAGGACACAGAGTCATAGAGTTATACAGGCCTTTCGGCCCAACTTATCCAAGATATCTTTCTAAGCTAGTCACAGTGGCTGCATTTGACCCATACCTTTCTAAACCTTTTCTGTTCATGACAAGCATTGAGATGCAGTCCTGATAAGAGAACATGCTTTATGAATATAGGTTGAGGGAGCTAGGGCTTTTCTCTTTGGAGCAAAGGAGGATGAAAGGAGACTTGATAAAGGCGTGCACGATGAGAAGAGGCATAGATAGAGTGGACAGCTGGTGACCTTTTCCCAGGGCAGAAATGGCTAATACAAGGGGGCATAATTTTAAGATGATTGGAGGAAAGTATTACAGAGATGCCCAAGGCAGGCTTTTTATTTATTTACTTTGAACGCAGAGAATGTTGGCAGCATGAAACATAATACTGGGGTGGTGGTAGAGGCGGATATATTAGGGGCATTTAGATAGGCACAGTAATAAAAGAAGAATGGAGGGCTATTTCAGAGGGAAGGGTTCTATTGATCTTGAAGTAGGTTAAGATCTCAGTGCAACATCATGTACCAAAGGCTGTTACTGTGCTGTAGTGTTCTATGTTCTGCGAGTTATTTCAATGGGGGAGAAAGCAAAGTCACTGAATGTTTCACAGGACAGTAGATTCTTGATAAGTAAAAGGATGAAAGATGACTGCAGGTTACAGTCCAATCCTGCACCTAATGCACATACCAGATCCAAGTAGGTTAAAAAGAAAGGGCAGAAAGTACACAGCGAGAATGCAAGACAAGGAAGCAAGTTTTAAAAATCTAACTAGACTGTGAGACCAAAGTACAGCAAGCAGAGAAGTTATGGGCAACTGAGACCTAGTGAGAGCCAGAACACAAGCATCAGAGCTTAAAGCCAGTTCAGTTTTAAAGAAGGACGCGGAGAACAATGAACAACAGTGGAGATAACAAAGGGGCAAGTAGTCATGGGCTGGGAAGGGTTGTGTGTCTGCTTATGACCCCACTCTGGTAAATGCCACCCAGAATACCTTTGCATGTGGCTTGGCTGCAAAGGTGTTCAAAAGGCAAGATGATTTCTCCTTTAAAAGTGTCATTCTTTGGGTGAAATGCTTAACCAAGACCCAGTGTGACCTTTCCAAGCAGACATCAGAAGTTGCATGTGCTATTACAAAAACAGGATAGAAAGTTCAACGGGAATCAAAGCATCTGGCAAGCTTCTAAATGGACTGCAGGTTCACCATCAAAGCTCTTCTGATGACAGGAAGGAAATACTTTTTATTCCAGTGACGGTAGATATTGATTCAATGAACTATCAGACAGTTTCTGTTCTCAGCCACACATACCACTCAAATGATCCAGACATATTTATCTCCTTATAGTGCACCAAGGCTGAGTGGACATTTCAGTCTCCCAGGGCAATTATTAATGTAGGGAGATTGTTTAAATGATGTGTATAAATGTAATTTCTGAAGTTGATGCAGCTTATTTATTCTTTTGTGGCACTTTCAAATCAAATTGCTTAAAAGGAATAGCGCTCAACACGAAAGCCACAAAGGCTAATGCAATCAGTTCTTTGAGAGAGAGAAAAATGTATAAAAGGATTTGGCAATCATAAATCAAAATCAGCCTTAAAAAAAATTGGGTACTTTACAGCATGGTCTACAGAAACACTGGCAAGTACCTTTGATTAAAACGCCTAGGTGATTTTTTTTAAAACAGGCAAATTACAGCACATTATCTGCCTACATTAAAGTAATTGTACACAGGTCAAAGCAGGCAGCTTTTGTTCTCCACAGACTAAAAATGAGAGAAAGAGAAAATGTCCTGGGAGAGTAGGCAAATGCATTTACAGATTTTTTTTTTAAATTTGCATTATTGCTTGGTTTGGAAACCAAAGGCCATCTCAGACAATTGCTCCGCAGAAGACCACAAGAAATTAGAGAGAAATGTGAACGCAGCCTAGTCCAGTAGAAAAACCAGCAGCCCTCTATTAACTGTGTCGACACTTTCTGCTGACTTGGGAGAAGTAGCCAACATAATGAAGAACCCCTCCCACCCTATTCATTTTCTCTTACTACCCCCGCACCACATCCAGCGCTTTTGGATGACTTGTGGTTGGAGCAACTCTAACTAAACTGGCACGAGGTGCACTTCATTGGTGGGAGCACTGGTCTACCATAGGTATGGAAGAAACACACAGAAGTATTCAATGGCAAACTGGACAGTATGAAAGGAATCATTGTTAAACTGGCTGTTAAACCTGACACAACACCCAAATGCCTAAAGGCAAGACCTGTTCCATTCGCCCTCAAACTAAAGGTAGAGGCAGAATTGGAAAGACTGGTCCAGAGTAAGGCATCAAACCAGTGTGTGTAAGTAAATGGGTAACTCCAGTGGTTCCTGTCCTAAAAAGAGAT
Organism: Mobula birostris; assembly: GCF_030028105.1. Classification (NCBI taxonomy): domain Eukaryota; kingdom Metazoa; phylum Chordata; class Chondrichthyes; order Myliobatiformes; family Myliobatidae; genus Mobula; species Mobula birostris. Next base: position 25,091,528 of record NC_092392.1, on the reverse strand, counting down.
GGGTCTTTATGGCTTTGTGGAGACTTCAAGGTAACCATTAACCTGCTTGATACAGCTGAGCAATGCTCTCTTCACCTTTTTGATGGCACTTTTGCAAGATTGGCTGAAGTTTGCAAGATTTGTGACAAGTGTACTTGCAGGTGCATGTGAAGCCAAAATCACAGGAACTGTTGAACAGTGACCTACAAAGGAAGGTTTAGGTACTGAAGGGCTTCAGTTTGGCATCACCTTGACTCCCGAACTTTTTCAGCGAGCGGTGAAATTCTATTTAAGATGACTTACTCATTACTGGGAAAAATGAGCTTGAGCATCTACAAAACCTGGATGCTACTCTACAAAGCCTCAAGGAATATGAGCTTACGGTCCAGGAAGGCAAGAGCGAGTTCTTTTGACCTTTGATTGACTATTTGGTCTTGTGATTGACGACAAGGCACTAAAGGTGAAGGCAATCATGGATTATCCATTACCACAGAATGCAAGTCAATTCAGCTCTTTCATGGACTATTAACATACTATGTAAAGTTTCTTCCTTACCTAGCTAACATGATGAAACCATTTCATGAGCTTTTAAATAAATCAACACATTGGCAGTGGCCAGTTCACCGCAAAGAGGCTTTTAAAAAGGCTAAAACAGCCTTGTCACAATTTGAAGCATTTATACACCTCAACCCATCATTGGCCCAAAACACATCACCCTACGGTGTGGGGGTGGTTATCTCACACACCGTGCTGTCCGGTGAAGTGTGTCCAGTCGCTTTTGCATCAAGCACATTAAGCAAGGCGGAAAACCACTATGCCCAAATTGAGCGCGAAGCACTCGCAATTGTATTTGGAGTTAAGAAATTCCATCAGTTCCTCTTTGGTCGATGGTAGACTACTGACAGATTATCCCCCCTTGATGTCAATATTTGGCCTACATACAGGCATTCCTTCCCTGGCTACTAGTCAAATGCAATGTTACTATATGAACATCAGTACGATATAAAGCACAGGAGGTCTGCGCAGCATTTGAATGCTGATGGACTACCCAGAATTCCCTTAGCTGTTATAGCTCTAGAGCCAGCCCTGAAGGAGAATCTTTATTTCATGGAAGTACCTACAGTTCCGATAACTGCAGCACAGTTCTGGAAACACGCACATACTGACCCTATTCCATCTACAGTGGTGGGCATGGTAACTCACGAATGGAAAAGACAGCCAACCATAGACTTGAATCCCTTTACCAGGCTCGGTGGAAGGAGCTCACAGTCCAAGTTGGATGCTTACTATGGGGCTACCGTGTTGCTATTCCTCCACCACTAAGAAAGCAAGTGTTTGACGAGCTCCATGCAGGACGCTGTGGCATAGTGTGCGTGAAAGAAATCGCACACAGCTACTTCTGGCCAGAACCGGATATAACCATTGAAGAGAAGGTCAAGGCGTTCCCACATTGTCAGCGAGTGATAAATGTTCCTCAACTTGCTCCTTTACTTCCTGGGGATGGCCTGAAGAACCATGGCAGAGGATTCACACAGACTTTGCAGGACCTGCAGAAGGTCACACGTTCTTGGTCGTAGTGGGCACACTCAGCAAGTGGCCCGAGGTTGCTATCATAAAGAGTACTACATCAGAAAAAATGCATTGAGGAGCTACATTCCATCTTTAGCTGTTTTTGGCTTCCTCAACAGTTTGTTAGTGACAATGGCCCACAACTCTTGCCTGAAGAGTTCAAGGCATTTATGAAGGCAAAAGGTATTTAGCATATCCAGTCAATGCCATATCCTCCAGCCACTAATGGCCTTGAAGAACAACTTTTACAAACAATGAGACAAGCCCTAAAGACTTCACTGGGAAGTGGATCCCTCAACCAGCATCTTAGCACTTTCTTGCTGACATACCGTAACACACCTCACACCACCACCAAAATGGCTCCAGCCACTGCACTGATGAAAAGACAGCTTTGCTACCGGCATGACCTGCTTAGACCCCAAGCACAAAACTGATTGTGATAAATGAACAGAAAACCGAAACAGGTACGTGTGCCAAAGCAAAGTACTAAAGTTTCACGGCAGGAGAGAGAGTACTTGCCTGGAACTACATCTCTGGAACAAAGTGGATACCTGTGATGGTGGTGACATAAATGGGTCCTAAATGGGACATAAAACTAGTGACCACAACATCTGGAGAAGGCATGTTGATCAGCTGTTGCCCTCTTCTGAGGCTACTGAACCTACACAAACTGACCAATCAGATCCAGTGTACAAATGGGACAGGATTCTGAGATAACAACTACAAAACCTCCATTAAGATCAGAGCTCCCCCATCACCTGTGCTTTCTGAAGTGCCCCCTACTTCAATGCAGTACTCAAGCCAAGATCAATACATACATCACCAAGAGATAAAATGACTGGCGTGATCCCCAGGTCATGGGTAACCCTCACAGCAACAGGCAGCCTCCAGACAGATTGAATTTCTAGTTTAGTGACTAACCCTCAGCACATGGGGCAGAATAATCCCCAGGGTCATGTCTGGGAATAGAGGCAGTCTACCCTCTTTCCCTTACTCCATTGAATGTTAATCATTCAGCAGCTGGTCTGTGTATGGGAAGGCGGGGTGGAACTTTAAAATAAGGTGGGGTGGGATATGTTATATATTCCTGTGCAGTTTGGCCCTTACAGTTTACTGGTAAGATTCACTGTGTGTTACGTACCGAATGCATTCTGGGTGGATGATTTATCAGTAAAATAAACAGCACTACATTTGTTCTCAGTCCTCCATCTCTCAAGTGTTATTCGCGGCCATCCAGCTTCCCAGTAGCACAAACATAACAGTTAGCACAGTGCTTCACTCTGCTAGTAATCAGGGTTCAATTTCCACCACTGTCTGTAAGGAGCATGTCACTTAGCCCGTACCCCATGACAGTATTGTGGATTTCCTCCAGGTGCTCCGATTCCCTCCCACATTCCAAAAAGACGTTCAGGTTAAGATTAGTAAGTTGTGCTGATAGCCTGTTGGCACTGGAAGCATGGAAACACTTGTGGGCTGCCCCCCAGCCAATTTGTGACACCAACAACCCATTTCACTGTATGTGTTGATGTTTTGCTATACAAAACTAATCTTTTACAATCTTTTAGCCTTTATTCAAGCCAATGAATATCAAAATACAACTGCAGAAATTTGTAATTTAAAAAAAACCACAAAAATGCTGTAACTTCCAGCAGGTCAGCAGGTATCGGTGGAGAAATAATGTTTCAGGTAGATAGATACATTACAATGTCACACCAGCATTATAAGTGCACAGATACACAAATGTTAGAAGAGATCCCTAATCAGAACTGATGAACAGGAAATGTTCTGAGAAAGGGTGTTGGGCTCGAAATAGTAACTCTACTTCTCTTTTCAGCAAAGCTGCCTGAGTGTTTCCTGCAATTTCTGTATTATTTTCCTTACTGAAGTCAGCCTAGGCATTAAACCATTGTCACCTGAACTTCACAGAGCACATGGACTTTGTGCTCATATGCACTTTCAGTCAGGACACACACACTCTCTCCCTCTCTCCCTCTCTCTCTCACACACACACACACACACAAAGTCACTGCAGCAATTTGCTTGTGCTCCTCAAGGCTCCTTTTACTGAAAAGTATTTCTGTAATAAATTCAACATTTTCACTTGACAGAATCCCCAGCAGCTACAACCACACTACTTACAGCATCAATCAGAAATAGTAATTCGCTGTACCTAGGATACGCCCTACGCACAAACTCTAACCTTTCAGGTTATTTCCAGCAGAACGTTCACCGAGCCTTGGGGTGTCAGCACTGGTGATTTCAATTCAGCATCTGGGGCTGAGTTAGGGGAAATGTCGGCAAGTTTGCTGATCACAAAACAAGTGGTAGGTTCCTCCTCAAAGGTGTACCTGTGCCTGACAACTTAGTGGATCGAGTCCTTGCTTGGATTCTTAAAGTGAACACCACTAGAAATCTCCCTCTCATGGGCTCTACAACTGCAAAGCACCTGAGAAATAACAGCTTTGGCATGTGGGGAAAACCACAGCACGTAAAGGGAACCCACAGGGTGAAAAGAGGAACGTGGATACACCATATACACAGTCGCTGTTTCAAGCCGAGACCCTGATTTGAGTTCCCCCAGCATCTCTGTGCACGTTACCTCATTCTGCATTATTTTCCCTTCTACAATACACTCAATTCATTACAAATTGAACATTGACTGTGCATTCTTCTCCACAGACGCAGCCTGACGTGCTGACTGCCTCCAGCATTTTACATGTGTTGCTCAAGATTTCCAACATTTGCAGAATCTCTCATGTCTCTGATGCAGAATAATTGTAATAGTTACAGAGAAAGTTCAGTACACACAGACAATAAGGCACAAGGCCATAATGAGTCAGAAAGAGTCTATCTTACTGTAATAGTGGAGCACTTAATAGTCTTTATAACAGCTGGATAGAAGACGTCATTGGTGGCACGTCTCTCAGGCTTTTGTGTCATCTGTCCAATGGCAAAGAGAATGTCCTGGGTGGTAAGGGTTTTTGATTATGCTGGGTGCTTTCCTAAGGCAGCAAGAAATGTAGACAAAGTCCATTGAAGGGAGGCTGGTTTCTGTGATGTGTAGTTTACAACAAGAATCAGCAAGGAAGCTGTCTTTAAGATGGGAATACCCATTCAGAATGTCAATAATCCATTCTACTTAAAATATAAAAATCCTGCACCAATACTTGTTATTTGATAACTATCCCCAAGCAGCAGTTGATTTTCCCAGGTTTTTTGGGAAATGATCACAAAACTTGCAAAAAAAAAATTCTTGACTCAAGATCTCAGCAAACCCAGTAGCATAGTGAGTTAACATAATGCTATTACAGAGCCAATGACTTGAGTTCAATTCCGCCAGTCTGTAAGGAATTTGTGCATTCTCCCCATGACCACGTGGGTTTCCACTGGGTGTCTCGGTCTTCTCCTACAGTCCAAATATGCACGGGTTAATTGGTCACAGAGGTGCAATTGGTCGGCGCAGGATCATTGGGCCGCAAAGGGCTTGTTATTCTAAATAAAATAAAAATAAAATCACCTTGCACTGGTCCATTAGCACTGTCAAATATTCAATGAAATTCTACTTTCATTCCATCCGCAGGCCACATTAGGTCCTAAATAACATGGTTTCTAGGTCAGACGCATTTGTTAATGAGCATTGTTTTCTCCCTTTGGCTTTCATGCTCCAGATACTCTGATTCCCAGATTACAGCTCATCTTTTCTCATAAGGAGGATGATTTGTGATTCTGCAGGATTAAATGAAAATTAAACGTAAACAATAGAGAGTGTGCTTTGGTCACAGATTCACGTTTTATGTTTTAGCTTGTCTATACTTCCATCACCTCCACTACGGTCTGAAGAAATTCAACAATAGCTAATAAAAGGTAAAGCACCATTCATAACAAAAAAGGATCACAGAAGAGAATAGCCACAGTGATTTTCCTGAGGGTAGTGCAGTCTAAAACTGCAGGGCATAGGTTTAAATTTCAAAGTAAATTTATTATCAGAGTATATTTATGTCACCAGATACTACCCTGAGATTAATTAGAACAAAGAAATACAATAGAATCAATGAGGATCTACAAAGAATGACAAATAACAAATAACCAATGTGCAAAAGACAAATTGTGCAGATACAAAAAAATTAATAAGAGTACATAAATAAGTAAATAAATAACATTGAGAACGTGAATTGTACAGTCCTTGAAAATAAGTCCATTGGATGTGGAATCAGATCAATGTTGAGCGGAGTAAAGTTATCCATGGTGGTTCAGGAGCCTGATTGTAGAAGGGTAATACATTCCTGAACACAGGTGGTGTGAGATCTGTGGGTCTTGTACCACCTCCTTGATGGCAGCCATGAGAAGAGAAAAGAGAGAGTGGCCTAGATGGAAGGTAGGAGGAGAGAGGGTGAAGGGTATATGGGTTGAGCTGTTCGAGGAAGTGGTAGAGTCATAATGCACTACAGCTCAGAAACAGGCCCTTTGGCCTATCCAGTCCCAATGAGCTGTTATTCTGCCTCATCCCGTTGACCCTCACCTGGACCATAGATCTCCATACCCCACTCATTCATGTACTTATCCAAAGTTTTCTTAAGTGTTGAAATCGAACCTGCGTCCACCACTTCCCCGCTCTCACCACCCTGAGTGACAAAGCTCCCCATTCAGATTCCCCTTAAACATTTCACCTTCCATTTTTAGTCTATGACCTCTACCTCTATCCTCACCTGACCTCCGTGGAAATTATCCCTCATAATTTTGTATGCCTCTGTCAAATCTCCCCTTATTCTCCTATACTCCATCTAATAAAGTCCTAACCAATTTATCTTTTCTCTATAACTCAGCACCTCAAGTCCCGGCAGGCAGGTACAGTTAAAAGACATTTGGACAGGTACATGGATAGATAAGGAAAGTTTAAAATGATATGGGACAAATGCAGGCAAATGGGACTAGTTTAGATGGGATTCTTGGTTGATACTGACAAATTAAGCCAGGTTCTGTGGTGCATAACTGTATCGGTACTAACTAAGACATGAAAGTCTTAATGGCCTCCCGCTGTGGTGCAATATCTTATGAAATTTGCCTCCCTCATTCCTTTATTCCATTACTCCCCATCCCTCCAATAGAAAGATCATCGAGTCTCTTGCTGGGCAGGATAACAAGCGCTCGTATACTACACCAACATCTGGCCTTCCCAGGGCAGAAGTCTCAAGTTATTCTCATAAGGAAATCATTTATCGTTCATTGTTCTAATGACCACTTCCAGTTTGCACAGAGACCCTGAAGAATGACATGCCAAATAGCTATACATAGCGTCATAGTGCTAAGTGAGATTATTAAGCAGAAAATACCCATGGGCTTTGTGCATCAAAACCTGCCTGTATTACACAGCTGAATGTCTGACTTATGGCATTTAGCTCCTACAAGTTCAGAATGTAAACCAATTCATTGTTGAGACCATGCCTGGACATTCAGATTTGACAATCATTTCTTTATCCAGCTGGGATTTTAAAACATGGCTCAGTATAATGAGGCTGAACCTTCACTTTTTGGCCAGACTTCACTGCATAGCTTTGCCAAAGTTGGCATCCTACACAGTAAACTTCGCACAGTTTATTCATCAGTATTTTGCTTCCCCACTCCTCGACACTGTAAACTTAGGTTTGGATTCCAGTAATGTTGATGTTGTAGAAGGAAATCCAATCTGATACACACACACTGCTCAATCCATAACGCACACTTCTCAACTCTACTGGCAATCAACATCCCTCACACTATTACACTCACCTGCATTTCTCCATTTACATTCCTCCAACATCCATGAACATCTCCAAAGCCCATACAAGCCCATACAATCATTACAGATTAATTTATCAAGCACTCTTGATACAGATGATGTAGTTCAAAGTGTTTTACAATAGGATCAAAGGACAAATGTGAAAATAACAAAAATAAAAAATAAACATGAAAACACAAAGACAAGAAGATGTTAGTTAAAAGCAAGGTTAAGTAAATAGGTTTTGAGCTGGTGTTTAAAAGCATCAACTGATTTTGTATCCCTCATAATTTTAGGTATTAAATTCTACAGTTTAGGAGCACAGCCCAAAAAAGCTGACCTGCCAGTTATCTTTTGAGGGAGATTGTTTATATTTACGAGAGATGTACTCCGGCCCTATACCATTAAGAGCTTTAAGAGAAAGTAAGAAAACCTTAAAATCAATTCTAAACAATACAGGAAGCCAACGTGGAGAAGCTAGGATGGGATTGATATTTTCCCTCATCCTGGTTTTGGTTAAAAGTCTAGCAGCAGTGTTCTGAATGAGCTGAAGTTTAACAGTAGATTGCTTTGGAAGGGCAGTAAACAGAGCATTGCAGTAATCTAGTTGATTTGATATAAAGGCATGAATTAGTTTTTCAGCTTCATTACATGATAGAAACGGACATACCTTTGCAATATTTGTTAAGTGTAGAAATGCTGCTCTGGTCACCTTCTTCATGTGGGATTTAAAATTCAAATCTGAATCAAGGCTAACACTCCACCCGGCTAGTTACTTCTGATTTACCAAATGTTGGGGATAATTCTGGAGATATAACATTATGGCAAGCATAATTATGGATTAAAATGAGAACCAGTCTTCAGCAACTAAAACCTGCACAAAATTTAGCTTCCAACTGATACTCTGTGGCAAGTGAAATCAGTCACTGGGTTAGGGACATTTCTCATACAATCCCATTGAAACTACAGAGGGGAAGACAATAGTTGAATGTTCCTTGTTAAAGGTGCACACTTCAGTTCAGAATAGGTCTGTGTTGTCACTTAACCATCCAGGTAGTTCTATATTCAACACTAAAAAAAAGGGGTATAGTTTGGGTGTCCAGATTGTACTTGTGTTTTTGGAACAGACACCAGTATTGAATGTTCAAAGGAGTTCTGGGATGTGCTGCCATTGTAGATATGTAATTTTGTAAATTAATCTCACTATATTCCAAATGTTAACGTTAAGTGGGTGATTACAGCAATTGAAACTGTAGTCCACTGTTTATCATCTTTGAGTTGAAGAAATAGAAAACATCACGTCAGCAAAGTGAAATTCTCTTGGAATACTCAGTCTCATTAACTCTCTCTCCTGGACGTTTGCTGTGTGAATAAAGATTTTTATATTTCCCAGCTACAGCTTCCATGTGAATCAGTTTTAATCAGACACAAAGCCAATGCCAGCCAGCCCTCCCAAAGATCCACACCCAAATAAAATCACAGCCCAGTCGAAGGGTGTTGACTCAAAATGTTGACAGTCTATTTCCCTCCCAGATGCCACCTGACCTGCTGAGTTCCTTTCACTTATTACAAATTCCATTATCCAAATACTCTTGTGTCTCCTGAGACAGGAGAATGGTGGAAATGCACAGCTGATAATGCAGCATCCATGGAAAGAGAAACAGCGTGAACATTTCTGTCTGAAACTTTTCTTCAGAATTCTTTCAGTGCCATAATGTCTTTCCGCCGATGGTGTCCGACCTGTTGTGCAATTCCAGCATTTTCAGTATTTATTTCAGATTTCCAGCATTTGCAGCTTTTCAGAATGTTTAAATGCGAGACAAATAGAATCATCGTCATAAGTTCTTTGAAGCCACTAATAGCTACTTGAAAACTACAGTTATCTCAGTTTGTTGCCAGCTGGACTCAAAAGGTCACTGGATGGATGACTGATTAAAATTAGACACTGAGCCAACTGATTAATTATTCAGCAATACTTTAAACTCCCTTTGTCACAGAATAGACCAAAAAAGGTTGTCCTTTTTAAACGTGATACAGCTATTTTAATTGCTTTGTAACTTCTGGAACACTTTCTTGCCTAACGTCATTACATTCCCACAACTCTCCCTTTAGTCCAAAGATCTATCTCTGTGGGAACACACATTAAGCCTCAGCTGGACAACTGGGTCTAGTTGATAACTCTCAAAAAAGAAATTCATCTTCATCCCAGTTGCAAACAGGTAACCTTTTGCCCTGAAACTGTCTCCTAGCATTAGACTCTGTTACCAAAGTAAATATCCACACAGTGACTAGTTTGTTGAGACCAATCAAATGTTATGTCTCAATCACAGCACCTCTCATACTTCTAAATTCCAGAACGTATTGTTCCATTTTGTTCAATCTTTATTTATGAAATGTGCCCCTTGCTCTTGGAATCACCTGGCTGTAAGGCAGGCCTATCTACTGGCTCTCCTGTTGGAGGTGTTGGCAATAAATAAAGCTTTTTGATCCCACACACTATTTCGAAACACCTCAAGGGAGATTTCCCCCAGTGTCATGAGCAAATAGTTATCACTCAGTCAACAGAACTAGCATTGTCATCACAATATTGCTGTTAGTTGGAGCTAGGTGTATAAAAAGCTGGTTGCTGCTCTGCCAACATTATTACAAAAATGACCATAATCCCAAAATACTTAACAGGCTGTAAAGTGCTTAGGGATGTTCTCAGCTTCTAAGAGGCACTTGATAAGCTGCAGTCCACCATCACTGCAGGGCTTGCATGTGTCCAGGACAAAGTGGTGGACAGGAAAAATCATTGTGGACAATACCCACCTTACCTTTTCCATTATTTATGCAGATTTTACTCCTTATTCAAACTTTATATACTATATAAGTTTTTAAATTCATTAATGCTGTTGCTTTTTGTTGCATGCACCACAGCAAATTCCTAATACATTTAAATGTAAATAGCAAATAAAATTGATAAAAAGAAAGACAACTACATATCAGTTCCACATCTCCACAGTTTTCCCCCCAACCGAAACATCTTGTTGGCACCTCACTTAAGCTGTCAGGTTTGTCCTGTTTGTTGTGTTTCATTTCAAACTCGTCTGTACTGCAGACCACTGTCAATCAACCAGAGGTGACTTTGACCGCTGTTGATTTTGGGTCACTCGCAATGCAGCATCACCTTCTCACCTGAAGGGGGCCAAACCAGAAGGTCAAGATGGTAAGAGCACTCTACACACTGCAGAACTCAAGGCTGCACAAGAATGGTTCCCAAGGCAACCTGTGATGACATCAGTGGCATCAAGGAATGCCTTCTCAGAACAATCTTGCTTTAACATTATGTCCCTTTTGTTAAGGTATGATTCCACATCTCTGATCAAATTTAAAAAAAACATGTCTCCAATTTGGCTTAAGGTTCTGAGCCAGTGTAAGGATGTGCCAATCTATATTTATCATCTTATCAGTACATTTAAAATAACCAGCATGCTGCTGTTTAACACATACAAAATGGTGGAGTAACTCAGCAGGTCAGCAGCATCTATCAAAATGAATAAACAGTCAATATTTTGGGCCAAGACTCTTCCTCAGGACTGGAAAGGATGGGGAAAGAGGCCACATTAAGAAGGTGAGGGAGGGGAGGGAGCACAAGCTAGGAGGTGATAGGTGAAGCCACGTAGGTGGGGTGGGGGGGGCCATGAAGTAAGATCCTGGAGGTGATAGGTGGATAAGGCAAAAGGGCTGAAGAAGAAGGGATCTGATAGGAGAGACGAGTGGACCATGAGAGAAATGGAAGGAGGGGAAGCACAAGAGGAGGTGATAGGCAGGCGAGAAGAAGAGGCAAGGTAAGCACAGGGAAAACATGTTACTGTTTGTGGGAGGTGGCCTCACGCAAACTGGTCACCGCACTTCCCACCTTATAACAGTTCAAAATAGTTTTGGCTGTAAACTACACTGCAATATCTCAAGGCTGTTCCTGGTTTTATGTAAATGCCAAACTTTCCTTATGTCAGCCTCCTCTTTCTACAGGCCACCAGTTTCAAGTAGGGTGGATTGTTCATGCTGTTAGATCTTCTTTCCAAGAACCACATGCTTCCATATATTTCGTACTGCTTAGTGGAAGAACACAAATATTCTGTCACAATAAATAAATAAAAAGGTGACTTTTTCCTTTAATTGTTTCGAACACCCTTGATGTCGGTTGAGCAGAGAATCTCACATCTAGCTCTTTCGAAGCGTAAAGAATAAGTCAGCAATGACAAAGGTAATCCCAACAGTGAGCAATAGTTGTAAGATACAGGGGGGGGAAAAAAAGTCTTCCTCCTGATCCCATTGTTAAACTACTCCATAGGAAGAAAGTTGAGCTTAGATTTTTTTTCACCATAAAACCATAAGACATAAGATCAGAATTAGTCTGTTTGACCCTTTGAGATTGCTCCACCATTCAATCCTGGCTGATTTATTATCCCTCTCAACTCCTGCCTTCTCCCTGTAACCTTTGATGCCCTGACTTAATCAAAAACACATCACAGAATATAGAACAATGCAGGACAGTAACAGGTCACTCGGCCCACAACATTGTGCCAAACCAAAGAAATAGTAATTAAACGGCTAACTCTTTGTTACAAGAGGCAGCTCGCGTCCATGTCAGCCGAGGGTGTGACGGCATTCAGAAGGGGTGTGGGCAATACCTTGCCTAGCTCAGACACACTGGTGGCTGACCTGCAGCCGATTGCTGCCTGAGGAACTCGATTTCAATGAGTGAGGAACAACCTCACAAAGAGAAAACCATCAGAAAAAAAATTGTCAACTGCAGTACTTGCTCTGAACTGGAAAATGAAAGCTAATATAAAATGTTTTGAACAAATAAAATCTTACATTAGTGACAAGGTATTGCTACATTAATAACTCCCAGCTAGCTATATGTCAGATTTTTGTATTATATTGCCTCTGACAGTGTTGCAAATCTACAAAGCTAAGATCTAATAATGATATTGCATTGGATATGCCTCTTTAGGTAGTATCCTCACCCGAGTCAGCAAGGTACGGGATCAAATAATAAGTAAATTATTGCCATATCAATCAATAAATGAATGAATCCCATTCCAGAGACCGGAGCTGATTTATCCAGGCTGGATTCTGCAATGTCAGAGTCACCGTAATCAGAATGAGGTGTTAAATTAAGGCTCCATGTGGCCAAAGGACCCATGGTACTATTTTGGAAGATCAGTGATGTTCTCCCTGGTGTTCTAGCCAACCAGCATCTTTCAATCAACAGCTTTAAAACAGATTATCTGGTCATTATCACATTACCGTTTGTACAAAGCCTGCTGCCTGCAATTTGACTCCAGTGTTTACCGCCCTACAAGAGTGACACAACTGCACATACTGTAAAGGACTACTTTGAAACAACCTGCAAGGGAAAGGAAAGGAACCAACAAAATCAGCCTTTCCCTTTCAGCCCAACACACGGTGAGAATTAGTCAGGTCCACATGAAAAGCTGCCATGCACGTGGAAGAAAGTTGGGGATAATTCAATAGGACTGACAGCTATGGCAAAAATTACGCTTCCCACACACTGTAATGGTGCTGAACCTGGTTTTAATATTGTCACAGGTACCGAGGCAGAGTGAGAGAGGCTTTTGTTCGCATCCTAACAAGTCATGCGTAACAACATCAAGGTTGTAAAAATAAACAGAATGTAGAAACAGTGCTGCAGTTACAGAAAACGCGGAGTGTAGGGAGACGAAGGGCAAGGGCACACTGAGGTAGATTGGGAGATCAATGGTTCATCCTTTACTGATATAGAGATATAGCACAGTATCAGGCCCTTCCAGCCCAATGAGTCCACCAGGCCCAATTACACCCATGTGACCAATTAACCTGCTAACTCACGAATCTTTGGAATGTAGAACCAGAGTACCTGGAGGAAATCCACATGGTCACGGGGAGAACGTACAACCTCCCTACATTTGGGAGTTGCTGCTGAGTAATAGTGCTACGTTTGCTGCTATGCTACCATGCCACCACACACTCCTTCCAGTGTAAGCAGCATCTGCAGGCAAAAACTACCAAGGTGCAACTGTAGGTGCAGAGAAGTGAGAAGCTCATATCTGGTGATTTGTTCTCTCAGACATTTGTATCTTCTTGCCGATGAGAGAGGGAAGATGAGAGAATCACTGGGGCAGTACACACACCGAGGTTTTCTGGGCAGGAGATGCCATGCTGGCCAGAGACCAATAGGACATTCTCTCTAGAACTGCCAGCATTAACATTAAACAGAGCTCCTGGAGGACTCATCAGGTGAATTAAAAAGATAAAATAAAATCTGATAGTCTTCTTTCTTCTCATCACCTCCCTCTGGCTTCTCCTTCCCTTTCTCCCACAGTCTATGGTCTTCTACCAGATTCTTTCTTCTTCAGACCTTTAACTCTTCCACCTATTACCTCTCAGCTACTTACTTCATCCCCTCCTCCCTCACCCATCTTCCCTCTTCCCTAGTCTCACCTATCACCTGCCACCTTGTACTCCTTCCCATCCCTCCACATTCTTATTCTGACTTTTGTCCCCTTCCATCCCAGATCCAATGAAGAGCCTCAGCCCAAATCATTGACTGTTCATTCCCCTCCATAGATGCCGGGTTCCGCCATATTTTGCGTAAAAGTTGCACAAGATTTTTATGAGCACAAGAGATCCCGCAGATGCTGGAAATCCTGAGCAACACACATAAAGTGCTGGAGGAACTCAGCAAGCCAGGCAGCATCTCTGAAGGGGAATAAATATTTGATGTTTCTGGTCCTGGCTTCTGCCCCCTTCCATTCCAGTCCCGACAAAGGGTGTTGGCCCAAAATCTCAACTGCTTATTCCCCTCCATAGATGGTGCCTGACTTGCTGAGTTTCTCCAGCATTTTGTGTATGTCACCACAAAATTGTGCTGTGAGCTGTAATCAACATAGGCCCAGCATGGCGCTAGAAAATTTAGCTACTTCATCATCCAAAATACCTAACCAGACAGCAGAAAAGCAAACTGATTGGATTTGCAATCCATGCCCCCACAAACTGAATATTAAACCCCCCAACCCAGCAAAAAAGATCCAACACACAACTTGGAAAAACCTTAAAGGGACCTTTGAAAAGAAAAAGCCTAATTCTTCTTATTAATAACACACAATGCGCTTTGCCAACAATTCTCCCTTAACAACAACAGTAACCAGGCTGCCATAACCACTTATGGCTTCTCTGGTCTTACACATTGTTCCACTTAGCTCATTATGCCTTACACTGAGTAAAGCACTCCAGTAACCAATTATACCACTATGATTCCCAAGTTTTACTATTCCAAAATCCCTCTGACCTGCCATCATTCTTGAACACACAATAAACTTAAGGCCCTCTGAAATTCTCCCATTTGCACCAAGTCATGTTTACTTATCCCCTCTTGGGCTTGTTGGTTTACTATAGCTTCTGGTCTTGTATTGGTTCAAGTTTAGAAGTTCTCTACATCTTTCAAATCTCTTAACATCATGTCATTTGTTGCTTATTTGCTTGCCTTAGTCACCCTCTCTAAATTCATCATCTCCCACCTCTCTGCATTGGAGTGTGTCTGCTATTTTCGCCTGATGCAGGGTCTTGACCTGAAATGCTGACCATTCCTTTGCCTCCACAGATGCTGCTCAACTACGGAGTTCATCCTGCAGTCTGATTGTTGCACTAGGCTCCAGCATCTGCAGTCACTTGCATCTCCTTTGCCACTTGTATGCATAGTTTACTAATCCACTGACTTGTTCCTGCAGCTGAGAACTCTTTTCCTCTTGATCAACCACATGACTGACCCACACCATCCAGATGGCAAGAGGCTGCAGAGCACTGTTGACTCAGCAGTTCCATCATGGACACAAGTCTTCTCCATCAATTACATCTTAAAAGGTGGTGCCTTAAGAAGACAGCATCCATCATTAAGCAACCCTTACTTTCCAGAACATGTCCTCTTTTTGTTCTCATCAAGGAGGTGGTACAGGAATCTGAAGACCCACACTCAATGATTCAGAAACAGTTTTGTTCCTTCTTCCATCAGATTTCTGAAAGGTCCATGAACCCATGAACACTATCTTGTTATTCCTATTTTTGCATCTATTTTGAAAACTATTGTAATTTATGTCTTGCACAGTACTGCTGCCACAAAACATCAAACTTCACATTATTTGACAATGACAATAAACCTGAATTTAATTTTAATGTCACTGGCAATGTTCTGAATGATTACCCACCATCAATTTAATTCTCTTTACGTTGGTGGTACAGCAGTGCAGACCGTGAGCAGTTTCAAACTCCTGGGAGTGCACATCATGCACAACCTCTCATGGCCCCAGAACACATCCTACATAATTAAGAAAGTTCACCAATGCCTCTACTTCCTGTGGAGGCTGAAGAGAGCTGTGCTATACTCCCATCCTTCTACAGATGCATGGTAGAGAGCATCCTAACATGCTGCACCACTGCATAGAAACTGCACTGCAGCAGACAAGAAGGCTCTGCAATGCACAGTCAAAACTGCCCAACACATCACTGGCACCAGCCGACCAGCCATCAAGGATACCTATACACAGAATGGTGCCGGAAAAAGGCCAGTAACCTCATGGCGGATCCCACCCATCCTGCTGATGGACCTTTTGTCCCACTCCCACCAGGGAGAAGGCTACATAGCATCCACGTCAGGACCACCAGAGTTGAAAACACTCACTTTCTCCACGTGGGAAAATCTGATCAACACCTCCACCCACTAAGCCACACCTCCCACCATCACTTAATTATTTCCTATCAGAGTCACCTTACCTACAGAATTCATCTCACGTTCTTGATATTTATGACTTAGTTAATTATCACTGTGCTTGTTCTTTTTTTCCTTTTTGTAGTTGCACAGTTTGCTGTATTTTGCATTTTGGTCGTTTGGTTTGTTGTGTGTGGTTCTTCATTGATTCTATTACGTTGCTTTGTATTTACTGTGTATGCCCACAAGAAAATGAATCTCAGGGTTGTATTTGGTGACATATATGTACTTCAATAATAAATTTACTTTGAACTCCTATACCTAGCATCACTTATGTACAATCAATGTATATATGTATATATATGCTGTAGTTAGTGTTTTTTAATTATTGTTTTATCTTATTGTATTTTTTTTAAATCTGTTGCATCAGATCTGGAATAACAATTATTTTGTTCTTCTTTACACTTGTGTACAGGAGATGACATTAAACAATCTTGAATCTTAATATTTATCACAATAAATAAGGGATCCAGCACTAAGCTGTGGGGAACCCCACAGGCATCCAACTACTGAAACTCCCATTAACCATTATCCTTTACCTTTGCTGAATGAGCCAATTTTAAATTCCATCTTGGCACTTTTCCTTGAATGCCATGGTCTTTTAATTTCCTGAACAATTTGCCACATGGGACTTCAAACATTTCCAAAGATTCATGTGGACCACGCTAAATGGCTCACAATTCCTCTTATTAATTATTCAGCTATGTGATCATGGAGTTCTTGCCTAGTTGAACATGGCCTTCCTGCAACAAGTTCATGCTAAATGTCCTAAATTTGCAGCACTCTGCTGATGTAATGTGCCCCAACAGCTTTTGGATGTTTGGATGTTTGGATGTTGTTACTCAATGCCTTTCCCTTTTCTTTTAAACAAAAATTCCCCTTTAGTCATTTTCCAACCCTCCGGTTTCTCACTGGGGGAAAAAGACCCATAAAAAATGACAGATCTTTAAAGCAGTAATGCACAGGATGCAACACCATAAGAAAAATGGGAAGAGTTAGGCCATTCGGTCCTTTGAATCTGCCCCACCATTCTGTCGTGGCTGAATTATTATACCCCTCAACCCCATTTTCCTGCCTTCTCCCTGTAACCTTTGACACCTTTACTAATCAAGAACCTATCAATCTCTGCTTTAACTATACCCAATGACTTGGCCTCCACAGCCACCTGTAGCAATGAATTCCACAGATTCACAATGCTCTGGCTAAAGAAATTCCTCACCTCTGTTTGCCTGTCTATTCTGAGGCTGTTCCCTTCGGTGCTACAGGAACCATCTTCTCCATACCCACTCTACCTAGGCCTTTCAATATTTGATTGGTTTCAGTGAAATTCCACCACACCCCTCCGCCCTTATTCTTTTAAACTCTAGCAAGTACAGGTCCAGAGCCATCAAATGCTGTTCATACATTAACTCTTCCATTCCCAGGATCATTCTCCTAAACCTCCTCTGGACCCTCTCCAATGCCACCACATCCTTTCTTAGATAATGGGCCTAAAACTGCTCCTATTACTGCAAGAGTGGCCTAGCCATTGCCCTATAAAGTCTCAGATTTAAGTAAGGTGTTTTCCTTGTCTTGGGACTTTAAACAACAGCTTCTCTTTACTAATTTTCCAGACCTCTGGTATCCTCACTTATAGCAACAAGGACTGTATAATAGACCCATGAAAAAGTTCTATACTTTACATGCATAGGATGTAACTGCTCTGGGATGCTCAAGGATTTATGATTAAGTTGCTACGCAATGAGACATCATCTTGTAACAACATTCATATTATCAGCCTCAGATATAAAGACCAAATTTGAAGAATTAATATGACCTGGAAGATCAGGAGGGGAAGGAGCATCTGTTTGGCTACTGGAGGAACTCAGCAAGTCAGGCAGCATCTATGGAGGGGAATTATCAACCAATATTTTGGGCTGAGACTCTTCATTAGGATATTTATTCCCCTCCGTAAATGCTGCCTGACCCAATTAGTTCCTCCAGCCTTTTGTGTGTGTTGCTCAAGATTTCCAGCTTCTGCAGAATCTCACGTTTCCACTTGGCAACTGACTGTTCCTTTAATGTGGTTGAGGGCACAGAGGCAAAAAGCCAAGTTACATTAAGATGGCTTGCTGTATTTGTCAAATATTGTGCATTTCTAATGCTTTGGGAAACTTGCAGTGGAATGTTGTGGTCTTCACTTTGGCAGGCAGCACCTTTGCTCCTGACCTCACAAACAGTCTAAAACAACTCACATTGGGGGAGGATAATCCACTCTGCCAAGAACCACACTTTGCAACATTAGAAGCAGCCACCAGACCAAGCCCCAACCAGATTTGCACCGTGGGAGTTCTTGCAGATCCAAACTGGAGTTCTCAAAAGCCCAAGAACATCTGCAACTGTGCCTTATCAGCTACTCCCGATTCCTCCAAGGAATCTTCCCAAAGGTCCCTTCATTGGCTGTAAAGCACTTTGGAAATAACCTGAATGGTACACAGAAAATGTGAATCTTTTTGGATTCTGAACTTTGGCTCACTGCAATGATATTTAACCAAGGCTGTGAGAGTATAACATGGAATGTGGGAGATGAGATGAATAGCCTCATTCTACACCAGGGGTCCCCAACCTGTGGTTCTTGGACCCCTCAGTTAATGGCAGATATAAGGTTGGGAACCCCTGTTCTACACTGTCAATGGCTCTTTCTTTAAATCAACCTCTTCTGGATTCCACACATAATCCAAAGTATCTCTTTGGATCAGCATTTTACCATGTGGGTACGTGGCCAAGTGGTTAAGGCATTCAACTAGCGATCTGAAGGTCATGAGTTCAAGCCCCAGCCAAGGCAGCGTGTTGTGTCCTTGAGCAAGGCACTTAATCACACAGTGTTCTGCGACGACACTGGTGCCAAGCTGTATTGGCCCTTGCCCTTCCCTTGGACAACACTGGTGGCATGGAGAGGGGAGACTTGCAGCATGGGCAACTGCCAGTCTTCCATAAAACCTTGCCCAGGCCTGCGCCTGCGTCCAGGCGCAGATCCATGGTCTTGCAAGGCTAACGGATGCCTTACCTTTTACTCTTATGGGTTGTTGAAGATGCCTTCACCAAACCTAATTCATCCTGCTACATTTCCTTTTCACTGCTGTCTCATGATTAACTTTATTATGATTTTGGTCACGTGAGTTTTCCCTCCAGTTGACAGAAATTAGACAAAGATGGGAGAGGAGGTCGCGGCTGAAGCAAGCCCAGGATCCCATATCAGGAAAAGACTACCCAGTAGGTTATATTTTATCCCAAAATAATTACTTGGGACAAATAATTTTATTGAAATATCCATTGGCCTATGACGATTTGCACAGCTAAAGTAAGTGCACTACAGAATTGCAAAGCACAAGGATGATGCTCAGTGGAGGGACTTTCAGAGCTCATGTAGGACCACTGTGGCTGCTGGTCATCTAGACAGGCAAAATACAAAGTTCTAAAGCTCAAAGTAAATTTATTATCAAAATACGTATATGTCACCCTGAGATTCATTTTCTTGCAGGCATTCACAGTAGAAAAAGGAAATACAATAGCATCAATGAAAAACTACATACAAAGATCGACAAGCAACCAATGTACAAAAGACAAATTGTGCAATACAAACCAAGCTAATAATAACAACAACAACAACATCAGCAGCAATAAATAAATAAATAATACTGAGAATGAGTGTTGTAGGGTCCTTGAAAGTGAATCCATAGGCTCTGGAATCAGTTCAGTGCTGAGGTGAGTAGTTATCCAAGCTGGATGAGGGACCTGATTTTGTAGGGTAATAACTGTTGCTGAACCTGGTGGTGTGGGACCTGTACCTCTTTCCTGATGTGAGCAGTGAGAAGAGAGCATGGACTGGATGTTGGGGTCCTTGATGATAGATGCTGTGTTCTTGTGGCAGCACTCATTGTAGATGTGCACAATGGTGGGGAAGGCTTTTCCTCTATGAGAGAATAGGGGTGGGAGCAGGTAGATTGGTTCAAGTTTAAATGCTCCAATAGAGAATTGAAAAGATTGTGCGGGTATGTGTGTGTGTGTTTGTGCGCGCGCGCGCTTAAGGTGTGGAGCATCTTTAACAGAATGCAATAGGACTGTTGCAGATCAGTGGCAATAGACAGTTCCGAGTCTATGCTGAGTAGGCACAGCATGTGGAGTGATGGAAATTCACTGTTGTTGAGTACTTTTGCACATAAATCACCAGGAACTGTCGAAGAAAGAAAGTGCTTTCAGTTATATATTGCATTTCAATAACTCAAATCTTCCAAATATCTTGTGTCAAAATATCATTCTATATTTTAAAGCTTAAATATAACAATTAGCTTTATTTGCCACATGTACATTGGTACGTACAGTGAAATGCATCATTTGTGTCAACAATCACAATCTGTATATGTGTTGGTGACTGCCCACAAGTGTTGCCACGCTTCTAGCACCAACATAGCACGCCCTCAACTTATTAACTCCAACTTGTATGTCTTTGGAATGTGGGAGGAAACAGGAGCATGCTGAGGAAACCCATATGGTCAAGGGGAGAAAATACAAACTCGTTACAGACCTGGCAGGAATTGAACCCCGATTCCTGGCACTGAACAGCATTCCATTAACGGTGACACTACTGTGCTTGTGGGAAATGAATCTGGGAAACATTAATGAAATAAATTATCAGTAGCACACAAAAAGCTGGTAGAACTCAGCAGGTCAGGCAGCAGCTATGGAGGGAAATGGGCAGCTGGCAGATGAAGAGTCTCTATCTGAAACGCTAACCCTCCATTTCCTTCCACAAATGCTGCCTGACCCGTTGAGTTCATCCAGCTCTTTGTGTGGCGCCCCAGACTTCCAACAACTGCAGTCTCTTCCGTCTCAAAATAAATTACCCACTGCTTTCTCACAGTGCTCGATCTTCTTTCAGATGCACGAAGTCAGTCTCATTATTTCTATGTTCTCTTTAATGAGTTCAGCTATTTCTCCAATCTTCTATACTGGTGCTCAAATTAATCTCTTAGCCTTGGACTCCATTCACTCGTGCTTAAGGCAAAGATGAAAGTGATCCTGTGACCCAAAATGAATAGCAAAGTTTATCTGTTCCCTGGCCACTCTCCTTAAAAGGCAACTCATCGCAGTGTTGATGCACATAAAATGGCTGGTGTGCTCACCCACCTAACAGTCGATTTATTCAAGGAATTTATTCACTGTAGGAGAGCACTTGGTGATACTTGAACATTATAAATGACTTGTATAAATGTAGAAATTACAGATGCCTTGGAACGAAACAACCAGGAACCTCTCCATTGCTTCCACTCTATTATGTTCCCCTCTTGAGTGATATTTCATAATGAAAAAGACATAGATTCTTTAGCAGATGGAGCAGAAATAGGCTTTTATGAGCCAAATATGAGTACTGTATGGATTATTACTTTTATGATAACAATTGTTGTACTGATTGGATGGCACACAGAGGTAATACGTCTGGAAGTATGCAAGCTAGCAGGCTTACTGCTGACATGGGAGGGAAGCAGGTATGAAAACACCTAGCTGGCTGGCTATGTCAGTGAAATGAGGCTCAGTAGGAAGCACAGGCACATGAGCCAATAAAGGGATCAATGCCAGTCCCTGCTTAAACCAGCTCATCACAGCTGTAGCATCACAACTGGGATTGGTTCCCTGGATTTAAAAAATACATAAATTCGTCCAGCACCCATCACATCCCTTTTAGGACATCGCAAAACACTCTTCTGAGAAGGAGCCATATTTCTTACACAGCCAGTTTGAGCTCCCACAAACAGTAAGGTGACATGACTAAATAGTCTTTTTGGATAATGATGACGAGGGATAAATATTGGCCAAGGCACCAAGTGGAACAGGCATGCTGTTCTTCAGTCCTTTTGGAGAAGTGCCCATAGAAGTCATAGAAAACTACAGCACAGGAACAGGCCCTTTGGCCCATCTAGTCTGTGCCGACCATTTTGTGTCCCATCTGCTACTTGCACTGGCAGCTTGTTCCACACCCTCATCACCTTCTGAATGAAGAAGTTTCCCCTCATGTTCCCCTTAAACATTTCACACTTAACCCATGACTTTTAGTTGTAATCTCACCCAACTTCAGTGCAAAAAGCCTGCTTGCATTTACCCTATCTATACCCCTCATAAATTTTATATGCCTCCCCCTAATCTTCTATCTTCTCAGGAATAAAGTTCTACACTATTTAATCTTTCCTTATAACTCAGATCCTTCAATCCCAGCAACATCCTTGTAAATTTTCTCTGTATCCTTTCAACCTTTTTTACATCTTTCCTGTAGGGATGACCAAAACTGCACACAATACTCCAGGTTAGGCCTCACAATATCTTATACAGTATAATTTCAACATAACATCCCAATTCCTGTACTCAATTCTTTGATCTATAAGCCAATTTGCCAAAAGCTTTCTTTATGACTCTATCTACTGTGATGCAATTCTCAATGAATTATGGACCTGTATTCCCAGATCCCTTTGTTCTACTACACTCCTCAGTACCCTACTTTGTAAGACCCACCCTGGTTCATCTTCCAAAGTGCAACACCTCTAACTTATGTGCATTAAATTCCATCTGCCATTGCTCAGCCCATTTTTTTGCAACTGGTACACTTCCTTGCTGTCCACTACACCCCAAATCTTGGTGTTGCCTGCAAACTTGCTGACCCAGTTAACCACATTGTCATCTGTATCACTGATCTGGATGATAAACAACAAAGGACCCAACAGCACACCATTAGTCACAGACCTCCAGTCAGAGAGGCAACCATCTACCGCCACTCTTTGGCTTCTCCCCCCAAAGCCAATGCCTAATCCCAATTTACTACCTCATCTTGAATGCCGAGCGACTGAATCTTCTTGACCAACATCCCACATGAAACATTCTCAAGTGTCTTGAGGCCGCTGCCTTGCCTTCCTCAACTTTCCCGGTAACTTTCTTGAAAAACTCTATAAGATTGGTTAGACGCAACCTACCATGCACAAAGCCATACGGACTATTCCTAATCAGTCCCTGCCAATTGTATATATTTGGTCCCTCAGAATACTTTCCAATAACTTTCCCATTACTGATGTCAAGCTCAGCTGCTTATAATCTCCTGGTTTATTCTTAGATCCTTTGTTTAATTTAAATATCTCTACTAGGGCCCTCCCCCCAATTTTTGCACTTGCTTCCCACAATGTCTGAGGGAATACCTTGTCATGCCCTGGAAATCTGTCCATCCTAATTTGCCTCAAGTCAACAAACACCTACTCGTCTGTAATATATATAGGGTTCATGACCTTGCTGCTACTTTGCTCCACTTCTATAGACACTGTGTCTGTCTCCTGAGTAAATACAGATGCAAAAGATCCATTTAAGATCTCCCCCATCTGCTTTGGTTCCATGCATAGATTACCATTAAGGTCTTCCAGAGGACCAATTTTGTCCCTTGCAATCCTTTTGCTTTTAACATATCTGAGGAAGCTCTTAGCATTCTCCTTTACTTTGTCTACTAGGGCAACCTCATGTCTTATTCTAGCCCTCCTGATTTCTTTCTTAAGTATCCTCTTCTATTTCTTATACTCAAGTACCTCATTTGCTCCTATTTGCCCATACCTGTTAGGCACCTCCTTTTTTTCTTAACCAGGGTCTCAGAATCTCTTGAAAACCAAGGTTCCCTAAGCCTGTTATCCTTGCCTTTTATTCTAACAGTTGCATACAAGCTTTGTACTCTCAAGATTTCAGTTTTGATGGCCTCCCACTTACCACGGCCTTACATTCTTATATTTCATGAAAGTGCAAATAGGGCATTAAGCCTTAATTCCTCTTTAGCGGGAAAGTATCCTCAACAATCTAGATAATATCCTGGTACATGTGACAATAATACACTAATGCCAGTTCCAATGTGACCTACCAGCTTGTCTTTGGAACATGGGAGGAGACTGAACCATCCCAGGCAAACCCATGTGGCTACAGAGTGTGCAAAACTAGAGGGCACAGGTCAAGGCTGGAGGTAAGAGGTTTAGAGGGGATCTGGGAAAGAACTGCTTTACTCAGAAGAACTGCTGGGGCGGACATGGTGGAGTGGGGTGAAACAGGTTTCTCAATATCTCAGATTTAAAATGGACGTTCTTTTTATTCTGGGGTGTGCCCTCGGATCCTAGGCTCTGCTACTAATGGAAGCATCCTTTCTCATATCCCCTCTGACCAAGTCTTTCAATATTGAATAGGTTTCAATTCTTCCTCATTCATCCTTCTGAACTCCACCATGTAGAGGCCCTGAGGTGTCAAATCTTTTATTCCTGGGATGATTCTTATGAACCTCCTTTGGACACTCACCAGGGCCAACACATCTCTCCTGGGTATCTTAGCGGTTAGAACGACACCCCTACAGCTCAATGCATTCTGGAGTTCAGAGTTCAATTCTGACGCTGTCTGTGCACCAGTTTCCTCCCACAGCCCAAAGACGTACTGGCTAGTAGGTTAATTGGTCACTGTAAATTGTCCTGTGATTAGGCGGTTAAATTGGTGTGGCTTGTTGAGCAGTAAAAGCCTGTTCTATGCTGTTATTTCTAAATAAATAAAAATAGATAGATATGGGGCCTAAAATGTGGTCTGACCAATGCTTCAGCAGTACATCCTGTAGAATCCTGTACACATATTGCACCCATAATAAAGCTCTTTGCAGAGCTATTGCTCTCGCAAAGTAAGGGAGATTGCGGGGGAGCTGGGCTGGGAGATCAGATGGTGGCCATTTCAAAAGGAGCATTCAGCAGAAAGCTAGGGAACAATGAAGCAGATTTCAGAGCCAGGCAATTGGACTGACTGATATAGGAGTGCAAGTTGATAACACCATAAGTCATAGGAGCAGAAATTAGGCTATTTGGCCCATCGAGTCTGCTCCACCATTTCATCATGACTGATCCATTTCCTTCTCAACCCCATTCTCCTGCCTTCTCCATGTAACCTTTCACACCCAGACTAATCAAGAACCTATCAACCTCCACCTTAAATACACCCAATAATCTAGCCTCCACAGCTGCAAATTCCACAGATTCACCACCTTCTGGCCAAAAAAATTCCTCATCGCCATTCTAAATGAAAGTCCCTCTATTCTGAAGTTATGCCCTTTGGTCCGACACTCCCCCAATATTGGAAACATCCTCTCCACATCAACTTTATCTAAGCTTTTCAAAAGTCAGTAAGTTCAATGAGATCCCCGCCTCATTCTTCTAAATTTTAGCAAGTATAGGCACAGAGCCATCAAATTCTCCTCATACGACAGGCCTTTCATTCCCAGAATCATTTTTGTGAAACTCCTTTGAAACCTCTCCAATGTCAGCACACACATTCTTAGATAAGGGACCCAAAACTGTTCAAAATACTCCAAGAGAGGCCTCACCAGTGCCTTATAAAGCCTTAGCATATATATATATATTTTTTTTTTAAATATTCTAGTCCTTTCATGGTTGGGAAGGTGTTGGAGTCGACTATTAAGGATGAGATTTCGGGATACGCAGGGGCACCTGATAAAGCAGGACGTATTCAGCATGGTTTCCGCAAAAGAAAATCTTGCCTGACAAACCTGTTGGAATTCTTTGAGGAAATAACAAACAGGATAGACCAAGGAAAACCAGTTAGATCAGGCTAATTGGCCCATAATATCCTTTCTTCTGCCTTCCTCCCTTTTTGAAGAGCGGGGAGATATTTGTAATTTTCCAGTCCTCGGAAGCACACCAGAATCTGGTGATTCTTGAAAGATCACCACTAGCGGGGAGACATTTGCAATTTTCCAGTCCTCGGAACCACACCAGAATCTGGTGATTCTTGAAAGATCACTACTAGTGCCTCCACAAATCTCTTCAGCTACCTCTTTCAGAACCCTGGGTGTAGTCCAGCTGGTCCGGGTGACTTATCTTCCTTTAGACCTTCAGCTATTTGGCATAGAATGGACAGCCAGAGACTTTTATCCAGGGTGTAAATGGCTAACACGGGAGTGGTGGATCATTATTTTATGCTGATTAAAGGGAAGTATAAGGGAGATTGTCAGAGGTTGGTACTTTTACACCAAGATTGGTGGGTGCTGCCGGGATGGTGTGGTAGAGGCAAATTACATTAGGGACTTTTAAAAGATTCTTAGGTAGGTACACAGATGAAAGAAAAAGGAGAGCCATGTTGGAGGGAAGCGTTAGATTGATCTTAAGAGTGGGTTAAAAAGTCGGCACGATATTATGGGCTGAAAGGTGCCCATATTTCATTTTTCTATGCAATGGAAAATGTGGATAACCAAATAATCTGGAATCTGTCTGCAACCCAGACACAAACAAAATGACAGGGCAAGTAAAAAAGGATCGATTTAGGACTTACAGCAGAGAGGCTGCTGTGTAGCTCTGGAACAGATTGATTCATTGTGCTGGAGGGCCAGTTGATGACCACATGATTCCCTCTGCAACACCACAGCACAAATGTCACAGACACAGCGGTGGCTCGACAACAGCACCAGGCAGACTGATCCTTTGCACTGAGAATCTTTACAGCCTTCATTAAAACAGCACAGCCAGTCTCCCAGTATTTGGATCCTGACAGCATCTCATGGCTTTCTACACAAACCCTGTCTGACGGCTGATTTATGTATTTAACACACAGATACATCAGCGGGCACAAGGGAGGAATGGAAATAAAGCTAATTGTTGCTAAATTAAGGCTGTGGGTCTGAAATTCATCTTGAAGGGGGAGCACAAAACAGTGTTAGCTCCACCCAGCCAGACAGAAATTAGTTTCAGTTCATTCAAACAAACTGAGTGCCCACTGCAAGCCATATGGATTCTACCTGGTTATTTTCTCTGCAGGCTGGTCCTCACAACAAGCAAAGGAATCCATCAGGAAGTTGACACAGTTCACATTGTACTTAATCTCCTAAAAAAAATTGCATGATGGCAATGTAAAAGGGGAGGAAAAAGTATCATTCAGCAAACTCCTTATATTACTAATCCACTCTGTGGAACTGGCCAAGGTTTACAGGTTACTTCACTGCCACCCAACATAAACAGACACAAATGGAGGCCAAATGACAAAAATCCCAGCAAAGTCTTGCAAAATGCCCTGTTGCTTTATTTTATTTTACTTCACCAATTTCCCCCCCCCCCACCCACTTATTCAGTCTTCTCTCCTCCTTCCTTTCCAGTAATGACGAAGGGCCTCAACCTGAGACATGGATGCTGCCTGGCCTGCTGAGTTCCTCCAGTCTTTTGTGTGTGTTCCCCTCCCGTCTTATTCAGGCTTCTACCCTTTTCACTCCAATACTGTTGAAGAGTCTCAGCCCAAAATGTCGACTCTTCATTTCTCCTCTGTAGATGCTGCCTGACCTGTTAGCGGATGAATGGATTTGCTTTTGTAAACAAACTTGCAAAGTAGATTGCAACAAATATCAAGACAGAGAACACTGCACAGGAACAGGCCATTTCTGTGCTAATCATAATGCCAATACATTTGAATATTTGTATAAAACAAAGAATAAGAATCAGATTCCCTCAGTTTCAAAGCAGTCCTGATGAAGGTCTCAACACAAGTCAGCTCTTTATTCCTTTCCATAAATGCTGCCTGACCTGCTGAGTTCTTCCACCACTTTGTGTGTGTTACTCGGGATTTCCAGCAGTCCCTGCACACAAGGTAGGATTGGAAGGGTTGTTCTGTGCCTGGGTTTCCTCAGACAATAATACATTTGGTTTGGTTGTATCCCTGTATCAAAGTACATATCAAGTATGTCACCACGTGCTAGCCTGAGGCTCATTTTCTTGCAGGTATTCACAGTGGAACAAAAAAATGGAATAAAATCAACAAAAAACTACACACAAAGACTGACAGCCAAAATGCAAAAGACAAAACTGTGCAAATTCAATAAATAAATAATACTGAGGACAGTATCTGGTGGTGCAGCGATGAGGTCAGTTTCTACAGGCTGTTTTCCTCATGGCGCAGAAATCGATACATCAACCAGATTTTTGAGAGAAGTTCTGCCAGTGGTACGTGACGTCCCAGAGAAGGCAGTAGCACAGAACTGGGTGCGTCAGGGAGATCTGGGGTGAAGCCCATCATCACAAAGCTGGAGTACAGGAGAACGGGGAGATATCTTGTAAAGGTATTCAAATTTAAGAGTATAAATAGAGTGAAAGTATGTGGGCTTTTCTCCCCATCGAGGTTGGCAGAGTAGAACTGGTAGATGTGGGCTTGGACCAGCTGGGCCAAATGGTCTGCTTCTATGCTGTAACGCTCTAGGACTCAATCCTGTACTGTACTGGCTGATTTCAACTGGCTAGTAGTTTGTTAATGGACTTGGATGACAGTATGAGAAAAACAAGCCAGGAATCGTTTCCAAGGATGGGAAAAAAAATTCTTAAGTGAACAGGTTGATGCCCCTTTTTGATTGAATAGCAATTTATTGCTTATCTATTATTACTATTATTACCACGTGTGGGCATGTAGCCAAGTGGTTAAGGCACTTAATCTGATCTGAAGGTCGTGAGTTCGAGCCCAGCCAAGGCAGCCTGTTGTGTCCTTGAGCAAGGCACTTAACCACACATTGTTCTGCGATGACACTGTTGCCAAGCTGTATGGATCCTAATGCCCCTCCCTTGGACAACATCAGTGTCGTGGAGAGGGGAGACTTGCAGCATAGGCAACTGCCGGTCTTCCATACAACCTTGCCCAGGCCTGCGCCCTGGAGAGTGAAGACTTTCCAGGCGCAGATCCATGGTCTTGCAAGACTATCGGATGCCTTATTGTTATTATTACTACTTATTATTATTACTTTTTCTAGGAAAGGAACTGTATGGTTGCTGACACCTTTGAATCTTTATCCCAAAGATCAGTGTCCTCAGGATAATGAGGAAGAAATGAAATGATAAAGTGCAACAGTGTTTTTGCACCAGGATAGATTAAACCACTGAAAAGTTTCACTACATCAAGTAGCAGAGGTACTCTTTCTCATCTCCCACCAGCCTATCTGCAGGGTAGCATAGCGGTTAGCATTATGTGATTACAATGCCAGCAATCCAGGTTCAATTCTGCCACAGTCTGCAAGGAGTTTACACGTTGTCCACATGACTGAGTGGGTTTACTCCAGGTAACCTAGTTTCTTTCCATGTTCCAAAGACATACAGGTTAGTAAGCTAATTGGGCACATGGGTGTAAACACCAATACTTTTGAATGGAAAATCCAACAAAAAGTAATGAATCACAGCCCAGCCCTTCATAGGTAAAGCCCTCCCCACCACTGAGCTTATCTGTACATGCTGTTGCAGGAAAGCAGCATCCATCATCAGGGACCCCACCATCCAGGAACATGCTCCCTTCTCTCTGCTGCCATCAGCAAGGAGTACAGGAGTCTCAGAATCCACATCACCAGGTTCAGGAACAGTTATTACCTCTCAACCAGCCAGCTCTTGAACCAGAGAGAATAACTCCACTGATCTTCACTCGCCACATTACCGCACTGTTCCCACAAACAGTGGACTCGCTTTCAAGGCCTCTTCATCTCATGTTCTTGCTATTTATTGCTCATTAATTGTTACTTTTTTTTTTGCATTTGCAGTTTGATGTCTTTTGCACATTGGCCGCCTGTCCATCCCGTTTGGTGCGGTCTTTCATTGATCCTGTAGTGTTTCTTAGATTTACTGTGTATGCCTGCAAGAAAACCAATCTCAAGGGTTGTAAATGTTGACATGTATGTACCTTGATAATAAATTCACTTTGAACATTGAATCGGGGAGCATGGGCTCATTGGTCTGAAAGGGCCTGTAGCTGTGCTGTATCTCGAAAATAAAAAAAAGATATCTGAAGCAGCTTTGAAGAAAAGTACCTTTTACCATACACAGGCAGCATTCAGTAATTGGAGCCTGAAGCTGTACTTCTTGTTCAACCATCGAATCAAAGGCAATTCCTTTCCAGAACAAGAATTCTCAGCACACAATTGTTGCTGCGAAGGTCAGAATGAACCAACACACATAAAAGTTGCTGGTGATCGCAGCAGGCCAGGCAGCAACTCTAGGAAGAGGTACAGTTGATGTTTCGGGCCGAGGCCCTTCGTCAGGACTAACTGAAAGAAGAGCTAGTAAGAGATTTGAAAGTGGGAGGGGGAGGGGGAGATCCGAAATGATAGGAGAAGGCAGGAGGGGGAGGGATGGAGCCAAGAGCCGAATAGGTGATTGGCAAAGGGGATATGAGAGGATCATGGGACAGGAGGCCTAGGGAGAAAGAAAAGGGGTGGGGGGGGAGAAAGCCCAGAGGATGGGCAAGGGGTATAGTCAGAGGGACAGAGGGAGAAAAAGGAGAGAGAGAAAAAGAATGTGTGTATATAAATAAATAAATAATGGATGGGATACAAGGGGGATGAACCAAATGGCCAAACAAGAGTCAGCCATATTGGTGCAGGTCCAAAGCACATGCAGGGCAGAGATGGGGAACATACACAGTCTATTTCCCCAAGAGCAAGATCATGATCTTAAATGACAAGATTAGGCTTTATTTTTTAAAAAAACTTTCATGTAAGAAATGGAATTAAAAGCTCACACTGCCACAGTGGGATTTAAACCCTTGCTTCCTAAATCTTTAGGCCTGATATGCACTCAGCGGCCACTTTATTAGATACACCGACTTGTTAGTGCAAGTATCAGCCAATCATGTGGCAGCAGCTCAATGCACAAAAGCCTGCAGACAAGGTCAAGAAGTTCAGTTGCTCAGAGAAAATGTCAGAATGGGGAAGAAATAAGAACTCAGTGACTTTGACCATGGATGATTGCTGGTACCAGTCGGGGTGGCTTGAGCATCTCAAACTGCTGATCTCCTGGGATTTTCACACACAACAGCCTCTTAAGAGTTTACAGAGAATGGAGTAAGAAGCAAAAAAATTCCACTGAGTGGCAGTTCTGTGGGCAGTTAGCGAGAGAGGTCAGTGGAGAACGGCCAGACTGGTTCAAGCTGACAGGAAGACGATAATAACTCAAGAAGAGCTCAGTGTCGAACCTTGAAGTGGATGGGCTACAGCAGCAAGAGACCAAGAAAATACACTCTGTGGCCACTTTATTAGGTACAGGAGGTGCTTAATAAAGTGGCCACTAAGCGTATGCCCACTTTGTGCTCCTGCAGGAGGGGTGTTGAGGAATATTGCAACCTGTAATCCCATCTGTTTTCCTGTAGTTAAGGTCTGAAACACAGTCTCCTTCCCTCCCCATCTCCCAGACAAGGTGTAGAAAAAGGATAGAAAGAAACAGAATGAAAGGGAGAGAGATAGCAGAGGGAGAATGACTGCTAAGAGAGGGTGAAGCTTATGTAAGAAATGATAGTTGACAGCTGATGAAGGCTGTTAGCTGGTTCACAATGTGAGCTACAAGATAGCACAATCACTGAAAGGTACAAGTTGTCTTCAACATGTATAAAAAGCATCCTTTTCTCATCTAAGTTCTCTTAACCCCTGAACCAAACATGCTGACTGGCCTCTATAAATTAATGTTATTAATAAAAAAAATAACAACATTGCCTTTACTGTGTCTGTGATTCAGCCACAATTCTTTTAAAGTTTATTCTAGAATTCAGTTACAGTCTTATCTAATATGTGAGACACTTCAATACGGCAAATAGCAGCCATTATTTCACAGGACTTAATTTTTGTTTGTAGTAAATTGAACAGAGGAAACAAAAGCCTAATTTTAGAAATTTATTTTGATTTTTATCAGTGTGAATTTTCAGGACAGTATATATTGCAGGTCAGGGATATATTATGAAAATATACACAAATCAATGGCAGGAGGCCATTAAATACTTTATTTAATCACCTGCCAAAAGTATATACACATTAATCAATAACCCAGATCTGTTTTAACTCACTGTGTTGATTTGGCAATTGCAAAAAAAAAATCTTCTGCAGAATAAAAAAAAATCAGGACTCTTGTTGTTACTGGAGTGCCCATGTTATCAAATTGTAATTATTAATGAAAAATATTTTCTTAGTCCAAAATGTGAGGTTAAATGGGCACTTACTAATGAATAATGAATCTTGCTGGGTCCAAATACTATTTAGTCAAACTGGCATCAGGAATCCAGATCCCATTGAGTTATTTGTGAGTTACACACACAAAATGCTGGAGGAACTCAGCAGGTTAGGCAGGACCTGATGAAGTTTCTCAGCCCGAAATGTCAACTTTTTCATCCTTTCCACGGATGCTGCCTGACCTACAGGGCAGCATTTTGCATGTGTTACTCTGGATTTCCAGCAACTGCAGAATCTCGTGTTTACAGTTATTTGTGAGCCTGCTTCAGATTATACAACAGGAGGTCAGAACTGATGTTTCCCAAATCTCCTGAAGCTCAGTAACCAAACCTGACTGCGGATAGACCAAAGGTAAATGTGTCAAGATTTGCTAATGTCTTTTGTTTCCGCTGCACCTCCCTGTCCCAGTGCAAATAGAGCTTCCTCTATATATCAAAAAATATCACTTAGATTTAAAAGTCTATTGCAAAGAGCTACTAGACTATGTTATCTCTGAACCTCCCACAAGGAAGGGAAAAGTCAATGGTGCTTGAGTCAATTTCAAGGTCACTTAGCTTGTATCCATCCAAGCATTAGAAACATCCAAGTGGGCATTTGTGACTAAAAAGTAACTGTCTCTGCTTCCTTTTCCAATCTTGAAGACTCAGTCTCCACTGTGTTCACCTTCAGAGGCAATTACTGGAAGCCAGTGGTGTGACCCAGGCAAAATATACTACTGAGAGTCGATGAGCACTAACCACATACTGACTAACACCGCTGTACTAAACATAGACCCTGACAAATACAAAGGTTTGGAGCAGAGAATGGAAAGTACGACTTAAAATGATGACTTACTATTTAAAGCATAAACACAAGAGATTATGCAGATACTGGAAATCCCAAGCAACACACACAAAATGCTGCATCTATGGAGAGTCAATGCTTTGGGTTGACTTTATATGTAATAAAGAAATTGTGACTGGTTTAAATCAAAGGGCAACAAGTCGTTGGTGCTTGTGCCCTCGTGCATGCAACTGCTGATATCCTTGACTTCATCAAATGACCAGATACAGCAAAGGGACACAATTCCATCTTTATAAAATGGCTGCTGCCTGCACATGGGAATAGAGTGCATTTCTATGTTGGCGCCTTGGAGATGATTCCCAATTAAAATTTTCTTTGGGGAGTAAAAAGGGGAAATCTCCAAATTGGTCAGGTGATCTGCTGCTCATTTCTTGTCTGGAATGACAGGTTGAAAGTTGTACGTCTCCCTCCACCCACCAGCTAAGGCAATTATCAATAGCTTTAACCACAGTCCAGCAGCATAGGAACAAAACCTTTGGCCCACAATGTTGTATTGAACCAATTAAGTTAATGACATCAAGTTCCTTCTGTCTGCACATGGTCTACATTCCTCCATTCTCTGTCTGTTTATGTGCCTATCTAAGAGCCTCTTCTATCATTTATTTTTCCACCAACACCCCTGGCAGAGCGTTCCATGCACCCAGCACTGTGTAAAAAACACCTGACCCACACATCTCCTCCAAAAGTTCTCCTTCTTACCTTAAATACATGTCTTTTAGTACTTGGCATTTCAACCCTGGGAAAAAGGTACCAGCCATCTATCTACGCCTCTCATAACGTTATAAACGCCAATCAGATCTCTCCTTAGCCTCTGCCGCTCCAGTGAAGAAAACTCAAGTATGTCCAACTTTGTCTTTTAGCACATGCTCTCTAATCTGGACAGAAGAAGAAGAATAGCCCCTAACTCGGCAGCAGAGTTGTCTGGGCATCGTCATGACGGTGTTTCCGTAGCAAGCTATTCTTGTTTTTACGAGGCCGAGTTGCTAGCATGACACTCAACCCGACTTGGATTCCAACTCGGGAACCTTCGCTCCGGAGTCCGGCACCGATATTATTGCACCACCAAGCGGGACTAATCTGGACAGGTTCCTGGTAAAAATCTTCTGCATCCTCCACATCCTTCCAACAAGGAAATGAACAGAATTGAAAGCAGTGTTCCAGATGTGGCCTAACCTGAGGTTCATTATATTATAATGTAATTTCCTGATTCTTGAACTCAATGTCTCAATTAATAAAGTCATGCCATATGTTTTCTTTACCATGCTATCAACTTTTGATTGTGTGTGGGCTGCACGGTAGCGTAGTAGTTAACACACTGCTTTACAGCATCAGCAATCGCTAATCAGGGTTCAATTCCTGCTGCTCCTTGTACATTCTCCGTGATCTTACGGGTTTCCTCCGGGTATTCCGTTTTCCTTCCACATTCCAAAGATGTACGGTTAGGTTTAGTAAGTTGTGAGCATGCCATATTGGCGCCAGATGCATGGCGACACTTGTAGACTGACCAGTACAATCCTTGCTGACTTGATATATTTCGCTGTATGTTTCCATGTACGCTCAGTGGCCACTTTACTGGATACACCTGCACATCTGCTTGTTATTGCAAATATCCTATCAGCCAATCATGTGGCAGCGACTCAATGTATAAAATCATGCAGACATGGTTAAGCGATTCAGATCAAACATCAGAATGGGGAAGAAGTGTAATCTAAGTGATTTTGACCATGGACGGATTGCTGGTGCCAGATGGGGTGGTTTGAGTATCTCAGAAACTGCTGATCTTCTGGAATTTTCACGCACAGCAGTCTCTAGATTCACAGAGGATGATGTGAAAGAAAAAAATGCAGTGAGCAGCAGCTCTGTAGACAAAAATACCTTTTTAATAAGAGAGGTCAGAGGAGAACAGTCAGACTGGTTCAAGATGATAGGATGGTGACAGTTACTCAAATAACCACACCATGAAATGGATGGGCTACATTAGCAACAGACCACAAATATACACTCAATGGCATTTTATTAAGTACAGGAAGTACGTAATAAAGTGGCCACCAAGTGTATATGCGACAAAGCTAATCTTAACATCTTAATCTTGTGCATTACCAACTTCAGGGAACTATGGACATTGACCCCAAGATCCCCCTGTACATCAGTTGCTCTGCACATCATATACTAAACCAAAACTCCTTGCCTGAACTGGAAGACCCGCCTAGAGTAATGGCGTCACAATTAAGTCATTCTGTAGGAGTCATCTAATGGGAGTCAGATTTCCCCTAGATGGGTAGATTATTCATCTTATCCAATTGTTCCCATTAAAACTTTCATTAGGTAAACACTGCAAATTGCATAGGGGGTGAACAAGTTTCCATTCTCATTAACTAACTGCTCATCTATATTTATACTGCCACTGCAGATAGAGTCAATGGGTCCTTCGGGCTGATTCATAATTATCAGCATTTTCACAAGTGTGCAAGAAAGAGTAATAGGGGAAGAACCAGGCGTGTGGGGAAATAGATTAATGATTTGCATGCAATGTTTGTTCATCATCTATATTACTTACACTGTACATTAACAATGGAATACAAAGGTCCAATTGTCATACTGAAGGGCTTTATTAAGGAGTAAAAAAACACACTCGGCGTTCTCTTGAAAAATTATCATAATTAAACCCACTCCCCTAGTCAGGTTTAAACTATTTGCAAAGCTTGTCAGCGAGAAGGTTAAAATAGTATCATATTCATCTTGTGAAATAGCAAGCCTGGCAATCAGTGGGTGTAAAATTTCTCAACTAATTAAGCAAAAACAACATTTTCCAAAATAAAAGGGCTGGGCATGACCACTTTGCAAATTGTTAGCAATGTAACGGCTGCTGCACCAATCTAATGAAGTTCAATTTCCAACAAGCACTTTCTCTCCGTGTAATTCATTACAGGAAGATCGACTCCACTGTGTAACAACAACCCCTGTGAAGCCAAAATGCAGTACAATACCTCCTCCTACACCAAGTCTGCATGATCTCATCCCAGGTACTCAGCGAATGCAGCAACATTAACTTGCATATGTTCACTCAAAGCAAACATACCACTTATTTATTTCCTTCTCTTGAAACTTCTGCCCTTCCCTTTTCCAAATTTCTCACCTCCTTCTAGGAAAGTGCCCACTCTGGTCTCAGGTTCCATGGCAATGGATGCCGATGCTGTGCCCAGTCAAGTGGCCATCACTCAGGATGAAGAATCAGCAGGTTATTCAACAGCTTTGATCACAGGCATCACCTAGTTTTACCAAGGGGCAGCAGGAGGAACCTTTACCTGAGGGGCAAGAGATTCTGCAGATGTGGGAAATCTTAAGCACACCACACACACATTTTGGAGTTCCTCCAGCATTGTGTATGCGTTTATACATGCTACAAGGCCATTTTAAAAAAAGGGCATTTACAGTGGCTTTAACCCTCATCACTTTTCTTCTCCTTACCCGCCCATCACCTCCCTCTGGTGCCCTTTCTTCCCTTTCTCCCACAGTCCCATATCTTCCCCTATCAGATTCCTCCTCGTCAGCCCTTTACCTTTTCCACCTATCACTTCATTCTGCCCATCCCTACCCACTGACCTTTCCCCTCAGTTGGTTTCATCTATCACCTGCCAGCTTGTATTTCTTCCCTTCCTCCAATTTATTCTGGTCTCTTCCCCTTCCTTTCTAATCCCGATGAAATATCTCAGCCCAAAGTGTCACTGGTTTATTCCCCTCCATAGATCCTGCTTGACCTGTTGAGTTCCTCCAGCATTTCATGTGGTCTACAACGGTTTCAATAGTCTTGAATCTCAATAACGATGACAGAGTTACAATGGTCATTACTGTTAGGAGAATGTGAAGGGTTAGACAATAACACAGCAATAAGAAAGGATAAATTCACACACATGACATTCTGACTTTGACAAACCAACCCTCAGGGTTAAAGGAAGTATTCCAGTGAAGAGAAAGCTCAAACACACTTATCTGCAGACTTGTGCATTCCAATATCCACTTGAGAAACACATTTGTTTCTAACGGCTAATGAAATCTACAGCCACTCAAAGGTGTAATTCGAGTTAATCTCTGCACCAGTGACCAGCAGACGATGTGTACACTGTGCTTAGAAAAATTTCCCGACAATCACATTTGCTTGAGATAGTGAGCCTGCCAGGCAAGAAGTCATTTCAGTGAGCTAATATTCATTCTCAAAAAGTGTGGCTGACTTCTGCCAATCCATGCATGAATTCCACTTAAACTTACCCATTATTACCTCGTTCTGCACTGAGTGCTGCCGGCTAAAGCTGTGCTCACAAATGGATCGGTGACGGCTCCTATGAGACTTCACCTCAATATGAAATTCTAAAGTAGACCATAATGTAGAAAAGAAGGGTGCAAAAGCAGCAGCAGGGGAAGAGAAACATGCACTGATTCCACAACAGGAACAGTTATCACCCTTGAAATATAAGGCTCCCAGACCAGAGTGGATAACTTCACTCACCTCAACACTGAACTAATTCCACAACCAATTGACTCACTTTCAAGGACTCTACAACTCATGCTCTCAGTATTATTTATTGGTTGTTTATTTATTATTATCGGGGTTTTTTTTAATATTTGCTGTTGGTCTTCTTTAACACATTTGAACTCTTCCAGGTGCATTTCTATAACACTCCACACCCTCCATAACATTCAACATTAAATAAAGCATTTGATAACAACAGGAGGAACGTAGTTTGTTAAACACTTGGTGAACTTTCAAAGTTCAAAATAAACTGTTCCTGAACCTGGTGGTGCAGGACCTAAGGCTCCTGCACCTCCTGCCTGATGGTAATAGTCAGAAGAGAGCATGGCCAGATGATTGGGATCCTTGATGATGGATGCTGCTTTCTTTTGGTAGCGCTCCTCGTAAATTTGTTCAATGAGCTTAGTTTTCTTCATTAAAGTCAATAATATTTGCATTTCTGCTTCTTGTTTGGAATCCCTTGGGGTCAAGGATGATGTAAACTTGGCCTTGGATCATTGACCAATTCCAGATCCAGTGCATGCATTGACAACACAGCGTCAGTGAAGGAATTGGGAGGATTGGGGAAAACAGGTGACTCAGAATAAATTAGTCACAGCAAACTAAAAGTTAAGATTATGGTCAAAGACTGTTCAAACCAAAGGACCACAAACTGAGCAACTTCTTCCAACAAGACAAGAATAGACTCCAAAGAACCGTCAGGGCTGCGGAAAGGATTATTGGTGTGAAGCTGTCCTCGATCCAGGACTTATATGCATCTAGAGTCAGGAAGCCAGCAAGCAGCATCACTGTAGACCCATCACACCCTGGACATCACCTGTTCCAACTCCTTCCTTCTGGTAGGCGCTTTAGATCACTGTATGCCAGGACAAATAGGTACAAGAATAATTTCTTTCTGTATGCCATCATACTTGAATTTTAGTCTATTATAGATCAAGTCCACCTGTACATACACAGGTATACCTCATTGTATATAGTTCACGATTATTTGCACTATTGTTTTGTTTGCTTTTTGATTCTGTATAGCAAGAGCTCAGGGAAACCAGCATCAAGTTCCCTGTATGTGTCCACATACTTGGCGATAATAAAGGATTCTGATTCTGATAAAAGCCGGATCATTTCTCCAGGAAAACACTGTGAATGGAGGATAGCACATGCAAATTCAGTACATAAAATCAATCTCAATCACTTCCAGCAGTGCGGTACTAAGACAAATGGGAACAGCTTCTTCCCCTCTGTTTTTTTGAAATTCTGAACGGTCCATGAATTAATGCCACCTCGTTGTTCCTTTGCTGTTTCAGAACATAGAACACTACAGCACTGTACAGGCCCTTCGGCCCATCATATTGCACCAACCTTTTAACCTACTCCAAGGTCTATCTAACTCTACCCTCCCTTGTAGAATGGATGTGGAGAAGGCATTTCCAATAGTGGAAGAGTCTCATACCAGAGGGCACAGACTCAAAATATGAAGATATCCCTTTGAAACAGAGGCTGAAGAATTTCTTTAGCTGGAAGGTGGTGAATCTGTGGAATTCATTGCCAAAGACAACTATGAAGGCCAAGTCACTGGGGATATTTAAAATGGAGGTTGATGGATTCTTGATTAGTATGGGCACCAAAGGTTATGGGGAGAAAGCAGGAGAATGGGGCTGAGAGGGATAATAAATCAGCCAACATGAAATGGTGGAGACAACTCAATGGGCCGAGTGGCCTACTTTTGCTCCTATGTTTAATCATCTTATGGTCTCACAAGGCCTTCCATTTTTCTTTTCTATAAGTGCCAATCTGAGAGTCTCTTAAATGTCCCTAATGTATCTGCCTCTACCACCACTCCTGGCAAAGCTTTCCACACACTTAAAAAGTTACACCAGTTTGGACTATATATTTTAGTAATTTATAGATTTTTTTTTACATCTTTGCACCTTACTGCTGCTGCAAAACTGCACATTTCGTGTCACATGTCAGTGATAATTCTCATTCTGACATGCGGAGATTACTCTTCATCTTTTAGAAAATAAGTCCATCTCGATCATCTGCAGCATCCTTTCACTCATCCCTACATTAACCTTCATTCTTCCACAAAAGTTCTCATCCCCAACAATAGCTCCCTCACTGTATTACTGTGACAGCTCCATTTCATTTAATGGTGCCTTTTTTCTGAACAAGATTTCCAGTTAATGCTGTGTCACTCAGTTGGAAATGCACGTTTAAGACTGGAACTCATAACCGATGGCCAAACCAATGACACTTGCATCCTGTCAGTCAGGATAAAGCCTGCATTGTTGATGGTTTTGGACTAACCTACTACATTATTAAATCTGTGTCCAAACACAAATGCTGGGGATAATTTACTTCAATTAACCACCCCAGCTATGGTAGTTTTTGCCATGAAAATAAACAAATAGCTGGCACAAAATCAGAAAGAAAAATATGAACAATAAATGTTCCTAACTTTACAATGCAAATGAAGCATCTTTGACAAAAATCAACACCAGACTGTTGGAAAATTTCCTCGGGTAATAAAAGTAAGAATTCCAGCCAAATCAGTCAAACAACATTCGGTTGACTGTCACAAACTATCTTGGAAAAGGGAAGTAAAAGAGCAATTGCAAAGGTAATCAACTCTTTGCCTTAAGCAAACTATATACCAAGTGGCTACTTTATTCATGTCACTTGTTCGTTAATGTAAATATCCAATCAGCCAATCATGTGACAGAAATTCAATGCATAAAAGCATGCAGATATGATCAAGAGGTTCAGTTGTTATTCAGACCAAACATCAAAATGAGAGGGGGGGGGGGGAGAGAGAGAGAGAGAGGGAGAGAGGGGGGGGAGAGAGGGGGGGGGAGAGAGGGGGGGGGGGAGAGAGGGGGGGGGAGAAGGGGGGGGAGAGGGGGGGGGAGAGGGGGGGGGGGAGAGGGGGGGGGAGAGGGGGGGGGGAGAGAGGGGGGGAGAGAGGGGGGGGAGAGAGGGGGGGGGAGAGGGGGGAGAGGGGGGGGGAGAGAGGGGGGGAGAGAGGAGGGGGAGAGAGGAGGGGGGAGAGAGGGGGGGGGAGAGGAGGGGGGGGAGAGAGGGGGGGGGGAGAGAGGGGGGGGAGAGGGGGGGGGGGAGAGGGGGGGGGAGAGGGGGGGGGAGAGGGGGGGGGAGAGGGGGGGGGGGAGAGGGGGGGGGAGAGGGGGGGGAGAGGGGGGGGAGAGGGGGGGGGAGAGGGGGGGGGAGAGGGGGGGGGGAGAGGGGGGGGGGGGAGAGGGGGGGGGGGAGAGGGGGGGGGGAGAGGGGGGGGGGAGAAGGGGGGGGGGAGAGGGGGGGGGGAGAGGGGGGGGGGAGAGGGGGGGGGAGAGGGGGGGGGGAGAGGGGGGGGGAGAGGGGGGGGGAGAGGGGGGGGGGAGAGGGGGGGGGGGAGAGGGGGGGGGGAGAGGGGGGGGAGAGGGGGGGGGGAGAGGGGGGGGGGGAGAGGGGGGGGGAGAGGGGGGGGGAGAGGGGGGGGGGAGAGGGGGGGGGGAGAGGGGGGGGGGAGAGGGGGGGGGGGAGAGGGGGGGGGGGGAGAGGGGGGGGGGAGAGGGGGGGGGGGGAGAGGGGGGGGGGGAGAGGGGGGGGTGAGAGGGGGGG
The DNA here is from genome assembly GCF_030028105.1 of Mobula birostris. NCBI lineage: Eukaryota > Metazoa > Chordata > Chondrichthyes > Myliobatiformes > Myliobatidae > Mobula > Mobula birostris. The sequence continues at coordinate 25,050,382 of NC_092392.1, read as the reverse complement.
GGAGAGGGGGGGGGGGGAGAGAGGGGGGGGAGAGAGAAAGCACAAACCCTACCTTGTGCAGCTGGATCCTGAACTTCCTGTCAGATCGCTGGCAGGTGGTAAGAGTGGGCTCCCTCACTTCTGCCCCTCAACACAAGTGCCCCTCAGGGCTGTGTCCCAAGCCCCCCTCCTTTACTCTCTGTATACCCATGACTGTGTTGCCACCCACAGCTCCTAATTAAATTTGCTGATGACACTACACTGATTGGCCTAATCTCGAATGATTATGAGGCAGCCTACAGAGAAGAAGTCATCACCCTGTCAATGGATCTGGGTTGAGAGGGTGAACAGCTTTGTTCCTCGTCATAAACATCACCGAGTATCTCACGTGGTCTGTACATACCAGCTGTGTGGTGAAAAAGGCACAACAGTGCCCTCTTTCACCTCAGACAGTCGAGGAAGTTTGGTTTAGCCCCAAAATTCTAAGAACTTTCTACAGGGGCACAATTGAGAGCATCCTGACTGGCTGCATCACTGCCTGGTATGGGAACTTTACTTCCCTCAATCTCAGGACTCTCCAGAGAGTGGTGCAGACAGCCCAGTGCCATCTGTAGATGTGAACTTCCCACTGTTCAGGATATTTACAAAGACAGGTGTGTAAAAGGGCCTGGAGGATCAATGGGGACCCGAGTCACCCCAACCACAAACTGTTCCAGCTGCTACCATCCAGGAAACAGTACCACAGCATAAAAGCCAGGACCAACAGGCTCCAGGACAGCTTCTTCCACCAGGCTATCAGACTGACTAATTCATGCTGACACAAGGTATTTATGTTATATTGACTGTCCTGTTATACATACTATTTACAGTATTATAAATTACTATAAATTGCACATTTAGATGGAGATGTAAGAAAGATTTTTCACTCATGTATATGAAGGATTTAAGTAATAGTCAATTCAATTCAAATGTGATTGAAGTGACTTAACTGTGGAATGATTGTTGGTGCCAGGCAGTGTTGTTTGGCAGGAGATCAACAGTTTCTAACAGACTCATTTTCACACACAACAACCTCGAGTTTCAACAGAATGGTGCAAAAAAGAAAAAAAATACACTGAGTGTGGTTCTGAGGGTGAAACGACCTTGTTAATGAGAAGGGTCAAAAGAGAATGGCTAGACAGGTTCAAGCTTACAGGAAGGTGACAGTGACTCGAGTATCCACATGTTACAACAGTGGTTGTGGCAGAAGAGTATCTCTGAATGCACAATACATTGAATCTTTAAGTGGGTGGGCAACAACTGCAGAAAACCACCAACGTACATCCAGTGGCCACTTTATTAGATATAGGAGGTATCTAATAAAGTAGGCACTGATTGTGTGTATATAAAATCGATCTAGATCATATTTGTATCAGTGATTACATTTAAACCTTGCTGATCTGATTTGAATTGAATCAAGTGACGCATTTCACTGTTTTGATGTACACGTGACAAAGAAACCTTTCACCATTGTACCCTCCAATGATGTCCAGATCCTCAAAACTTGCAGAGATACACAAGCATGTCACCAGTCAAGCCAAGCTCTCAGCATGGAAGTAGTCACTCACTCATCTTTTGCTTTCAAAGCAACCTCAGAAATCGATTTTTCCCCAATGCCATCCCCCCCCCCACAAACACTTGCCAAACAATCTCTTTGAAGTCAATTGTTTGCGTGGAGTCTAAATGGAAAAGAAAAAGAACACCAGCATCCAGTTATGAAAGACTCAAAGGCCGAGATGCAGGTTGATTTGTTGACCCATCCTCCTCTCTCCTCCCCTACTGCTGATTGGAAGAAGTCATTTTATCCTAAGAAGGAAGTCACTGAACAAAAAATCAGAAGATATGCAATGACATTCTTTCCTGTTTTCAACAGGTCCCACTGAGACAAACGCCAGCTGCCTGTCTGTTTTGGAAACATATCCTCCTGTATACAGACTAAAAGAATGTTCCACAATTCCCCAACTCATTCGCTGAGCTCAGATAGTGACTGCTCCCAAAATCTGCTCCAGCTGCATTGTTCCTAATTAATTTAGCAGCGTGCAAGCACAGATCTTTTATCCAGTAACCCCAATACACACTGATTTGAGGCAACCTGGGACTTACAAATTTTACATTGATTTAATTGGATTACAACCCTCCTTTTCACAGATGTTTAGGCTCACTGGAGTGAGAATGGCAAACCGATCCCGCCCCTCCAACACACACAAATGGCGGAGAAAGTCAGGGAGGGAGGGGTACCAACAATCGAAGTTTTGGACTGATACCCTTCATCAGAACAGCAAAGGAAGACAAAGTGTTGGAGGAAGGGTAGGAAAAGGAGGGAGGAGGGGGGAGGAGGGGGGAGGGGGGAGGGGGAGGAGGGGGGAGGGGGAGGGGGAGGAGGGGGGAGGGGGAGGAGGGGGGGAGGGGGAGGAGGGGGGGAGGGGGAGGAGGGGGGGAGGGGGGGAGGGGGAGGAGGGGAGGGGGGGAGGGGGGGAGGGGGGGAGGGGGGGAGGGAGGGGGGGGGAGGGGGGGGAGGGAGGGGGGGGAGGGGGGGGAGGGGGGGGAGGGGGGGGAGGGAGGAGGGAGGGGGGGAGGGAGGGAGGGGGGGAGGGAGGGGGGGGGAGGGGGGGAGGAGGGGGGGAGGGGGGGAGGGGGGAGGGAGGGAGGGGGGGGAGGGAGGGAGGGAGGGGGGGGAGGGAGGGAGGGAGGGAGGGAGGGAGGGGGGGGAGGGAGGGAGGGAGGGGGGGGAGGGAGGGAGGGAGGGGGGGGGGGAGGGAGGGAGGGAGGGGGGGGGAGGGAGGGAGGGGGGGAGGGAGGGGGGGAGGGGGGGAGGGAGGGGGGGAGGGGGGGAGGGAGGGGGGGAGGGGGGGAGGGAGGGGGGGAGGGGGGGAGGGAGGGGGGGAGGGGGGGAGGGGAGGGAGGGAGGGAGGGGGGGGGAGGGGGGGAGGGAGGAGGGAGGGAGGGAGGGAGGGGGGGGGAGGGAGGGAGGGAGGGAGGGGGAGGGAGGGAGGGAGGGGGGAGGGAGGGAGGGAGGGGGGAGGGAGGGAGGGAGGGGGGAGGGAGGGAGGGAGGGGGGAGGGAGGGAGGGGGGGGAGAGGGAGGGAGGGAAGGGGGGGAGGGGAGATGAGGGGGAGGACGAGGTGCAGTGTGATGGGGGAAGGGGGGAGGGTGTGTGGGCGGCATGCGGACACCCCAGGGGAATACAGAAGTCTGCATTTGGGAGCGTACACAGTGACCCGGGCGAAACGAGAGGTGGGAGAGCTTCATGTCCACTCCGGGGACATCGGGTGAGGGAGCGAGAAAAAAAATCTCACTGATTCCACCCCGCATCACCCCACCCCCCCAACACCACGGAATTTTGGAAAGGGGTGGGACAGAGGGGCTCATTATTATCCCTGGGCTTCACAACATCTCCACCGGTTTCTCGCGAAGCAGTTGCTCTCACACCTCCCTCCTCGCCGGGAGACTGCGCCGCCTTACCGGCAGCCCGCTCTCCTCATCTCCACCCCCCGTCCTCTATCACCGGGCTCCGCCCGGCCCGGACCCGACCGACCGCAGGCGGCCGACCCGACCGACCGCAGGCGGCCGGGAGACGAAGCTTCACCTGTCCGCTCAATCGCGCTCTCTCTCTCTCTCCCCTCCTAGCCCGCGGCTCCGCAAGCCCTCCCAACAACACGGACACTAATAAATGTTCTCCATCTTGCATCCTTTTGCTTACAGTCTCCCACACACACAGCCCAGAAAGTCTTGCCAATTACATTTGTCCTTTCACAGAGAGAAGAGTGGTAAAAACAGCTTCACACAAACATCCTTCTCTGCAGTTAGACCGCTTTAACCTCCTCCATGCTCGGCTCACGCAGCCTGACACTCTTTTATTTAATGTTAGTCTCTCTCTCTGTCTCCAACGAAACTCTTGTCCTAACAAGACACAATTTGCAGGGAGCTGCACGCTATCGACCTTTTGCAAAGCCGCATTCGGCCGTCCTACTTACAGTGTGTCGGACGTCAGGCCACAAGTATCAACCATTATTTCAGGCAGAAAGTCCAATTGGAAAGAAGTCATGTTTTCCCTCGGCACGCTGGTGGCAAATAAATCGCCCTAGGCGAGTCCGCTTGGACAACTGTTGCCCACAGATCGAGAGGGACAGGTGTGGGAGGCCTCGTTTAGGCAGCCAGTGCGGCAGTTGTCACATATCTCTCTCTCTCTCTCCCTTTTCTTCAATGAAGATGGGGTGGAGGGTGAAGGAATTGCCACAGATGCAACTGTCTTCAGAACGCCAGGTGCTGAAAGTGGGAGGTGCAACTCTGTTCGAAACTGGTGCCAAGCTTAAGAGCTTTTTTCCCCTGAATTCTTTTTGCAGGAACAAGCTCTTTCACTGAATGAATACATTTGGCACGTTTCTCCAAACAGAGAAGAGCACTTGTTAACACTTTGAGCACCGTGGCGGCAGCGGTAGAACACAAACACAGCAGATTCTGCAGAATGCTGGAAATCTTGAGCAACATGCACATAATGCTGAAGGAACTCAGCATAGTCAGGAGGCATCTATGGTGAGGACCTGAGCAGGAAAGGTCGTCTGTTTATTTCCCTCCATAGAAGCTGCCCAGCCTTGCTGAGTTCCTCTAGCACTTTGCGTGAGTTGCCTTGTAACACACGATGGAAAATAACTAGATGTGGATTTAGCCTCTGCTATCAGGATTCAGGAATGACCCACAATCCAGAATATATAACTGCCTCTGTTTTAGTTTGTATAAATGGTCATAAACTAACCAATAAATGCAAATAGCACATTATCAATGGAAGGGTCTCATTCAAGACCAAGCTGTTCTTACTGTTTGAAACTATTTAGACTGAGTTTCAAACAGGAATGGACTGAACATTTAGAAAACATCTCCATACATAGACAACTCGCCTGAAGGGTCTCGATCTGAGACATCAACTGCTTATTCCCTGCATAGGCATTGCCTGATTTGCTGAGTTTCCGCAGCATTTTGTATGTGTACAGTGCTCTACCCCAAAATTAAAAAACTCTCTACTGTTGAACCCAGACTTCCGCTACTTTCTTTCTGTACTTCGTTATTCTCTTTGGTGTGAAGGCCAAAACAGTTTGGCCATTTCACTCACCAACCAGTTTAATTTTTAAGGTAGAGATACAGAATGGTAACCGGCCCTTCCAGCCCAGCGAGCCCATGCCACCCAATAACACCCATGTGGCCAATTATCCTACTAACCTGTACATATTTGGAATGTGTGAGGAAACTCATGTGGTTACAGGCCCATGAATTGAACCCGGATCGCTAGTGTTGTAAAGCGTTATGCTAACCGCTACACAACCGTCCTCTTGTTACTTTGATCAAATACAACCTTGTCCTGCCCATCACGTGAATTTCCACCAGTTGCTTAACAAAATTCAGTATGATGCTGGAAGAGGTGAAAGTGGTGACTGTGCCAGAAGTTCTTTTCATTGAGGATAAGGTGGTTAAGGATGGATGGCATCCGTTAGTCTCGCGAGGCCATGGATCTGCACCTGGAAAATCTTGCTTCAGTCCCTCCAGGGCGCAGGCCTGGGCGAGGTTGTATGGAAGACTGGCAGTTGCCCAAGCAGCAAGTCTCCCCTCTCCACGCCACCGATGTTGTCCAGGGGAAGGGCAAGGTGGTTAAGGAGTTACCTGAATAATAATTTTCATGACTAAAAATGATTATCACCAGATGGATGATGAGGAATTTGGGAGTAAAATTCCAAAATTACAAGAAAAAGAATTAATGGTGAGATGACAAGAGGTTCTTTTACACAGAAGGCAGGTAAATGTACGTAGACGTAGGAAGAAGTTATGAGAAACTCCCTGCAACCACTCACTGTGAGACAGAATGTTTTAAAGGAAATTATTGGGTTTCTTCAGCAACAAGAATATTAAAGGAACATGTAGAACAAACTACAGTGATGAAATGGACAAAGAGAAAAACTTGATGTGAGGAAAGGTCAAAGTCTAATCAAGTGATGAAAGGTTTTGGGTCATGATTCATAATTGTACTTTGTAATATGAGGGATTAGACACCCATTGAAGCTTGCCAATGCACTGAGCTCCCTCTGCAGCTACACAGGCAGAGCTCCACACAAAATGGAAATATCACAGCAAACACGACATTAGCCAGTGCAGGGAAACTCCCGAGTGTTTCTTGGAGTTTGAGGCTGTTTCTATGTTACCTATCACAAATCACGGCAATGTTTAGGGCCCTAAGGTAAAGCAATTGCTTGAAAGTGTTACGTGCAAAGACCGATGCCATATAAGGCAAATACTTACTGCTTTGCTTGATAAAGGGCAAAAACATCTATATAACAGACCATGACTTTCAGAACTGTTTCAATGCACCTCATCAGACAACAGAATGGGGTGTGCGAAAATATGACAGGCATTTTGCACATAGCAAGTTACCACAAAAAGAAGTGAGCCAACTGGACTAATTAATTGAAAAGTATTCTTATAAATTGAAATAGTCTCTGTTTTATCCAATTTTGTCCTGTTAGGGAACCTTAAACAACTTTGCCAGAATTCTTAGCAGCAGTAATTAAAATGTTATTGAAAGATGAGACTGAGGCATTCAATCTTAGATGAGTAGAAAAGGCACAGAGATAATTTTTAAAGAAAACCTTATTAATTTTATGTAAATTCCATACTTGTTAATGTGGAATATGAAGGGAACAGAGGAAATCTAATCTGTTTTTCTAATACAATTTATAATTTTAATTATTTCCACATTAAGGGTGTATTTCTATAACAATTACATTCCCATGGAGGCAGTTGATGTGATGTGTGTAAATGCAGATCAGTGTATTCCTATCCACACAGGCATAAGCATATATTCTTGTGTGCCTGCTTATTTTATTTACAGATGCAGCACATTCTGGCCAATGAGCCCAGGCGCACAATTATACCCATGTGACCAATTAACCTACTAACTTTATGTCTTTGGAATGTGGGCGGAAACTGGAGCACCCGGAGGAAATCCCCACGCGGTCACAGGAAGAACATACTAACCCAGGAACTGAACCTGGGTCACTGGCACAGTAATACTGTTGCACTAACTACTACACTACCTGGTTACCCACTAGGCGACTGTGCTTATTAACTAATTCTTTTGTGAGCATCTATTTTTACACCAGCATTTATTTATTTAGAGAAACAGCGCAAGACGGTCCCTTCCAGCCCACCAAGCCGTGACACCTGGCAACCCACTGATTTAACCCTAGCCTAATCGGGACAATTTACAAGAACCAACTAACCTACTAACCCGTGTGTCTTAGGTCTGTGGGAGGAAACTGGGGCCTCTGTGCATTCATAATATAGTCTCTCAACAAGTGAGAGTGTGTGTGTGTGTGTGTGTGTGTGTGTGTGTGTACTCACACCCCTGTCTCTCATTGACCCCACCTTTCTCTGCAGTTTGTAAAATTCTTGCAAAATCAAAGTCCCTGGAGAGAAAAACTAGATTCAAAGCTGCTCTTAATCACGGTATCAGGGGTAAAGTAGTATGTAAGTAGGTCACAGACTTCACTCTAAGTTGCACCGGAAACTGTTATAGTTAACAGCTGCACCACACCACAAATTTAAATATATTTCCCTTCACTGTCACTTAGTGTCAGCAGCAAGGGGTCGATTAAATAAATGGAATGAAGTCACTGGAATACAAGTGACGGCTTCAATTGATGTAGAAGTATATGGATAATGATGTGCCTTACCTCTTTGATGATCTACCAATGTGTGATTAAATATGTAGTGGTGAATATATTCACAAAGCCGTACATGCACACACTGCTTATAATCAAACAGTTGCAGACTGATGGAGGAAGTTTGGCCATTCTTCCTAACACCAGCTTTTGAAAGAGCTCGACAGTCATTTTTATTTCCCGGTTCCTCTCATGCAGCCTGCTAACCTTTCTCTAGCAGGCTGGATGCAGCATCGCTGATACCTTCGTCCTCCTTAAACAAGTGATCCGTGCTGTATAAGGGCTGGGGCAGGTTATGTTTCAACAGACGGTTTCGTTTTTTGTTTCTTGAAGTCATTCCATCACCCACCTTTCTCCCCTCCTGCATCTTATCATCACCAGATTTCCATCAGAAGCAAGCTATTCACTCAGTCACGCCTATGCTGGCTTGTCAATGCAATCCCGTCCCCTTAATTAATGTTCTCTGTAACCTGTTCTCCAAACATTCCTATCAGCTCCCCCAGATTCTGCCACTTGCCGACACACGGGGGGGGGGGGGGGTAATTTAGAGCAGCCAATTAACCTATCAAATCCATGTCTTTGGGAGATGGGAGGAAACCAGAACACCCAGAAGAAGCTCACGTAGTCACAGGAAGAGCAACACACACAAACAAGATGCTGGAGGAACTCAGCGGGTCAGGCAGTATCTGAGGCTGTGTAGTAAAAAGTAGCAGATAATGCAACACTTTACAGCGTCAGTGATCACTGAACAGGATTTGATTCCTGCTGCCATTGGTAAGCAGTCCGTGCGTTCTCCCCATGACTGTGCGGGTTTCCTCTGGGTGCTCTGGTTTCCACCCACATTCCAAAGGCATACGGGTTAGGTATGTTAGTGAGCTGTGGGCACGCTATATTGGCACCAGAAGCATGGCAACACTTGTGGGCAGCCCCCAGTACAATCCTCAGATTGTATTGGACATCGACGCAAAACGATGGATTTCACAGTATGTTTTGATGTTTCAATGTACATGTGACAAATAAGGCTAACCTTATCTATCGAGGCAAAAAAACAGTCAATGCCTCTAGCCAAAGCACTGTCTGTTTATTTCCCTCCATAGATGCTGTCTGAGATGCTGAGTTCCTCCAGCATTTTCAATGTATCCCAGTTGAGCCTAATAACTAGCTGGTGCTCTCTAAATTCAATGCAATCCATTGTCATACCACATTCCAGATGAGATCATCTTGTTTGTAGCTGTTTTTATATTAACATTGCCTGATAGGATTGCGGGGTGTCACTGGCACGCACGGCATTTATTATTCATACCTAACTACCCGGGAGATGGCTTGATGTGTTCTTTCCTTGAACTGCTGCAGACCTTCTGGTGAGGGTGTAAGCACAGTGTTGTCAGGAGAGAAACTCCAGGTGCTGCACCCAGCAATAATGAAGGAATGGCAAGTCAAGATGGTGGAGAGCAAGATGCTGATATTAATGACCCCATCACCTGCTGCCCTTATTGGTGGAGTAATGGGCTCGGGAGGTGCTGTCAGAAAAGCCTAAGGAACGAGCAACATGCTTGTGGATATGACACCATTTTGTCGCAGTGTGTGATCTTCTCATCTGGGGAACTGAGCAACGTGGGTTACCAGATTCTCTAATTCAGACTATTGGAATATCCAACTTGAGTTGTAAGGAGGGAGTCAGTAAGACATCTACGGCACCCCTCCACATAATGTGCAAAATGTTCAAAGTAAATTTATTTTCGGAGAGCATATATGTCATCATATACTACCCTGAGATTCATTTTCTTGCAGGAATTCACAGTAAGTACAAAGAAACACTACACACAAGCAAAGGTACATACAGCGCAAAAGTATAGGATACATTGTTGGTCAATAAACAGGTCTGGATAACAAAATGGACCTGAGATTAATGATTCATCATCTTTGTCTACTATTCCTTCAGAAAACAAGCACTCAGCCTTCACTTTCCAACATTTGTTTTGACTCCTAACAACTGTTTCATTCACCAGGAGGTTTGTATTAGAATCACAATCAGATTTGTTATCACCGACTTAGATGACATGAAATTTGCTGTTTTGCGGCAGCTGTACAGTGCTTCCAATTATTCCTACAAGCTCTGATGATTTGTCTTCTTAAATTCTACACTCTTTGCTTTATTGGGAGCTAAATATCTCACGGCTTTTTGCTGAATTTTCGCAACTGTACTTCCAGTAAGTTTTTGATTAATGACGGATATTATGACATGATTTCCTTTCTGTAACAACTTCTTGAATTCATTTTGCATCTTTAACATAGTGAAAGATCCAAAGATGCTTAACTAAATGTAGCATGTTAAAATTTTTTTTTTGACTGCAAAGGAGATTATCAGGGCGGAAGGAACCTGTCAAACATCAAACCCCAGCACACCTCAAATTTCATAGCACCTCTACTTCCTCAGGAGTCTAAACAAATTTTGCACATCCTATAGATTCTTACCAATTTTTGTCTATGCACCACAGAAACATCCTACCTGGATACATCATGGCACGATATGGCAACTGCTTTGCATGTGACTGCAAGAAACTGCAAAGGGTTGTCGACACAGCTCAGCACATCATGGAAACCAGCCTCTCTTCTCTGGACTCTGCCTGCACTTCTCATTGCCTCGAGACAGCGGCCAGCAGAACCAAAGACCCCATCCACCCTAGCCATTTGCTAAGTATGCCAACATAAAGACAATCTCAGTGTTGTATGTGGTGACATGCTTGTAATCTAACAATACTTTGAACATTCTGCTTTCTCACCCCTTCCACTGGCTAGAAGATTGAAAGCACGTGCCACCAGGCTTAAGGACAGCTTCCACCTGCTGTAACAAGACTATTAAGTAAATTTATAGTACGATAAGCTGGACTTTTGACCTCACAATCTACTTCGTTATGATCTTGCATTCTATTGCTTACCTGCACCACAATTTTTCAGCAGATTTACACTTCATTCTGCATTGTTATTGTTTTACCTTGTACTACCTCAACGCAGTGTGTAATATTTTAATCTGCATAAACAGTGTGCAAGCTTTTCACTGTATCTCAGTACACGTGACAATAATAAGCCAATATCATTTCTGCAGGAGATCAAGTGATGAGTGCTTATTATCTATCTACTTTACTGAATGGGCAGGGTTCTTGAAATTATTCCACAGAGAAGGCCATGATAGGCAGAGAATACATTACTGGGTGCTCAGGTCGTACATGGGACCTCATCGGCAATAGACTACGATACATACAACTAAATAAGCACAAAGCATATTCCTGTGTTAATTGTGCAAACATCTCACGTTCGTTGTTCAACTCTGTTTCTGCAGGGAATATCTGTGATATCTGAAAGTACTGCACATGTAAAAGACTTTATAGAAGCTGGGATCTTCAAAATATGTGTTCTACATTGTTGGATTCCATAATGCCTGTTGAATAACCTGTGAGGGCAACTTGGCAGACATCACAAACCACTCATTAAGTATTTGAGCAATTGATGTAATTTTATCAGCAACAAATCCCTGGGATAGAATTTCTCGATTATTACTGCCAAGCCGTGAGTAGCCAAACGAGGAACTCTGCTATTCAAAAGAAACCAAAAACAAGTGGCACACTTGTCAAAGACAACCAGGTATAAGCATGAATCACCACCAGAAGTTCTGCGATTTAAAGTGTCCAACTGGATGGCAGAGTAACTGATTTACATGTGTGGGCTTGTTCTGCAGCCCTGCCTCAACAACCATTTTACTGTGTGTTAACGTCGGCTATTACAAAGCCGTTGTAAGTGATCTTTGAGAAAAGCAAGTCTCCCACAAAAGAAGCATCTGATGCCTCTCAAAAACAATAAATTTATTTTAGTTCTCAGCAAAAACATCTTCAATAGGTAAATGCCCACACTGCTAACACACCTTCAAGATTCAATATTCCAGGTTGTATCATGTCATTTCCAGTACACAAGTGTAAAGGAAAACAAAATAATTGTTACCCTAGATATGAGGCAACACAAAAAAACACAATAAATATAAATACATAAATTAGCTTTTATGCATAGATTGTTTGTGTGTCCATAAAGTGACTCTAGGCACAAGAGTGTCTGTATATAAGGTGACTGACAGGAAATGATAAAGCCATGGCGGCTCAGAAGCTGGTCGGCTATCTCAGGATCAACAAAGTTAATCTCACCCTCTATAAAGGAGTCAATTATCAACAGTATTAAAAACAAAGGTCTTGCTTCTTACTAATCACACAGCCTTATTGAGATTTATCTCAAGACCCATTTTTATCAAATATTTTCTTGGATCCTGGCGTTTTAAGACATGCCCTTGTGGTGTAAAACATACCACCTATTCTGAGATGAAATCTGGATCCGTCTCTATCCAATGAACATAATAAAATGTTTATTACGATATTAAATAAAACAGGGGAAAGCCAGTTACCCTGTTTAAATTACCCTTAAGACAGGAACGGACCTGGTCTTGGCCTGGCCTAGAAAGCGGCCTACCAGTTAGTTCACATACACTGCTGCAAAGGAGGTTTAGTTTTGATCCTGGGTTGATTCTTCCCACAGAGAAAGTACCTGCACTGCAATCTAGACTGAGAGTTTGATCTTACCTTCTCCTTTATCTTAAAATCTGAGATCAATTGTAGTATTACGCCAGATCAGCTAACAGGACAGTGATCAACTCTAGACACCTCCAGGCCTACCTACCTCACTGTAAAAGCAAGAGGAGATTCATAAACTGGGAGCTGATGATAAAACTTCAATCTTTAAAGTCAGACTTTAAAGTCAGGACACAAAGGCCAGTGGAGGTTCCTCGCTATTGACATCAAGATAAAGGGGCAGTCAACTCATATCTGTTGTAGCGCTAGAGTGGTGATACAAAATGAACACTAAGGTTCCAAACTTGGTCTCAGGCCGAGCTGTGTGGCTGGCACAAGAACTTAAATAAGCTTACGAAATGACAGAGTATTTCAAGAGAAGAAAGGTGGCCGATCAAGATTAAAATGGAAAGAACACAGAAAAGAATTAAACCACACCGTCCTTTAAAATTACTCAGCAAACCTACTTGGGAGAAGTGGTGGGCTGCACTTGAGGATCAGCAGAAGGAGCCTGGGCAACACTTACCTACCACGCACGTGTGAGGTTACGAATCTGACTTCCTCTTCACCCAGAGCTGATCGACCTCTCTGGCCAATGGGCGGGTTGAGAAGGGGCCTGAATTTGCACTAGGCCTTGGGGAGGGCCTAGTTAGGTTGGGTAGGGGAGAGGCTTGCAGATTTCTGAAAAGGAAGGGGAGCGTGCTTTGCAGGTCTCCTTCTGCCTGTGCGCAGCTGCAGAGCAGCACTGCTGATGTCATCTAACTACCAGTACTTGCAACGTGGCAGTCACACTTCCTGTTCATGCCAGAGAAAGTGAGAGTCAGCTCATCACGCTCTAAATTAATCTGAAGAGTGCCACGATAAATTGTCAATGTGTTGGCTCCATTGCCTTGTTCAACAAGGCGAAAGTCAAACTTAACATGCAAAGATAAGGATTCTTTAAAGATTAACTTTATTGGCCACACGTGCATCAAAACCTGCAGCAAAATGCATCAATTACATCAATGGCCAACACAGTTCGAGGATGTGCAGGGGACTGCCCACAAGTGTTGCCATGTTTCCATCGCCAACATTGCATGTGGACAACTTACTAACCCTAGCCTGTATGCCTTTTGGGATGTGGGGAGAAACAGAGCACCCAGAGGAAAAACACACTATAATGTGGAGAATGTACAAACTCCTGACAGACAGTGGTCGGAACAGAACGCAGATCACTTGCACTGTAAAGTGTTGTGCCAATCACTACTGAGTCAACCCAGACACTACAAACCATAAGCCTACAAACTGCACTCTCCTTAAGCACTATGCCTTTGTCTGATTCTACATTCCAAAGGCAGATAGGCTCGGGTTAGAACTATGGGCATATAGATAGGTCTGCAATGATTCCTGGGTCAAATCACACCAACCAAAAAAATGCACCAGGCCATCCTGTCAACATGCTTTGTTATGGACCAGGATTCATGGGAATAACATCATTCACTACTTCCTGCTCTTGTTGGAGATACTTAGACAAAATTGTCCATCCAGATTTCTTTCCTCACAGGGGAGTGAGCCTCTGGAATTTTCCTGTTATGGTGGAGGGCAGATCATTAATGTGCTTAAAGTGACAGTTGTTAAATATTTGAAAGGTTTGAGGACTGGCACAGAAAAGGAGTTGAGGCCAGGGCAAAGAAGCCATGATCATGAATGGAGGGGCAGGCTTGAGGGGCCTGGTGGCCTACTCCTGCCTCTATTTCCTTTCCTGTCTGGTCATGTGACAACCGGGCCTTAATCTCACAAGGTCTCAGTTAAGCAAGTCAATTATCTAAATCCTTCAACTACCACACCTTCCAGTCTCCTAGCCACCTCTCTGAAACTTGACAGCCAACTTCCAATCCCTTTTCACTTTGCTTGCAACCTGTCCCTAACCCCTACAATATCATGCCGGCCTCTCCCATCTCCCCTGACTAACTAAAAGCAGCATTGACAATTTCTGAGTTACACTGCCTCTGTTGATCCCTCCTTCTTCAGACTTTACTTGCTTTCTTCCTTGCAGCTGTATCTTCTGTATGCCTGCTGTGACTTTACTTTACCCTGCATGACTAGTTCTCTATTCAAGCTAAATGTGGGCTTTATTCTTTCGATTTGGTTGCTTTTATCAAATTTATTTTTTTCCTCCACACACGAAAGCAACAAACAAAATAGCCCAATTTTCAATCTTCCCTGCCTCTCTAAACAGAGATTAACATTTAAAGAAACCTCAAGGTTTCAGAGGATCTCAGCCTGAAACGTCCACTGCTTATTCCTCTCCATCCATGCTCCCTGACCTGCTGAGTTCCTCCAGCATTTTGTGTGTGTTGCTCAAGATTTCCAGCATCTGCTGCGTCACGTATGATCTCTGCACCTTAGTGGGCAGCATCATATTGTTCAAGTCAAGAGATTCACCCCTGTCCAGTGAACTAAACACAAGAAGTCTGGGTAATGCAGTACTGCAGGAGTGCTGCATAATCAGAGAATCACAGAGTCATATACAACAAAAGCAGGCCCTTTGCCCCACCTGGTCCATGCAGACCAAGATTCCTATTAATGCCAGTGTTTGGCCCAAATTCATTTAAACCTTTTCTATCCAAGTAACTGTCCAAGTACCTTTTAAATTTTGTTAATATACCTGTTTCAACCACTTCCTCAGATATCTTATTCCATATGTGGATGACTCTCTGGGTGAAGAAGTTTCCCTTCTGATTCCTATTACATCTCTTTGCTCTCACCTGTGCTCTCTAGTTCTTGATTCCCCAACCCAAGGAACAAGACTGTTGTGCATTCAACCTTTTTATTCTCCTCATAATTTAACACATCTCTATAAGATCACCCTCAATCTCCTACACTCTAGTGAAGAGTCCCAATGTGCCCAGCCTCTCACCATAACTGTTCCGGTGAATTTTGTGTCCTTTTAATGTACATAAAATGTGCACTAGACATAACTTTAGGCCTATTTTTTAAAGCATTGGCATGAATTTAGGCCTTTTTTTTAAGTGTTTGTAACCACTTCCTGTCAAAGTCCTGCCTATCCTGACATCGGACCAAGCCCTTTCTGCCCCCTATTGCTGCCGTTATTTTACTATCATTTTTTACCACATGCAGTGATATCATCAGCACCCATTAACCATTGACAGAGGTTGGGTCAAAGGTTTAGGATAATTTTCATATTTAACTCATAGTTCAGTGAGGGGCACGTTGCACTGAAAGTAGGGAGCCTCCATAGTTTGAAGTTTCTCTCGCATTGTTATAACTACCGGGGGCACCACAGTAGCATCACAGTTACCGCAACGCAATTACAGCTCGGGGCATCGGAGTTCGGAGTTCAATTCCAATGCCATCTGAGAGAAGTTTGTACGTCCTTCCCTTGAAGTGCATGGGTTTCCTCGGAGTGCTCCGGTGTCTTCCAACATTTCAAATACTACATATCGGCAAGTAGATTAACTGGTTGTTGCAAATCGTCCTGTGATTAGGCTAGGGTTGAATCGGGTGAGTTGCTGGGCAGTGCAGCTCATTGGGCCTGAAAGTCCTGTTCTCTATCTCTAAATCAATAAATAGATGTGTTTTAAGTCACTCTCTATAACCTTTATAAGTCTGAAACTAATTTTCTGGCTGGCCTCATTACAGATCGAGGTTTCTGAGTACTGCTAAATGTGGCTCACTGGTCACTTAATCAAGGGCCCTGATTCAGCCTTTGTGGCTGAGGACCCCCTGCAGCAATGGCTGTACTTAGAGGTGGCCAGTGGTCTCCCTCATCAGCTATTTATATCCCTCCTCACCCTAACACATTCACACCCTCACAACCCCAGTGGTTTGACCTCGTCTCTATAGGTCAGCCTATACACAAGCCTGTCTAGCAAGTGGCGCTGAATGTACGAGACACACAGATTTTAATGCTTCTGAAAGGGTTTTACAGTTCCTTAAAGCAAGCATGACCCAATCTGCTGAAGACTTTTAATGATTTCCAAAATGTCATCAATTTGTGTCGCATCAGTTCAGCTTGCCAGAGTTCTTTGTAGACCCAGGACATGTGCCAGAAGAAGTAGACAAGGTGGGTACATTCAAGTCAACATTTAAAAGGCACTTTGGAAACCTACAAAGGATTGTCAGAGTTATTATCATTGACGTATGATGTAAGATTTTTGTTTTGTGGCAGCAATACAGTGGAAAGACAGAAAAATCTGTAAGTTACAAAAAATATATAAATGGTGTAAAAATACAATGAGGTAGTAATGATGCATTCATGCACTGCACAGAAATCTGATGACAAAGGGGAAGAAGCTGCACACATATCATTTATCGTGGGTCTTTAGGCTCCTGTACTTCCTCCCTGATAGAAGGAACAAGAAGAGGCCATGTCCCAGTTCATGAGGGTCCTTTATAATGGATGCCACCTTCTTGAGGCATGGCCGTTTGAAGGTGTCCTTGAAGCAGGGAAGGGTTTTGCCCATGATGGCGCTTCATGAGTCTGTAACTTGCATCCTCTTGTGATCCTGCACATTGGAAACTGCAGATCAGGCTGTGATACGACCAGTCAGATGCCCTCCACCACACATCTATAGGAGTCTAAGTCCCCCCTAACACCTAACAAAATAGAATTCCAAGCATGCTTCTTCGTGTTGCATTGATGTCAGAGATGTTGACATCGGAACTTGAAGCTGTTCATCTTTTCCGCAGCTAACCTCTCAGTGAGGAGTGATGTGTGTTCTCCCACCTCCCCCTTCCTGAAGCCCACAATCAGTTCCCTGACGTCCCTCAACAAGCCAATTATCTCACTTCTCTAAATCTCCTCATTGCCATCTGAGGTTCTACCAACAACAGAGGGTTTATAGGATGGTGTTCAAGCTGTGCTTGGCCACATAGTCATGACTGTAGAGAAGGTAGAGCAGTAGGCTAAGCATGCATCCTTGAGGTGTACCTGTGCTGATAGTCAAGGAGGAGGAGATGTTACTGATTTGCACGGACTGAGGTCTCCTGATATGGAAGCTGACAATCCAGTTGCAGAGGGAGGTACAGAGGTCCAGGTTTTGAAGTTTCGTGGTCAGTACTCAGAGGACGATGGTGTTGAACACCAAGCTATTATCAATAAATAAGCAGCCTGATGTATGTATGTCATGTGGTTGTCTAGAACAAAACCAAGTGGAGAGCCAGAGAGATTGCATCTGTTGTGGTGGTGGTTTATAAAGGTGATTTAGAGGGATGTGAGCCAGATCTGGGCAAATTAGACATAGTTAGACATACTGTAAATGAGACGTGGAGGGGGTTGGATGGCTCTGGGCCTGTACTCGTTGCAGTTTAGAAGAATGGGGGGGGGGGTCCTCATTGAAACCTCTCAAATATTGAAAGGATATGAAGAGGATGTTCTTAAGCGTGCAGGAGTCTTGGACCAGAGGGCACGGCCTCAGAATAGAGGGATGTCCATTTAGAACAGAGATGAGGAGGAATTTGTTTAGTTCGAGGGTGGGGAATCTGTGGAGTTCATTGCCACGGAAGGCTGTGGAGGCCAAGTCATTGAGTATATTTAAAGCGGAAGTTGATAAGTTCTTGATTAGTCAGAGCGTTAAAGGTTACAGAGAGAAGGCAGGAGAATGGGATTGAGAGGGATAATAAAACAGCCATGAAGGAATGGCGGAGCAGACTTGATGGGCCGAATGGCCCAACTTTGATCCTATGTCTTATGGTCTTATGCTCTAGATGGGAATCTCAGTCAGTATGGAGCAGTTGGACCAAGGTGCCTGTTTCCATACTGTGTGACTCTGTGACTCTGAGCCTGCAGGTAGAACACAGAGCAGTATAGATGCTGGAATCTGGAACAAAATACAATCTGCTGGAAGAACTCAGCAGGTCAATCAGCACATATTAGGGAATGAGGTTAAGAATCGTTGACCTTTTGGGTCAAAACACATTAGCGTGGTGATGCAGGATTTCGACCCAAAGCACCGACAGCTCAGTTCCTCCTCATGTATATTGTGCAACCAGCAACTAGCTTTTTTGGCTCATTCAGCAGTCGTTTGTCAGGTGGGATGTTAAACCTAGCATCCACTTCCTCTCTCAGGTCAACAAAAAAGATTCGGTGTTGCTGTTTTAAAGAGGGACAAAGAAACTCTCCCAGCTAATATTTATCCTTCAGACAATGTCACTATCTGATCATTAGCACATTGGTACTTACAGGAGCTTGCTTTTGCAAATTGGTTGCTGTGTTACCACAGCAACCATTCTGCCAATTAATTTTATTGACTGCAAAGTGCTCTGTGATATTCTGAAAAAAAATGTGAAAGATGCTATAGAAATGTAGGTCTGTTGTTACTTTCTGTGAGGAAAGGCTGGTAAACTGCTCTCTCCAGTCCCAGGGCGATGTGCCTACTTTGCAACACTGGTCTAACTCACATTTTGAGAAGTAATGGCTGCAAGGATTCAGCCTTTAATTTTGGACAAGCATGACGAACAGAGCTTTTAAAAATGAAAAGCCTGTTGGAGTCCCACTTCTTCATTGTAAGGTCCAAGAATTCATTCCAAACTTCCCAAATTCTTAGTCCTTGCCTGTATAATAACCCAATTTAAGGTGGGAATGATTTATATCCCCCGTCAGATAGCGCTGACGGCTTGGCATGCATACTCACAGCATCTGCTACATACAAATAATGCCAACCTACTGTGGTGCGTGGGTGAAGGACTGCCAATATCAAATGAGGTCATGCAGCACCAAGTCCATTTAAGCCTGTGCAAAACCTCTGCTCAATCAGTTCTGTCACCCAGAATTTATTCAATGGTTTATCTGTGGGATTTTCACCAGGCTTAGTGGCCGGGACGAATTGGACCCGAACAAAGAGAGACCACTACAACGTTTTCTATGATTACATGGCAAAGGCGCTCGATGCGGCACACTCATTTGGTAACCAAATTCCCAACAGCCGGTGAGAAATTTGGACACTGTCCCCCAGGAAGCAGATGACTGGAACCAAACCTCGTGCCAAAACCAGCAAAGAATGGTGTCGTACACACAAGCAGCCTTCCTCCGAGGCCTTGCTGCGCTGCTGTTTGATTCATTGTGAACTTGGCCTTCTGGCCATTGGCAAGGCCCTACTCCAATATTCTGCAATTATCTGGCATAATTTAAAAAAAATATCCTCTGAACCTATAATCATCCTTGTGATTTCTTCTGGAACCTTTTCAGTGATTCTGACTTATACTCAGAAATGCAATTTAATTTTTTCCAAATGTGTCCTCCCTTATTTCACCAAAAAAGCATCCTGTCCAGATGCATTACAACTTGTTATGGCAACGGTTCTGCCCCTGAGCACAGGAAGCTGCAGGGAGTTGAGGACACAACCCAGCAATGAAAACAACTTCCCCTCCAGAGACTAGGTCTACACTTTCACTGACTCAGTAAAGTGGCCCGCATGAGACTTCACCCACCCCGGACATTCTTTTTTTTCCCCTCTCCCATTCAGCAGAAGATACAAAATTCTAAAAGCATGTACCAACAGGCTCAAAGACAGCTTCTATCCCACTGTTATCAAACTCTTAAATGGACCTCTTGAAGGACAAGATAGATTCTTGACCTCACGGTCCACTTTGTTGTGGTCTTGTACTTTATTGTTTAGCTCTTTCATGGCTTTTTCGCTTTATCCTATATTGGTTTACCTTGTTCTACCTCCAAGCATTCTGTTTGAACAGTATGCAAGACAAGCTTTTCACTGTATCTTGGTACATGTGACCATAATATACCAACAAATCAATGAACTGCTTCAAATTTTGGAATGTTGATTGAAGGAACTGGATGGGTCCAATATTTTGGTGGTTAATTGGTGTGCCATATCCCCAGGTGACCTTTGTGGCCGCCACCAGGATTGAACTCTGATAGTTGGAGCCATTGCTTCATGGGACCATTTTCTATTCTCCCCGTATTCTTACCAATTCCCCCCCCCCCCCGAGCTCACATTCTGCTTTCCCCTATTTTCCTAAACTTTGCCAATTTCCTTAACAAATAGCAAGGAACGCACAAGAGACTGCATTAGTCTCCACCAAAACAAAATGGAAAACCTTTTTGTTGCACAGAAAGTTGTAGAGAATGTGTAATTGGAGTTAGAATCTGGATAACATCAGTAGTGAATAACAGCAACACACAAAATGCTGGAGGACCTCAGCAGGTCTGCGGAGGGAAATATATAGTCGCCATTGCGAGCCGAGACCCTTCATCGGGACTGGAAAGGAAGGGGGCAGAATCCTGAATAAGGAGGTTGGGGGTGGGGAAATAGTACAAGCTGGCAAGTAATAGGTGAAACCAGGTGAGGGGGAAAGTGGGTGGGTGGGGAGAGAGGAGGGGGATGAAGTGAGAAGCTGGGAGGTGATAGGTGGTGAAGGTAAAGGGCGAAAGAAGAGGGAATCTGATAGGGGAGGAGACTGGACAATGGGAGAAAGGGAAGGAAGAGGGAGTTAATATGCAGTTGAGAAGAAGGGAAGGGGTAAAAGAGGAGCCAGATAGTTAATACTAGTTAGTGAGTACAGAAGTTAAAGAGTAGTGGGAACAGGGTGAAACCAAGCAGCTAGGATTAATCATGCAGAGAATAAACACCAAAACCTGATGGTTGGATGAGTGGCGATTGTTTCAACACTGCTGTTTCTAAGTAACTAATGTCTGATCATCTTTCCAGTGGGATATAAAAGTGGAAAACAAGTAGCTAGCCTTCAGCTTCCCAACATAGTTTCCTCTCCTATCCATTCAATACAGTAACTACCCAGCAAAAGACCGGAACTCTTAAGGAATTGTTCCTTAAAACCTAGACAATAAGCTCTAAGATCTTCAGATATCATTATGTTTTGAATGCTTCAGAGTCATCAACCATGAAGTGTTTCTCTTAATTATGGCATGTGTTGGACAGATAACTCTTTGTAGACTTGCTTGCTGATAACATAATTACTGAAAGACTCATTGAGAGAATGGAATCGTCTGGAGCTGGACAATAAATCATAAAATGCATTCACAGTTCCTGTGTATGCATTTCATCTCTGCATTTAGTTTAACTTCCAGCTCTAAGTACTGCTGTGACAAAGTACAAAGGTCAGAGTTCGTTAATGCAGAAAATGGCCTAGATTCATTTCCACCTCATCACATTTAGGAGAGGAAATCTTTATGTGACATATAATTATGGCTGAGTGAAGCACTTACTACCAAAAAAAAACACAACAGATTATGTTGTTAAAAGCTTCCTTTTTCCACAGGGCACTTACTGTCTTCTGTAGCATGGCATGACTGAATTGCGAACTATTTTACTCTTCAGACTCAGAGTGGACCATGTGAAGACTAATCTGTTGGAGAATGACAGGACAGATTGTGTTCAGGTCACTCTATCTTAGCACTGAAAGGTGGACCATGTACTGTCTGACCATGGTAAGGTGACAGAGCAGATGAAACACAGTCCTTTCTGCAGTGGTATGATAGAGTAGCGTTCTATTGTGATATGACAGAGAGTACCACAGATAGTTTATTCATCATGGAGAGAAAGAGCAGAATACACAGACTCTATTCTATTGGAGAATGACAAGCAAATCATGTACAGCCTGTTCTAAAATGGCCTGACAGGGTAGAGTATGTAGCCTATTCATCAAATGTTGACAGTGCTGAACATACACAATGCATTCATCATGAAGTGATGTAGTGTAGCATATAGAGGCTATTCTATCATAGGCTCACCATACAGAGTCCCTGGACCAAGTGATGAGTAAACTGTATATTGTCTATAGGTTACCATAGGACCATAAGACATAGCAGCAGAATTAGGCTATTCAGCCCAACCATCTGCTCTGCCATTCCATCATGGTTGATTATAATCCCTCTCAACCCTATTCTCCTGCCTTCTCTTGGTAACCTTTGACACCATTACTAATCAAGAACCTATCAATGTATCTTTAAATTTGCCCAAGGACTGGACTCCACAGCTGTCTGTGGCAATGAATTCTACAGATTCATCACCCTCTGGCTAAAGAAATTCCTTCTCACCTCTATTATAAAGGGATGTCTTTCTATTCTGAGGTTGTGCCCTCTGGTCCTAGACTCCCCTACGATAGGAAACATCCTCTCCACTTCCACTCTACCCAGGCCTTTCAATATTCAATAGGTTTCAATGAGATCCCTTCTCATCCTTCTAAACTCAGTGATTACAGGCTCAGAGATATCACATGCAACTCATACTTTCATTTTCGGGATCATTCTGGCAAACCTCCTCTGGACTCTTGCAGGGGTTACAGAGTAGTTCAATAATCAAATATATTGATTGACGATATTTCAGCCTATTTTACTTCACCTTTGGAATTGCTGAATTAATTGTCATTGTAACTTGCTCTGAGAGTGGTGGGAGAATCAGGCTGAAATCATAGGAAGCATCCCATCCAGATACCAGTTGCCATTGGTATGGCAACTGTTTTGCCTGTGACAGCAAGAAACAGCAGTGAGCTCTGGACACAATTTTTCAGATCTTGAAAACCAAATCCCGTCACCCCTCATGGACTCTGTCTACACTTTTTGCTGCTCCAGTAAAGCAGCCACCATAAGAATCCA
Organism: Mobula birostris; assembly: GCF_030028105.1. Taxonomy (NCBI): domain Eukaryota; kingdom Metazoa; phylum Chordata; class Chondrichthyes; order Myliobatiformes; family Myliobatidae; genus Mobula; species Mobula birostris. The sequence goes on along the minus strand of NC_092392.1, from coordinate 25,027,475 downwards.
CTCACTCCAGACGTCCCTTCTTCTCCCGTCTCCCATAGGCAGAATATACAAAAGCCTGAAAGCAAGTACCTTCAGGTTTAAGGACAGCGTCTACCCTGCTGTTTTAAGTTTATTGCACAGTTCCCTAGTATAAGCTTCATGATCATCTCATTGTGGTGCACAAACGTGACAGAGACTGGTCCTCTGCCTCACTCCTGCTCACCTGACCTGGAACATCAGGCAGTCCACTTCATCTGCTGAGGGAGTTTTCCACTATCATTCTTGTGTCTGTGTACGTTCCACCTCAGGCCAACATCCGGCAGGCACTGGAGGAGCTGAGCACTGTAATTAACAGGCACGAAACTGCACACCCTATCATTGCAAGAGATTTCGACCTGGTCAGCTTGAAGAAGTCTCTGAACAACTGCCACCAACATACAAGTATTACCTGTGGAACACTGTTTTGTTTGGCTGTATTCATGGGTATTTATGTGTGATTGAATGACAATTAAACTTGAACTTGAACCAGAGGAGCCAACACACTTGACCACTGTTATACCACCAAGAACACTTACTGTACCATCCTGCACCCGCACTTTGGAAATATCTGATCACCTGGCTGTACTTCTACTCCCAGTGTACAGGCAGAGACTAAAGTCCGCAGAACCAGTGGCAAGGGCCAAGAAGATATGGTCAAGAGAGGCGGAGGAGCCCCTACAGGACTGCTTTGAGTTGATGGACTGGATAATATCCAGGGATTCATTTCTGAGTCTGAATGAATACTCCACCGTTGCCACCAACTTCATCAAGACCTGTGTGGACGAGTGTGTGCCTTTGAAAAGTACCAGACTTATCCAAACCAAAAGCCTCAGATGAACCAGGAGATTCATCATCAGCTGAGGGCTAGATCTGTTTCATTCAAGATCAGTGATCCAGAACTATACCAGAAGTCCAGGTATGACTTACAGAAGTCTATTTTAAGATGAGAAAACAATTCTGATCAAGGTTAGAGACAGAATCGGATGCATGTCAGCTCTGGCAGGGTTTACAAGCCATTACTTCCTACAAAGTGAAAGCTAACATCATGAATGTCAGTGATGTTTCACAGATGAGCTCAATGCCTTTTATGCATGCTTTAAATGGGAGAATAAAACCACACCTGTGTGAATCCCTGCAGCATCTGGTGGTTCTATGATCTCTGTCTCAGAGGCAGGCGTCAGAACATCTTTCAAGAAGGTGAACCCTCGCAAGGCGTCAGGCCCTGATGGTGTACCTGGAAGGGCTCTGTGACAACTGACTGGCGGGAGTGTTCAAGGACAATTTCAATCTCTCACTGCTGCAATCAGCAGTTCCCGCCTACTTCAAAAGGGCGACAATCATACTGGAGCCCAAGAAGAGCTGGTTGATCTTCCTCAACAACTATTGGCACTCACATCTACTGTGATGAAATGCTTTGAGAGGTTGGTCATTGCTAAAATCATCTAATACCTAAGCTGTGACCTGGATCCATTGCAATTTGATGCAGTCTCACTGGCTCTCCACTAAACCTCACTTGGACAAAAGAAATACCTATGTCAGGCTGCTGTTCATTGATTACAGCTCAGTACTCAACATAACCATACACTCAGTTCTAATCAACAAGCTCCAAAAGCTGGGCTTCTGTATCCCCACTGCAAATGGATCCTTGACTTCCTCACTAGGAGATCACAGTCTGTGCAGATCGGAAATAAATCTGCACTGACAATCAACACTGACGCACCTCAAGGATGCGTGCTTATCCCAATGACCTACTCTCTTTATACACACAACTGTGTGGCTAGGCACAGCTCCCATGTCATCTATAAATTTACCAACAACTCAATTGGCAGAACTTCAGACGATGACGAGGAAGTGTAGAGGTGCAAGATAGATCAGTTGGTTGAGTAGTGTTGCAAAAACAACCTTGCTCTCAAGGTCAGAAAGACCAAGGAATTGATTGTGGAGTTCAAGGGAACACACACCAGTCCTCATCAAAGGATCAACAGTGGAAGGGGTAAGCAGTTTCAAGTTTCTGAGTGTCAACATCTCTGAAGATCTATCCTGGGACCAACATACTGATGTAATTATAAAGAAGGCAGGACAGTACCTATATTTCATTACGAGTTTGAGGAAACTTGGTATGTCACAAAAGACTCCAGCAAAATATCTCAAATGTACCGTGGAGAGCATTTTAGCTGGTTGCATCACCATCTGGTATGGAGAGGCCACTGCAGATGATGAGAAAGAGCTGCAGAAAATTGTACTACTGCCGCAAAACATCAAATTTCATGAAATATGCCTGATTCTGATTCTGAATCTGATAGGAGAGGAGAGTGGACAATGGGAGAATGGGAGGGGCACCAGAGAGAGGTTATGGGCAGGTGAGCAGAAGAGTTGGGGTAAGAGGGGAATGAGAATGGGGAACCGAAAAAGGCAGGAGGAGGGGTAGAAATTACTGGAAGTTAGAAAAATCAATGTTCATGCCAGGTTGGAGGCTACCCAGACGGAATTACTTAAGTAGATTTTTAATCTTTTAAATTCTCCATTCCGATCCCATGCTGTCCTATCAGTGATCTCCCGTACTTTCCCCATTCAGCAAAACCGCTCTATATTCCTCCTTTAGCACTTTCTCAGAATTCAACCTTGAAGCGCCTATAATACCATATTTCTGATTCAGGTAGCCACACAGCCTCTTGGCATTTGTTTATTACTTGTATCCTTGAATGAGTTTATTGGGCCCAGCAACATATCCAAATGGCTGGCGAACAACCTAAACAGTTTATAATGCACAATATTAATGAGCTTCCAGCTACACGCATCATTACCAGAGCTGCATTATGGGATAATGTATTACAGGTGACATATGTAAGTAATAAACTTTGGATTCTGAGGGTGTGCTGGTTATAATGAAATTCATCTGCTTAGTGAAAGATGGGGGGGGGGCGCAGCAGGGTAAAGATTCAGAAAGCACAACTTCCAAATAAAAATGATGTTTTCTAGGAAAGCATGTCGAGGAAGCATCTGCATTTCCAAACTGAAATCAATGGATCTTTAGAGAATAATCTCCGGCAAGCAGCGCATACTGCAGTGATGGCAACATAGAGTCATAAATTCGGAAACTCAATTCTGAACACTACCCAGCTCCTCCACTTTTGCACTAATTTGGTTATTTATTTTTATATTTTCTGTAAAAACAATATATGCCTAGCACTACTGCTGCCATAAAGTATCACCATTTCATGACAACTGTCAGTGATAATAATCCTGATTCCTCCTAAACATGAAGGGCCAAATGGCCTCCTCCTGATCCATTCATCTTCTATGATTTCTACACAAGATTTCCTTACACACTCCCATATTTTGCTGCTTTTATTGTACAGAAACTGACGCACTTCACCAGGGATTAGCATTCATTAGAAGGGCCGAATTGCCTCCTTCTATGAGGCTAAAATCCACTGGGAAAATTATCTTTTAATCTGTTTTAGGGTGAAGACCCCTGATGTGGCAGTAAGGCCATAATCAACTGAATGGGAGTAGTTGAGAGGGAGCTTGGTTGGCAGAGATCAGTACCATGCCAGATGGTACAGTCACCCAGTCGCTTTTCAATTAAATCACTGTGCCCATCCAAAATCCAGTGGTCTTTTGACAAAGGAACAGTTCACCATTGCTTACTCCGAAGTCCAAGGGAATATGCAAGATGCAATCTACTCAAGGACCGGGGAGGAAATGTGAATCCCAGCAAACCATGCTTGTGCATTCCTCTGCACACAATGTGAGAGAATACAGACTGTGCGGTGTTTTCAAAGTAAAGAATGAGACATAGAACATCGAACAGCACAGCATTGTCCCATGATGTTGTGACAATCTTTTAACCCACTCCAAGATCAATCTAACCATTCCTTCCTGCACAGTCCTCCATTTTGCTTTCATCCATCCAAGTCATTAATAAAAATCACAAAGAGCAGGTTTCCTTCAACATAGAACATTAAAGCACAGTCTGGCCCACAAGGTTGTGTTGACTTTCTAACCTATTCCAAGATCAACCTAACCTTTCCCACCTACACACCCCTTAATCCTCCATTTTACTTCCATCTATATGCCCATCTAAGGGTCTGTTATATGTCCCTAATGTATTGGGGTGTCACAGTAGTGTCGCGTAGCAGGTTGCCTAATGCTATTACAGTGCCAACTGTAAGGTAGTGTTTCCATTTCTGCCAGTTTGCGTGTTCTTCCTGGGACCACATGGTTTCCTCCTGGTGTGCTGGTTTCCTCCCAAACACATTCTAAAACACATGCAGATAGGGTTAGGGAGTTGTGGCATGCTTTATTGTTGCCAGAAACATGATGGCACTTGCGAGCTGTCCAGCATAGTCGACTCAGATATGATTTAGCACAAGTGGCGTATTTCACTTGATGTTTCAATGCACACGTGAGAAAAAAAGCTAATCGTTCTTAAACTCTGCCTCTACCCCCACCTCGGACGGTGCACTCCAGCCTCCCACCACTCTCTGTGACTACTCAGCGTGTGACTATGAATGCATGGACTGTAAGTACGAAAAGCACTGTCTGTGTGGGTCATACTTTCCTACAAAACTCTTCTACACTTTTAAATTCAATCATATTATGTGGGCATTACTGGCAAGGCCAGCATTTACGACACATCCCTAATTGCCCTTGAACTGAGCGGCTTGTTGGCGCACTTCAGAGGACAGTGAAGAGGCTGCCACTGTGCTCTGGAAGTGGCCTCAAGTACAGCAAAGGGTGGCATATTCCTTTCCAATACTAAAGCTTTCCTCACAAAAATCTAGTTGTTTAAGGTGGTGAATCTGTGGAATTCTTTGCCACAGGCAGCTGTGGAAGCCAAGTCTTTGTGTATATTTAAGGCAGAGGTTGGTAAGGTTCTTGATTGGTCAGGTCATGAAGGGATACAGGGAGAAGGCAGGAGACTGGGGCTGAGGAGAAAATTGGATCAGCCATGACAAAATGGTGGAGCAGACACGATGGGCCAAATGGCCTAATTCTGCTCCTATATCTTATGATCTTATGAAAAGGAACCACAATTACTCCTTTTTTTTTCATTCCAGGATTATTTAATAACTGAACTTAATTACTTCAGCTGCTCTAGTAGGGTACGGACCTGCGTCGAAATATGAATTTTTGTCTCTGACGTTCCACATTACAGTAACCTCTGCACATAGGTTCTTCAGAACACCGCTAATATGGTTGCAATGATGTCACGTGGAGAAGTTTCTGAATACTTCTGACAAACATTCCCCAGAAACAAAAGACAGTCAGGGTTATTGAGGATGCACCTGGACCAGTGGTTTTCAACCTGCGGTCCACTGACCCTTTGCTTAATGGCATTGGTCCATGGCACTGAAGGTAGGGAACCCCTGATCTAAATCAACAACCCAGTTTCAATCATGATCTCAGATGCTGTCTGTATGGAATTTCACATTTTATTTATGACCAGGCGTGTTTCCTATGGGTGCTCTACTTTCCTCCCACATCCCAAAGACACGTGGGTTGCTCGGTTGATTGGCCATTGTAAGGCATCTGTAACCTGTTTGTTTGGGGGAATTGGCAGGAACTTAGAGAGTATGAAATAGGATTGATGTAGATGTGGCAGATTCTCAGGATGCTGAAGAGACTGTTTATTTCCTGTATTACTCTAACTCCACTGCCCACTGATGGTTTAATGTTTAGTTAGAAAACTAATCCAACTTAATCCAGGTTTCCACAGTCCTTCCTCCAAAGTTATGAAAAATAGATGGTAAAAAAATACAGACAGAAAGTTTCCCCCAGGACAGTATTCTCAGTAAAGAACTGAAGTGGTGCAGGGAAAGAACTTCATTGCAACATCACTTTAACCATATCAGTAACAATTTGCCAAATAGAATGTGATGCTAGGCTTGTTCGTAATATTGAGTTTCTAATCAATAAATTCATTAAGCCTTATATGTACCATTTACAACAATAACAACATCAGACATAGGAGCAGAATTAGGCCATTCTGCTCTGACATTCCAGCATGGCTGATTTACTAATCCTCTCAACCTCATTCTCCTGCCTTCTCCCCACAATTCTTGACGCCCTTACTAATCAACAACCTATCAATCTCTGCTTTAAATATATCCAAAGATGTAGCCTCCACAGCTGTCTGGGGCAATGAATTCCACAGCTTCACCACCCTCTCTAACCAGTGTTACAAGATTTTGAGAATGCAGACAGAAAATTTCCCTTGGGACAACTTCCTCATTTAACAATTGAAGGTGTGCAGGAAAACAAATTCATTGCATCCACCATTTTAACCATGTCAGTAACTTATTAAAAAGCTTATCAATCAGAATGTGATGCAGGGTTTGTTTGTAACATTAATCTTCCTATTCATAAATTCATGAATTCACTCAAGGCTACTTCAGGATTAGACACACAGTCAACAAAGAAACTCAGAGGGCGGGATAAAAGTTTTAAGTCGACTGCCTTAGAATAGAACTAGTGGATTAGTTAACCTTTATTGTTGACCTCCTCTTTAGTTATCTACCTTGAACAGCCAACTTTTCAATTGAGGAAGTCCCTCCATCCTGAACACAAGAGATTCTGCAGCTGCTGGAAATCCAGAGTAACAAACACAAAATGCTGGAGCAACTCAGCAGGTCAGGCAGCATCTACAGAGAGGAAGAAAGACCAATGTTTCAGCCCAACACTTCAGCCCTCCTTTCTTCATTCACCGCAACCTTTCATAACTTTGATGACTTTTCAGAGATTATGCTTAAATTTCACTCCAGAAATTAATGACCTGTATATTAAAGGCCAAGTCTTTATTGGCAACAGTTTCTTTCTCAATCCTAACTGTTTTGTTTTCCATGGGATGTGCCACTATTATGTCACTGGCAATGCCAACATTTATTCCATCACTACTCAGTCCAGCTTAGAATCGATCATGCTGTGGAGGCACATATAGGCTGGAAGAGTTAAGGACGGATTACCTTCTCCAAACTAAGAAGAAGGTGAACCAAGAATCTGACAATTATTAGAGAACTGAGCAGGTCAAGTAACACCTACGGAGAGGAATAAAGAGTCCATGTTTCGGGCTGAGACCCTTCATCAGGACAGCCAAGGGTCCTAGTCTGAAATATTGACTCTTTATGCCGCTCTATTGATGCTGCCTGACTTGCTGTGATCCTCCTGCGTTCTGTGTCTATTCATCTGGATCTCACAAACCTGCAGAACCTTTTGTAGACAACAGACAATAGGTGCAGGAGTAGGCCATTCGGCCCTTTGAGCCAGCACCGCCATTCACTGTCATCATGGCTGATCATCCACAATCAGTATCCATTTCCTGCCTTATCCCCATAACCTTTGATTCCGCTATCCTTAAGAGCTCTATCCATCTCTTTTTTGAAAGAGATTATGTTTATGATCTAGCAATTATTTAGACTTTATTAATTTCTTAACTTACCAAGCTGGCTTGGTGGGATTTGAACCCTTGACTGGTGTGGGTCCAGGTTTCAGAAGCTAAGGTGTATCCTTTCCATCACTTTAGAGTCCAGGAGAAAATTAAAGACAATAGTCCATCAGGATCTAACCCAGTCTTTTGCCAATTTAACATTATTCCATGTAATTATATTCCATGCCTCTAGGCAGACAGCCAAGGATAATTTTGCTCCTTCATATGCCCTTTACCTATTTTGCAAATTACTGTACCTTTATAGCATTGAATCATTTACATAATAATTTATTTTTATTAACCATTTTTCTAAGATGGTTTATGGTACTGCATCTGCCAACTATCTCTGACCTCCTGCAACCTTTATTAACTTAGACTGTGGAGGCATAAGTTACTGTTGCTGTTGTCCCCCTCAGTTCTGTTACTCTGTTCTACTTGTAGCAAGATTTCTCAATGGCCTTGTCCTGTTTAAATTCTTAGAGGATCGCAAAGGGATATTCTTTAGCGCTGTTTCTTTATTGGCAGAACAATCCTGAATTAGAACATCCGGATGCTCAAATTAATGGGAGTGCTAATTTAAACTTTAAAGTTGGCCAGTAAGGCTTCATTTTACATATATAAGAATCCCACGTGCTTGTAGACTCCTAGCCTGGAGCAAGAAAATTATTTTAAATTAATATCTTATTAATGATCCAATCCATACAAACTCTTGACACACAGGAATCAATTTGTTCAGATAGCACCAATCCAACCCTTTTATTAACTGGTGCACATCCCACCGTGGAGTACTGCAGAGGTGATCTTGCTGGCCAATAAACTGGGCCAAACTTTAAAATAAATCTCAAATATCCCTTCCTCTACAGATGAATTATTTTTAGCCAGGACTACCCAACATTCAATGATTCATTTCTCTAAGGCTCTGCTCAACCTAACATACTTGGAGAGAAAAATATTATGAATTTGGAGCCATGCAAGATTTATATTAATGAAAACTACAGTGAACTGTCAGGAACAGCAGAACAAGTCATTGGATACAGAATAATGTCACTGCATGACTTGGCGTTGAGGACAAGGAAGCAGGCAGGAAAAATATTGTGGACTCTACCCACCCAGCAAACTGCCTTTTTCCAAAGTCTCCCTTCAGGAAAGTGCTGTAGGGCTATTGAAACAAAACCTTCCCGTCATTTTAAAAGTTTCTTCCCAGAGGCCGTTAATCTGATCAATCATTCTCGTTAGACCCCTCCATTCCCCTCAGTAATTGAACTGCAATGCAAACACATTAAACCACTTTTTATAATGCTGTTTATGTTGTAAGTACATGCTTGTATTTATGTATTTAAGCACATTTTCTTCCATATCCATACTTATAACTTCATTTTTAAATAATTCTTTATTCTGCATAATTGTTGAATGCTTTTTTTTTGCTGCATGTCACAGCAACACACCACAGCAAATTCCTAATACATGTAAATGTATATGGCAAATAAAGTTGATCCTGGATCCTTAATAGTAAAAGGACCATCACAGCCCTTGAACATGGTTGCAGTTCACAGAAGGAAATTACTTATGAACTGAAAGACAGATGTGGTTCCACTCTGTTTTGGAGCTTGCTCTCCCCTATAGAAGTCTGCAAAATTCAAGAATGAATGGAACTTAATTCACCTCCTGGACATCCTTTCTAGAAAAATTATGGTACACAGATCATAGAGCATTGCAGTTCAGTATAGGCCCTTCAGCCCATGATGTTGCACTGACTTCTTAACCTACTCTGAGCAATCCAACTCTTCCTTTTGACATAGCCCTCCATTTTTCTATCATCCATATGTCCATCTAAGAGTTTCTTAAAAGTCCCTAATGCCCTAATGTATCTGCCTCTACTACCACCCTGGCAGAGCGTCTCAGGCACCTACTGTGTAAAAATTGTGCCTCGAACAACCCCCACCCCCCCCAACCAATACCTTCATCCAATTACTTTAAAATCACACATTAGCCATTTCTGCACCGGGAAAACGTCTCTGGCTGTCCACTCGATCTATGCTGCTTATCACCTTATAGACCTCTATCAAATTACCTCTCAGCTTTCTTCACTCTCTAATCCAGGCAGCATCCAGGTAAATCTCCTCTGCACCCTCTCTAAAGCTTCTACATCTGTCCTACTATGAGATGAATAGAACTGAACACAATATTCCAAGTGTGTGTAACCAGGGCTTTATAGAGCTGCACCATTACCTCACGGTTCTTGACCTCAGTCCCCTGACTAATGATGGCCATATGTCTTCTTAACAACCCTATCAAATTGCATGGCAAATTTGAGGGATTGATGGATGATTATACTATAGTTCCTTTATTATTGGAGGCACTGTCCACTAGCTTTGACAGACTGGGAGAAACTGAATCTGCTTGCTGGTATTGAATACATGTAATAATATTGACCACTGATTGTAGTCACTTCCCACAATGGATCCAATGATATCAACGGATCTGAACTCCTGACACAGAACATTTAGACAGTCCCATGAACAGGCAGGGATTAGTTTAATTGGCAGCACAAGACCATAAGACAGGAGCAGAATTAGGCCATTTGGTTCATCGAGTCTGCTTTACCATTCCATCATGGCTGATTTAGTAACCCTCTCAACCCCATTATCTTGCTTTCTATCAGTAACCTTTGACACCCTCACTAATCCAGAACCTATCCGTCTCTGCTTTAAATATACCAATGATTTGGCCGCCACAGCTGGCTGTGGTAATGAATTCCACAGATTCACCACTGTCCTGGCTAAAGAAATTCCCCTTCAGCTCTGTTGAGGAACATGGTTGGCCCAGTAATTGTAGGCTGAATGGTCTGTTAATGCACTGTACTGCTCGATGCTCAAAGTTACAGGCAGCTAATACTCTCATCTTTATAAGGCACTGAATGAACAAACTTAAAACATCATTTTAAGAGCCAGCAGTTGTTCAGGTCAACATTTAACCCTCTTACAGCTTTGCTGAAAACAGATGACTCTCACCTTATTGTAATAATATTGGTATTGACCTATTTGCTTCCAGTGGAGTGGAGGAGCTGCACTGACAGGCAATTAATTGGGTGGCTTCCTTTGAGATAGATACAAGCAGACAGGAATACACCAGCCAGTCCATTAGTCCCACTCTAAGTGTTCCAATGATGCATTGGGAACCAAGGGGTGCAGAAGGGGGTTGTTGCTGCACAACTATTTAACACAGATTTATTTTTGTCGAGTACTTGGGGAAGTGGAATTGGGGGTGTGGGAATGCAAAGTGGTGGGGAGTGAGTCATCAGGACAGGAGAACTGAGGGTAAAAGAGCCAAAAATACGCAAGTAAGATGCTGAAAGAAGTGGTGTTCAAACTTCCCTGGCAAGACTACACATGCAGCGAACTATACAAGACCATAATGGAAGCATCCAGGTCACGGGCATATAGAAATTTTATGGGCTGTTAATCCTGCAATCATAGCTGCAGAGGTAGATACATTATGGACAGTTAAAAGACTCTTAAGAGTGAAATAGATGGAAAGAAAAATGGATGGCTATGTAAGAGGGAAGGGTGAGACTGATCTTCGAGTAGGCTAAAGGGCTGGCACAACATTGTAGGCTGAAGGGCCTTTATGGTGTTGTAGTGATCCATGTCCCGTATTCTAACCATCATTCACTGTGTAAACCAATCCCACTGTACTAGTCAGTGGAAGGATCCCTGACCTTGGTGGGGAAGTTAAGGAGAAGCCAACTGTGAACAATTCTTTGCACTAGACATTCGATAGGTCTGCTACAGTAGCAAGTTTCGAGTAGCTTAACGAGTTAGATACTTAAATTCAAGAGTTAAATTATATTACAAATTACACACATCATGTTGTATTCTCTGGAATTTTTATGATAAACAAATAATTTATTTGAAGCTTATGTGACATTAGGGGTGAAATTAATGGCTAGATAGACTCGGATCCCAGACTAGTTTGACGCAACTAGGATTAGAGGACACACAGAATCTGAAAATTAAAGGCACGCTCTAAGGAGTTGCTTGGAAACAATTCCAAACAGAGACACAAACTGATATGAGATCGATTGCTAATTTTAAGGAGCAACTCCTATTAAAATATTATCTTATGAGAATATTTCCCCAGAGTGTAGGAGAACGAGGGGAGATTTGATAGAAGATAAAATTAGGAGGGGTATAGATAGGGTAAATGCAAGCAAGCTTTTCCTGTGGAGGTTGGGGGAGACTAGAATTGGAGGTCATGGGTTAAGGGTGAAAGATGAAATGTTTAAGGGGAACTTCTTCACTCAGAGGGTGATGACCGTGTGGAATGAGCTGCCAGCAGAAGTGGTGGAAACAGGTTCGATTTGAATATTTAAGTGACATTTCAGTAAGTACATGGATGGGAAGGGTATGGAAGGCTCAAGACCAGTTGCAGGTCAATGGTATTGGGCAGAATAATAGCTTGGCACGGACTAGAGAGGCCAAAGGGCCTGCATCTGCGCTGTAGTGTCTATGACTACATCTTTTTAAGAGATACAGTACAGTGACAGGCCTTTCTGACCTAACGATTCTGTGCCATTCAATTACACCCCACGTGACCAATTAACCTATTAACCTGTATGTCTTTGGAATGTGGGAGGAAACCAGAGCACTCAGAGGAAACCCACACAGTCATGAGGAGAACGTATAAGCTCCTTACATACAGTGGTGGAAATTCAACTCCAGGCGTTGGTGCTTTAAAGCAGTGGTCTAACCACTACGCTACCATGCCGCCTAAAACTCTATGACTCTTATAGTATCCATGACTCCAACATCGTTAGCTTAAGGTATTGAAGGATGTGGATACAAGGAAATTTGCATGCATTACACCAGAAATGATGGCCACAGTGTTATTGAATGGTGGAACTGGCTTGAGGACTGAAATGGCTTCCTTTGCTTCAAACATTCAAGCCCTGGATAGAGAACGGTAGAGGCAAAGGTTTTAACTTAATGAAATAGGATACTGCATTCAAAAAAAAAAGTGGGAAAGCCTTCTAGGGTTTGTCCATATGTTCATAAATGCAACAGTACTTATGTCAGAACAGGAAGGTAAGAAGTCTCAAAGTCCAGATCTTTATGGCTAAATTTAGGACAGGCATCACGAAATACTCCTCTTACAAGGTGATTGATTAATAGTTGAAACAGGTTGCAGGAAGAACCAATCAAGATCAAGACCCTAGACTCCTTTAAGAATCACTGTGTTGCCACCATTGTGTTTGACCATCTGGGAAACAGCATCTCCTTCCGTTTGAATCGAACTTCATCACATTTTAAAAAGACAATAAAAAGTGCACCAAAGATAAGTAAGTAGCTGTGCGGGAAAATGAGATTAAAATTGATTAGGTTGACCTGATAATAACCCGTGTGATTCACGTACACTGAAGGAAAAATAAAATCAGGTCACTGTGCAAGGCTCACAGGGCGAAAGCTCCATGCAGTCTATGCCAAAACTACAAGATCAATTCCTGGCATTTTCTCAATTATATTTGCTATTTATTTTCCTAAGAAAGGAATAATATTACATGGCAATGGTTCATTAAACCTCAAGATTCTTGGCCTTGATTTTAATTCTTGGCATGGCCCCTCTCATTTCCATACCAATGATTTCTTTCACCTGTTTCTCCCTGATGGCAGCCACATTTCTCTTGCTTTTTACCACCTGCGCTCCCTTCTCATCTCCATGTTCATGATGCATCAACAAAAGTGGAAAGATTCAGATCAGTAATGCTGAGATCATGGTCCAGCAGACAGCATACTCATCCTTCTCTCTTTACCATTAATCTATTAACGTAGAGTACTAACCTTTGTTCAGTGGGGAGAGGGAAAGCGTATAACAGAACCTGTTCCATTTTAGAAAAGATTGCCGGCACCTTTTGCACTAAACTGCAAAGGACAATCAGAATCAGGTTTATTATCACTGACATATGCTGCAAAAGTTGTTGATTTGCGGCAGCAGTACAGTACAAACACAAAAAAATTACTGCAAGTTACAATAAGAAATATACAGTTGAAGTCACAAGTTTACATACACCTTAGCCAAATACATTTAAACTCAGTTTTTCACAATTCCTGACATTTAATCCTAGAAAACATTCCCTGTCTTAGGTCAGTTAGGTTCACTACTTTATTTTAAGAATGTGAAATGTCAGAATAATAGTAGAGAGAATGATTTTTTTCAGCTTTTATTTCTTTCATCACTTTCCCAGTGGGTCATAAGTTTACACACACTTTGTTAGTATTTGGTAGCACTGCTTTTAAATTGTTTAACTTCGGTCAAACATTTTGGATAGCCTTCCACAAGCTTCTCACAGTAAGTTGCAGGAATTTTGTTCCATTCCTCCACACAGAACTGGTGTAACTGAGCCAGGTTTGTAGGCCTCCTTGTTCGCACACATTCTTTCAGTTCTGCCCACAAATCTTCTATTGGATTGAGGTCAGAAAATGACGTCAAGTCTGGTTCATCCTTGGGAGCAATTTCCAAATGCCCGAAGGTACCAAGTCCATCGGTACAAACAACAGTACGCAAGTATAAACACCATGGGACCACGCAGCTGTCATACTGCTCAGGAAGGAGACGCATTCTGTCTCCTAGAGATGAACGTACTTTGGCGCGAAAAGTGCAAATCAATCCCAGAGCAACGGCAAAGGACCTTGTGAAGATGCTGGAGGAAACAGGTAGACAAGTATCTATATCCACAGTAAAACAAGTCCTATATTGACATAACCTGAAAGGCTGCTCAGTAAGGAAGAAGCCACTGCTCCAAAAGCACCATAACAAAGCCAGACTAAAGTTTGCAAATGCACATAGGGACAAAGATCTTACTTTTTAGAGAAATGTCCTCTGGTCTGATGAAACAGAAATTGAACTGTTTGGCCATAATGACCATCATTATGTTTGGAGGAAAAAGGGTGAGGCTTGCAAGCTGAAGAACACCATCCTAACCGTGAAGCATGGGGGTGGCAGCATCATGTTGTGGGGGTGCTTTGCTGCAGGAGCGAATGGTGCACTTCACAAAATAGATGGTATCATGAGGAAGGAAAATTATGCGGATATATTGAAGCAACATCTCAAGACATCAGCCAGGAAGTTAAAGCTCGGTCGCAAATTGGTCTTCCAAATGGACAATGACCCCAAGCATACCTCCAAAGTTGTAGCAAAATTGCTTCAGGACAACAAAGTCAATGTATTGGAGTGGCCATCGCAAAGCCCTGACCTCAATCCAATGGAAAATTTGTGGGCAGAACTGAAAAAGCGTGTGCGAGCAAGGAGGCCTACAAACCTGACACAGTTACACCTTCAGTTAGTCCTGACGAGGGTCTCAGCCTGAAACGTTGACTGTACCTCTTCCTAGAGATGCTGCCTGGCCTGCTGTGTTCACCAGCAACTTTGATGTGTGTTGCTTGAATTTCCAGCATCTGCAGGATTCCTGTTGTTTCAGTTACACCAGTTCTGTCTGAAGGAATGGAACAAAATTCCAGCAACTTACTGTGAGAAGCTTGTGGAAGGCTACCCAAAATATTTGACGCAAGTTAAACAATTTAAAGGCAATGCTACCAAATACTAACAAAGTGTATGTAAACTTCTGACCCACTGGGAAAGTGATGAAAGGAATAAAAGCTGAAATAAATCATTCTCTCTACTATTATTCTGACATTTCACATTCTTAAAATAAAGTAGTGATCCTAATTGACCAAAGACAGGGAATGTTTTCTAGGATTAAATATCAGGAATTGTGAAAAACTGAGTTTAAATGTATTTGGCTAAGGTGTATGTAAACTTCTGACTTCAACTGTATACAGTACTGTACAAAAGTCTTAGGCACATACAGTATATATAGAGGTAGCCAGGGTGTATAGGATTTTCCACAGTACTGTAGTAATTTTATGTATTGCAGCGTACTGCACAAAATGCATTGCACAAAAAAAACAACCTTCATGACATATGTGAGTGATGACAAATCTGATTCTGATCTGGGTCTCTATTTGGACTGAGAGTGGGAAGGGGGCAGAGAGAGGGGAATCATAGTTGGGAAATGGGGAAGAGAGAAGGAAGCACCATAGAGACATTCTGTAATGATCAATAAACCAATTGTTTGGAATCAAATGACCTTGCCTGATATCTCAGAGTTGAGTGTGTTTGCACCCCCGCCACCCTCCACCCTGGGACTCCTTCTCTGCCACCTGTCCCACAGTGCTCCACATCGCCATTCCCAACATCCTTTCTCCTGCTAGATTTACAACCATGCTCTTCGCTCCATGTTGACAAATACAGCATTGTACAAACTACTTGGGTAGCCTAGCTATGCAGATTGCCTAAGGCTTTTGCTAAGTACCGTATAACATAAAGAAATAGTGCAAAAAGAGAGCAAAAGAGTCAGGTAGTGTTCAAAAACCTGCTGGCGGAGGATCACACCTGTTTCTCAAATGAGTGTGTTTTCAGGCTCCTGTATCACCTCCATGATGGTAGTAATGAGACCCGTAAGGTGAGGGTCTTTAATGATGGACGTTATCTTCAAAAACCAGAGGACATGCAGTTAAAGTGAGTGCAAGAAAGTTTAGGGCAGATATCAGAATTTTTTTTTTTTACTCAGGGAGTGATAGGTGCCTGGAAAGCACGGTCAGGGATGATGGTAGAGACTGATACAACAGGGCAATTTAAGAGACTCTTAGATAGGCATATAGATGTAAGAAAAATGGAAAGTTATGGGCTGTGTTTGAGATTGATAGCGAGTAGGTTTATATTGTGATGAATATTCGCTTCCTGGGCCAGGGAGCCTTTTGTTTTTTGCCAAGCTTTGCTTTCTAAACACAGCAGCTGTGAGCTTCTAAAGATCAAAGAGTTAAGTTAAGCTTCCAACTAATATTCTTTATTCAGCTTCTGGTCATAAAAGGGAGCCAGTCTTTAGTTCTTAAAATGTAAATGGAGAGCAATAAACAGCTTGAAGTTGGATACTCGGGAAGATAGCTTCACAGCATTAATTGTGGATAACCGGGATCTGTGTCTCCTAGCAGCTTTTAGATCGTTTGCGTTAAAAGGTATCTAAAAGAATATCACGTGTGTGAAGTCACACGTGTAAGAAGCAGTATAAATGTAGACAAAAGTTTTAGCTTATTAGGAATGGAGAAAGGAATATCAAGAAGCATGAAAGAAACATGACGTGAACAAGAGTCCATTCCTCTGCCTTTTATTTTTGAGACTGATATCTCACTGGTTCGTCTCCAATATCTTTTTAGCTTACAGAAATTGTACCTGTGCTTTGGAAATCCTTTGTGTTTCAGAAATTATAGTTTGCAAATATTTTATAAGATAGGAAATCCTCTGTCAGTTTTAAATGTGTTTTGAGAATACTTATTTGTTTGTTTATTTATTTATTTAGCAATACAATGTGAAATAGGCCCTTCCAGCCCTCTGAACTACACTGCCCCAGCAACCCCTGACAACCCTGACTTAACCCTAAGCTAATCATGGGACGATATACAATGACCAATTAATTTACCTGGTATATCTTTGGATTGTAGGAGTGCACCGGAATGCGTGGGAAAATCAGGAGTTGGAACAACGACTCCTTACAGAATGGTGCTGGAATTAATCTCCAGAGCCCAACGCCTGACTGCCAAAAACAAGGCTGAAGCAACGATAACTACCTTCAGCTAGAAGTACAGGGTGTGTGAGAAGTCTCCAGGTCCTCCTGAGATCCCAATGATTAGGGAAGCCAGCGTTCAACCAATTCCATTCTTTCTGTGTGATGTGGCTTGTTGGATACACGAAGGGTTATGGGATCAGATATCTCGGTGACGTGCCTTCCAGAAACAGCCCTATCTCTAGCCAAACTGTTCCAGTCCACACAACACCACAAGCATCTACTTGATGACGTGAAAAATTGGCCAGGTTCAGATTGAAACAACACTCACTTCTAACAAGATAAAGAAGCTGTACGATCCAGATAACATTCAGTCCTGGGCTGATAAACGATAAGTAACATACATACCAAGGAAATCCCGGGCAAAACTAATGTAAAATCCACCACCATCAACATCAAAGTGATCATTAACTGGAAACTCAATTGGACTCTACAAAAAATATGGGTAGAATAGCAAGTCTGTGGTTCAGTACCCTGATGCATGTGATACCTTACTGTCTTTCCACTCTCTGCCTCACAATATGTCTGCAGAATAGGCTGAGTTCCTCTGGTACGTTGCTCTGGATTTCTGGCACCTGCAGAATCACTTGCGTTTATCACCAGAATACTTGCCATTTCCTGGGTACATGCAACTTCAACAACAGGGAAAAGTAGACCAATAATTTGACACTGCATCCAGTGCCCTAAGCATTCACTCCTTCCATGTCAAAGTCAATAGCGACTTAAGGAGTGTTTCAATGATGCTTTTGTCAAAGTCAAAGTCATTCTCATGTCATTCTCCAGATGTACTGTAGAGAGCAATCCATCAAGCTGTATCACAGCACGGTGTGGAAAATGCACTGCGACAGACAGGAAGGTTCTACAACAGGTGATCAAAACTGTCAAAGCCTATCCACCATCAATAAATATGAACATATATGCAGAAAGGTGCCAGAAAAGGGCCAGTAACATCAGGGAGATCCCATCCAACTTGCTCACGGACTGTTTGCCCCACTCCCATCAGGAAGGAGGCTATATCATATCTGTGCCAGGATCACCAGACTCAAAAACAGTTATTTTTCCCAAGCAGTAAAGCTGGTCAACACCTCCAGTCACTAAGGCCCCTCACCACATCACCAACCACCACTACTTTATCATTTTCTGTCACATTACGTACACACATTCCTGTGCTTAGCATCACTTTATGGACATACCATCAATCTATGTCATAAGTAATCTTATGTACTTACATTTATTGTGGTTGCTTTCTTTAGCATTATTGTGTTCTTCATCTTACTGTATTTTTTTGCGCTACATTGGATCTGGAGTAACAATGATATAATTCTCCTTTATCGTAAATGACATTAAACAATCTTGAACCTTGAATCTTACCAAGATACATATGCCATAATATACTAAAATTGAGATTCATTTTCTTTCAGGTATTTACAGGAAAATAAAAAAAACAGTAGAATTTATGAAAAACTATACATAAACAAAGACTGACAAACAAACAGTGTGGAAAAGACAAATCACACAAATTT